>NC_090936.1:534310876-534615435 GCF_040938575.1 Ambystoma mexicanum
TTCCATAATTCACCTTTCCCTTACATCGCTGAGGCATAATAATTCATAATTTGCCTCTGCCTTGATTGCCGTGTGACCAGTAGAGGGATTTATAGAGCTCCCATAGTTCGCCTTCATCTTGATTTGTTATACCCCAGAGGCATTATAGGAGCTCTTACCATTCACTGCTACCTTGATTTCCATTGCGCCCTGATTTCCAGTCACATAGTGCATTGACAGAGATTTAATAATTCCCCAGCAGCTTCACTTGCAGTGTGTCCTGGTATCCCAGTAGATACATTCATATATGTCATAAAATACACGCATGCACTTATATCAAACTTGCATCATGGACTGAATACAAGTACCGAGCCACCATGCTCCCTTTCCTGACCCACACTGCTAGGGCACCTCCATTACTCACAATGCACCTATATATACCCTGACCCGCAGTGCACCTTTAACCCAGAGCTGAAACCTCCACAGAACCATCACAGCACACCCTGGCTCGCATTGTGCACCAGCATCTCAGCACTTTCATAGTCAGAGTATCCTTAAACATCTCATGTTCCAGTCCCAGGAATGCAGGGCTGGACTGGCCTATAGGGAACTCTGGAGATTTCCCGGTAGGTCTTTTCACCCTCGGCCTCTTATGTGGTCACCTATTTTATTTCCACTTTTCCCCATAGAAAAAGGGTTGGGCTTGCTAAAAATTTGAATATTGGGGCCTCTTTGAAAATTACTTCCAGGGCCTCTTTTGGTTCCCAGTCCACCCCTGATTACAAGGGCATATTATGGCAGTGCCTGGCAAATGCCTATACAAGAGAAAACTCGGTTTGCTTTTTTAACCTTAATCCAGTGCAAGGAACAGATGTAAGAACACACTTATTGCTTAATAATCAAGTGACCGAAGGAACACTTGATTAAGACTATTTTATTAGACCAGGAGCTTGTTTAACTGCTCTTTTGCTGCAATTAAGCCATTGCCTTTCAGAAGGCTTCTCAGAAAGCAAAGAGCTAGATTTAAAGGGATACTATGGGGATGTGTTTTGGGCAGAGACGGGCAAGTAGTAGATGGGAATGTCGATAGGGACAAGCATAGCCGAGGGCGGTCAATGGGTTGGTAAATAACCACACAACAAACACAGGCTATGTGCCCCTCATCACTTCTAATCTCTTGCATATCTTCAAATCCTATAACAATAGTTTCATCTTATAGGCAGTGCTTTCAACGCCTCTAATAGCCAAAACTAAAAATAATGTTCTTTTGAGAAGGTGCACTGATTGATATGGTTTGAAATGACCAGGAATTTCTAGTGTTGGATCATAGGGGCATCTTTAGAACAACTTGTTGAGCCAATGATGTTGGTTCTCAGTGTCCAGAGAGAGGGATGGCATTGTGGAAGAAGAACCAGCTTGCTGGTATCCTTAGGCTGCATAGTTTTGGCTGGTGTGTTAGTTACATACACCTAACAAAGCTGTGCCGTTTTGGCTCATGTGTGGTTCTTTACCAGCAGCCAATGACGCTAAATAGTTTAGCTTCATAGGAGAAGGTTTAACACCGGAGTCAGGCAATGTGTTGCCTCCTTCAGGAAAGCCAAAACGATTGGATTTGTCAATATTCGTTTTAATGGTTTCCTGGCATGCAGTCACACTCCAGCGGTTGTCCAGGTAAACAGAGGCAACATTGAAAGATTCACCATCATTGAGTATCGCTGGGAGACGCTGGTCACCAAGAGCACAGGCGCAGACTATGACAACATACGGACTGCTGCCCCCGTTTTCTATGAGGGGCAGCAGTCTCATTTTGCCCATGTGGGGATTCTGAAGTATTCGTATGGAGCAACCAAAAAAGACAACAAAACAAAAACTGATAGCATGCCGTGCTCTTCTAAATCACTGGGTGCCGCGTGGCTTCTGGCTCCTTTCCTGCTGGGTCTCACAATTAGTCAAGTGTTAGCATGCATCTTGCAAAATTAGCAACTGCTACTCGCTTCCACCTCATGAATGGACCACCTGAGTCTTGTATCTTTGGGGAGTTGTGCGGACAGACCAAAGCGGTTTGGCGGGCATGGAATCCTCAAGCAAAATGCTACAAAGACTGTAAACGTATGGTATTTTCCAATTTCTGTGACAAAATGTGCTGTGAAATGTGTAGTTTCAACTTGGGGGATGGTTGAGACTCCCTTGCTTTACCCAGTGTGGGAGTTTCTGTCCCTGTAAAAAAATCAAAAGGTTGCCACCCAAATCATCCGTGAAGACCTGCACTCCAACCTTGATTCCCACGCCCCCTGTGTCCTCCTCCTACTTGATCTCTCTTCTGCTTTTGACACGGTCAACCATGCCATCCTGCTCAACCGTCTCTGTGGTAACCTGGGTATCACCGATCAGGCCCTGGCTTGGCTGACCTCCTTTCTCTCTGATCGACCCTCCCAAGTCCAACTTGGGCACTTCCTCTCCTCTATCTCTACCTGTGGTGTTCCCCAGGGGCCTTACCTCTTTCCCTGGCTGTTCAACCAATACCTGCACTTCTTGACCACCGCATTGTCGCTCTCTGCCCCAACTTTCAGTGCTATGCAGATGACACTCCACTCATTTTCAGGCTCCCTTCTGCCACCTCTTCTCCTGCTCTCATCCCTGACTGTCTGTCCGCCATCCACAAGTGGTGTGCCGGCAATGATATCTGCCATAATGCCAGTAAGACCAAGATTCTCTTAATTGGCACACCTGCTCCCTCCTTTCCTGTCACTCTCTGGCCGGCCTCTCCTCGCCCTCTTCTTACTCCCACCTGTGAGGGTAAAAACCTCAGGTTCATCTTCGACTCCACACTTTTCTTCTCTCCTCACATCTCTGACGTCTCTAAAAAGTCACACTACCAGCTGCACCTCTTCGGTGGTATTCTTTCTTTCCTCTCCTTCCCCCAGAAGCTCAAAGTCTCTAGAGCTCTGGTTCTCTCCAGGCTGGACTACTGCAACAGCCTCTTTCTAAATCTGCCCCCCTCTACTCTCCGCCCTCTGAAACTCATCCAAAACAGGACTGCAAGACTTGTCCTTGGCCTTAAGCCCAAGGGTCGTATCTCTCCAGGACTAAAATCTCTGCACTGGCTCCCAGTGGCGACGAGGATAAAGTTCAAGACCCTCTGCATTGTCCAAAAGGCGTTCTGAGGCCTGGTGCCTCAATACCTACAACTCTCTCTGCCTAAATATCTTCCTTCTCAAGCTCTTCGCTCATCTGCCTCCAACTCCCTCAGGGTTAGTTGCTTCTCCAAGTAGTGGGTTGGTGGTAGATCTTTCTTCTGCTGGGGCCTCCCTCTGGAACAGCCTCCCTGCCTCTCTGAAACTTGAAGAGAACCATCTCCAGTTCCGGAAGCACCTCAAGACCTTCCTCTTTGCTTCTGCTTTCTTTCCTCCTCTCCGCCTACTGATCTCCGGCTGAATCTAAAACTGCACTTGTTACCTGGCTACCCTCTGATCTCAGGCCCAGGTCTCCTCCCCACCAGATGCACACCTGCACTGACCCCCTGGCAAGTGTTGCATTCGGTGACTGTTTCTGTATCCCTACAGTCCCTATTAGCACTAGACACCTGATGTCTGTACTTACCCATGCACTTGCCACCTGCTGGACGCACTTTTATTTATTATTGTCTTTATTTATTTTACTGTTATCCTATGTACTGCACTGCACCTTTCCCCCGTACTTTTTCCCCCTCACCCCCCCTGCACTTGTGCGCTCTCAATGTCACCTGGCCTATTAAGATCGTTGTCTCTGTTTCCCCTCCCTTGCCTCGTTGCACCTTGAAACTCTTGTGTATAGGCGCGTTATAAATGCCATTTCATATCATGGCTAGGCAGGTGATTAGCCCATAGTGTAAACATAATGCATGGTCCACTGTATATTTGCAGTTTAAACGTGGTGAAACCGATTTAATTTCATTAGAATGTTCTGCAAAGCGCCACATTAATGAAACATTGGACTACTTAATTATGTCTTACTGATTCTTGGACCTCAAATGGTGGGATCAGACATTGCAGTGAACCGTGTTATTCGCCGCATGGCGAGCCCAGCCGCTGCCCCTTCCCATTCTGCCGCATCGTCTTGGGGCAAGCTCTGGAGCTGACCATCTAGCAGTAACAGCAGGTAGAATGATGTGTGATCTACAGGGTCTCTGAAAAAACAAAAACGTCTTGATTTCTCACTTCATAAAAGCAAGTCTTGGTAAAGCTTCTCAGTGTCGTTCCTGCAAGTTAAACACATCTGTGACCATCAGAAGGCTGCTTCTTATTCTGCCATGTGTTGTCTGTGGCAGCCCAAACCATGTGGCATGCGGGGGATTAGTGGTGCAGTACATATAAAGTGGGATTTAGAATTGCTCTTTACATGTGTTTGTTTCCAGTGCACTATTTAGCATGCAGAAATATACACACAACATGCAATGCGGTAGTATGAAGTTCCTAGTCCGCTTGATCACCTTAATCATGCACTATATTTGTACAGACAACAGGTAGCTATTCTCCGGAAGTAGATTTACAGAGCGTTTTAAATGTCTTTCATCAGCATCTCCTTTTGGGTTAAGCACTTTAGAATTATGAAGTGCTGCAGTGAATGCTAAAAAGAAAGTGACGGATTAAAATACTTCCTCCTGAAAAAAGTTTGCAAGAAATCACATGAACTGAAACATGTCGAGGCATACTACCAGGGATTAGATCTACTGGTCTATGTATTTGGGTCGTCATTGACCGATATTTTTTCCTCCTGTATATACTACATCAATGTGTCAATAGGAGTTTTGTACCTAGTCTATTGAATGACTAGAGATGAATTGTTACAATTTGATTGTGAGTATTTAGTTTGGTGTCACTTGCACTTTATTTTTACTAGGTTTTAACATCTGTATGTTTTTTATGATATTTTTTAATAATTATTAATAAAAGCTGTATTTTGTGATAATATTTGGTCCCTGCTGACTACTTATTCTCTACCTTGTGCTATTGTATTTTGTCTCTATAATCCCTTCTTGAAGGTAGAGGTTCCTTTTACTACCCTACGGAGTAATTGTTTTTTGAAGGATTTCCTTCTAATATATTATGAAGCCATTCTTGGTTTACATCAAGAGTGAGCCAAAATTAAAACATAAGAGTAGTCACAGATGGCGTCTAGAATAGCCAAATCCTTGTGGATGGTTCAAGGGTTTTTATTGGTAGAATGATTCAAAATGTGACGTGTGAATTAAAAGTAGAACACTAAGGGCCATGCCTCTCTCTCCTTCTGTAGGCTTCCCACATCCCTAGCCAGGCTTCCTCATTTCCCAGGTGGCCTAAAGGCTTCTATCGGACACCCTCTGGAATTTTCTTAGGGGGAACGCATTCTAAGAACTCCTCTGGATTTAGTTTTCATCAAACAATAAAACTCAATCCAGTGGGCTGGATCGGGTGGTAACGGCCTCGGGTGCGAGAGCATTAATGATGAGCCCCGGTGCCGTTACCACCCAATCCGGCAACCCACATAAGGTCTTATTGCAAGTAGCACCCCGAGTTTTCAATCCAAAAACCCATGGCATTGACAGCAATGTATTTTGTTTGAATGAACGGGACAGTCTTGCAGCTTCCCAGTCATTCAAACAAAATACTTACCTAAGATGGTGGCCATGGAGATGGAAGCAATTTCCATGGCAGACACATACACGGAGTGGCAGCGTCCCTGCCACTGAAGGAATCAGGTAAGTGCAGTAGAGGAAGGAAGGGACCGGAGAGGAGGGTGGTGGCGAGATGATGAAGCAGGTGAGCAGCCTTCACGTTGCTTGGAATGCGGGCTCTGATCATGGGATTCAGCCCATGATCTGCGCAACCTGATTGACAGACTTCTCTGTCCCAGGTGCTAATAAGATCTGGTGGCTTTCAAGTTCCCAGTTCATCTCACTTGACATTTTTGCACCCTTGCATTCCTGTCCCAGATGTTCCTTTCCTCACTTTTCTCCTTTTCTCCACTCAATCCTTCCCACTCCTATACACACCTCTCCAGCCTACCTCATTATGACTTTACAATGATCACACAATCCCCTAGACATTCTTTTCCTCTCAGCACCGTAACCCTCCAATCTCCTCTCCCTCCTACTCCCCACTCGCCCCTCTTCTCACACTCGGTACTGTCTTATCCCCTCTCCTCTACTTTCCGCTTCCCTCTCTTCTCTCACCTATCCTTTACTCTGCCGTATTTTACCCTCCCCTCTACTCTCCTCCCTTCCTCTCACACCATTTTCAATCCCTGTCAACACCCTGACTCCCACTCATCTTTCTACTGTCGCTCTAATCCCCACCCACACCTTCCAACATGCACTCTCAAACACAGGTACCATTCTCTCTCACCACACCTGTCACACTGTGCACCAGTCTCTTCTCGGCGCTCTGCTCCACTATCCTTCCCATCCTTCCTCTTCCTGGTGTTTTGGTCCACCTCCACTCTACCTGATATCACCCAAACAACCCACACTCCTCCGGTCTTCCGCTGGGATTTTTACCTGTTTTCTGTGGTGGTCTTTCCCTCCCTTTCCCATTGGCAGGTTGAGTGTGCTGTGGGGCCAGTATGATCTTGCGCGTACCCCCTGGGTAGTCCCACAGCTGTGGGAAGCTTTAAAATCCCTTATTAGCCCCACCCGCTCTTTGTTCATAGCGTTTTGCGTTGGACTTTCTGCTGTGGATTCCGGTGACCATGTCACCATTGTAGAGAAGCTGTGATTTTTGTTTCACTGGGGAAACGTTTTTCAGGACTCTTGCTGCTGTTTCCATCTTTTGCATTGAGTCAGCAAACTTTTATCCTTGAGCGCGATGACTACCATACGTGGCAGTCCTTCCTGGTACATGGAGTCCTTAAATGAGAGAAAAAGAACTCTGGCCAGAATAAGATACTTCAAGCATTGGGTGATTGACAGTGGTACCTTCCACCTGTAACAAGGCACACAAAGTGAGGGGCACAGATTGAGGCCCTCCCAACTGCCTCACCCCACTCTATGAAAGGACTGCCTCTGATGAAAACCCTGGTTGGCCTCCTCGTCCAGATTGAGGAGGGTGCTTGACCCGGTAACAGTGTGTGAAAACAAATATCACCAATCAAGTACGTAACATCCCAATGGTTGCATCTCATTCAGCTTTACCATCAGTGGGAGAGCAGTATAGCATGTTGACCGCCTCGTACTTTGTTTAAGAGATGTCTGTAATGTAACATGCAGCAAGACGTCAGCAGGATTTAGAAACTACATCGATAAAAAAAGCAGTATCAATGGGATTGAATACTTTGCACATGCAATATTCAAAATATTGTTTTCAAGTAGTTTATTGTAAGTTTCCTGTATGTGTTAGAATATCCCCCACCCTCCAAAAAAAAGATTTGGAAAAGGGGTACTTATACCATTGTCTCTTTTGTAGATCACCAAGGAAACACGGCGCCATGGCAATATCATGCCATTTCATTTTGCCATTCCCAGGCAACACAACAATGCCCAACTCTACAGAAGACGACAACTTCCTGGGGAGCTTGAGTGAACAATGGGAAGTCTTTTACTGGACGAACGCTATCATTTCTCTACTGGGCTGCATGGAAAACGGGGTGGTCATTTGGCTTCTGGGTTTCCGTATCAAGAGGAACCCGTTCAGCATCTACATCCTGAATCTCGCGGTTGCAGACTTCTCCTTCCTCCTCTGTAGTTTTTGTTTGAGTATTTTTAACCTTGCAGAAGATGAATTTTATACCCCAAGCACATACCAGGTAATGGAGCTGACACAGATTCTCTCCGCCTTTGGATACAACACAGGACTCTATCTCCTAACGGCCATCAGCGTGGAGCGGTGCCTAGCAGTCCTCGTCCCCATCTGGTACAAGTGTTGTCGTTCCAAACACCAGTCCCCCATTGTGTGCGGTCTGATCTGGGTCCTCTCCTTCCTGGTCACCCCAATGGAGACTATCACTGATACCCTCTGTCCGGCAGTGTATTTAGCCAGCAATATTGTCCACTGTTCGGTGTTCATTCCCCTCATGGTCCTGTCCAGCTCTTTTTTGGTTGTGAAGCTCCGGAAAACCACTCTCCGATGTCCTTCCTCACAGCTGTATTTGGTCATAATCTCCAGCGTTGTTCTCTTTCTCTTCTGTGCAATGCCATGTCGAATCTTGTATGTTTTTATGACAATTTATTATACGGATTTGCTTTACATGTTGTACCCCATAGCTATTCTTCTATCCTCCCTGAACAGCAGTATAAACCCCCTCATTTACTTGTTTGTGGGCAGCCGGAAGGAGACGCGGTTCAGGGACTCCATCAAAGTCGTCCTCACCAGGGCACTAGTGGACGATGTTGGTTCAGACCACCAAGCAGTCAGCACCTCTGACTCGCACAACACAGCATGTTGAAAGTGAAGAGTAACATTAAGGCAACACACCAGGAGTTGGGTTGTCAGAAACTTCTGGAAGCTCCTGTATCTTTGGTCTCATGTAAAAAGGTCAAACCGATTTTGAACTCTTGACTTATCACCTGTATGCAATCCTTTCAGCGTGAGGTCAGTGTTGGCATGGAAGTTCAAGGTAAAGTTAATTTCACAATAAACTGACATCCTTCGAATGTAGGGACAGGCATAATTAGAAATAGACGAAATAGGACATGCTTCCATTTATTTTTAAATAAAATAAATAAAACTAAAAACGTGCAGGCACTTTTCATCTTTGAAAATGGAAAACAGATATTGGGAGTGGTTTTCCAGACTGTCTTCTATTCTGCCAGAAGAATGGAAGGGAGACGCTGGCAAGCATTTTAAATAATTGCTGATGGACTACTGATTGGCAGAGAAGGAGCTGAAAGTAGTTAGGGAAGCAAAGGAGTAAAACATAAGGGACCTCACTGTAGAAGCAGGCACCAGGCTAGGTGAAGATATACATATACTCATTATCATCTGAGGAATAGCTTCCCAAGACAGGACACGCAGATCTTCCCCTCCTGCTACGAAAAAGACGCGTGGCTTCAGGTACTAAATTCTACGGCAAATGGAGGTAGCGTCAAACAGCATAACTGCAATGAACAGAACATGAGCACCCAATTTACCACCACCAGAAACTTAAGAACATTTATAGCCTACGTCAGCAGAAGGACACCTTGGTGGGAGCATTAACGGCTTCTTCAATTGTTAGCAGTAGTTAGCCATGGTCAAAACCTTCAGGGAGAGACACATCTTCTTTTATGTTCACAAAGGAGGTATTCTGAGACGATGCAAGTAACGCCGTGGCGTGCAGTTCTTAATGTAATGGAAATATGGTTGCAAGAGGGTAGAATACGAGACCTGTGGCAAAAAGGTAAACTGTCAGGCGATATTTCAATGTGGAAGTGATGGCAACCATTTGGAACGGGTTATCTCTTGTCTATGACAAAATGTGTGAACATGGTGGTGGAGGCAGGATGGTATCTGAGCACATCAGTCTCTGGGCACTTGTATTACATAGAAGATTGCTGCAGCATTATAGACTGTTTGAATATCTGCAGTGGTTGATAGTTCAGTGGCATAATGTATACATGCACCCACAGAGTCCACCGTTAGAGGTGTTCATAAAGAGACGCCGCAAAGTCATATATGAGAAAGGTGGCAGAAGTGGGTATTTTGTGCAACCACAAATATGAGTGCCGTATAAAGTTACAAGCTGACAATAATTCGCTTATTTTACCCTATAATGTATTTGTTGTTGTACTAAATGCAACTTATCTTGACTCAGGTACAGCAAAGCTTGTTTACTACATGAAGTTACAGAGAAATCCAGTTACTCTGCTGTTAGGGTGTAACACAAGGGGACACCAATCCATCCTCAGGCATCCGCAGCTCAGGTTTACACTTGTGGAACCATACACGCATCACATTCCTCCAAAATTCTCTGCTCTGCCACTTGTCACATGAAGCAACATTCCAAAAGCTGGCCCGCAGGACCAGTGAGACAACTACAACCACATACTTACACTCCTGTCACTCACACCAGGTATAACACAACCTCCCGGTCTTTGATCCCACACAGACACTCTTACACTGGGGAAGGAGTAGTAATGGACAAGCTTAATCCATGCGCTCAGCAGGGAGAGCAAACAAATATACACCCGCCCCTGCCTGGTAGACAGCCATGCTCGAATACTTCCAGCCAAACCCAAGGACTCCCAGGCTGAAGAGCAGACAAAACTAAAAAGGCCTCAAGATGTGAGAACTCAGCGGGAATCTCTAAGCAGCACTACACTTCGAGGGCAGAGCAACCTTTGCTTACACGCATGGCTGGGCCTACAATGACCAAAACAGGCAAGCCACACCTACCATCAATTATACGGAAATAGTGGGATCATTAACCAACACCCTACTGAGAGGAGGCTAACCAACGAAGGACAGAAGACATTTTCACATAGGGATCCCAACGAATACCCAAACGCACAAGGCAACCCACTGCTAAATACATGTCCAGACTTGCCACGGCTGGCTAAGGTCTGCCGCACATGCCCACACATAGTGACAGAATGCAGGGAAACCATTGCACACTTACAATAGTCTTGCCGTGCATTGTGACAATAACATCAGTAATCTCGGAATCACAGAAACACAATATAGCCACCTGGGATGCGCACATCTCCAAGACAATCCTGTTGTGACATCAGCAAGAGCACTGTGGCTCTTGCCAAAGTCACATGTCAGGACCAAGTGTGTAGACACGTGGCCCGCTCTAATAAAAGAGCTGAGAGGTATCCCGCTCAGCAGTTACAGTAACCAACTGAAGCCGTGTCTGTGTCCTTGCTGCGCCCATAGGCCCATTGAGCCGCAAGGACTGCTGCTGCTGTTCTAGAATGGAAGGACCCCTGCCAAGGGCAGAAGACAGAGGAGCAACCTGCCTCTCTGGACACTCGATACAGGCACTCCTGTCTGGGGTAGAGGTGCACTGCCTCAAACAAGGCACTCCCATCAGAGGGAGAGGGGCACTGCCTCAAGCAAGGCACTCTCGTCAGGGGGAGAGGTGCGCTGCCTCAAGCAAGGCACTCCAATCACGGGGAGAGGTGCGCTGCCTAAAGCAGCTGCTGCCTGGGGTAGAGACCTAGGGGGAGAAGAACAGACCATGTCGCTACAGTGACTGAACACTCCTGCCTGGGGGAGAAGAAGCCACCACCGTGACCCTGCCTATCCTTGGGGAGAAAGTACAAGGAGCAGGTCATGCATCAGGGTACGTCCCCAACACTCAATGGGAGAATGGCGGTGCAGCAAGAACCACTGCCGCCGCATTGGCTATACCCCAGAGCCCACAACAGTGACCTCCAGCCTGGAAGGAAGCCAGCAGATGGAGCAACTTGGATCGCTGCCTATCCTGCACCCAAGCACCATGAATCCCTGCCAAGATACGATATATTTATGTAGCGCCTCTACACAAGGTGTTTCAAAGCGCTTCAAGGCAAGGAGGGCACAAGGGAAAATACAATTACATTCTTAGAGGCCATGAACAGTAAGGATGTGAAATTAACTATCATACTCGGCCTGACCACATTTCAGATAGTGCAAGAGCTAAGACATAGATAAGGAAGGGTGGGGAAGAGGTGGAAGGAAATGGAAACAGACAGGTGACTACCGTACTAGGCCTGACAACATTTCTGGTAGAACCAGAGAAAACAAAAAGTGAGGGAGAGGGGTGCAGAAAGGGAGGGGAGGACCAAAACAAGCGACTGTCGTTACTGACTGTCTGACTGCTTACATTTCAGATGATGCTGGAGTGGGGGGAGGGGCAAGTAAGGGGAGGGGGGAGGAGACAGACGAGGTTGCTATCATACTAGGTCCAGGGACAATTCTGATAGAGTAAGTGCATAGAAGAAAGTAAGGGGAGGAGGGGAGGACATAGGAAAAGTGAGAAAGAGGAGGAGAGAACAGGGAGTAAGCAGTCAAAAAGAGTTGAGAAGCAAGCGGTGATAGCGAATAAAATTGAAGAAGTCAGTAGTAACACATAGGGCCTCATTACACGGTAGGCGCTAAGGGATTACCGGCACCGGTAAGGTCACCGGTGCCGGTAATCCCTTAGCGCCCTACTACAAGGTCCCTCAGCGGGTCCCGTCCTTAAAGCCTGGTCTGACCAGGCGTTAAGGACGGGACCCGCTGAGGGACTTCAGAGCTAATAACACTACCGCAAATTGCGGTACCGTTATTAGCTCCTTCCCCATTCCCATTATGCCGTATGGGAGCTCAAATGGGAATGGGGAATGGTATTCGGAATGGGGATTTACCGGGTCCTCCAGGGTCGGAATGACCCGGTAAGTCCCCATACCGCCTACCCAGACCCGGTATGCGGTAAGGGATTAGCCATGCCGCTAATAGTGGCATGGTTACCTCCTACCGTGTAATGAGGCCCATAATGTTGCAAGCCTGTATTCAAGATGAAGATGGGAACAGCATGATTCAGGGCCACCATGAGAAAGGATGAGGCACCGTGAATCAATGAAGCCAATAAAAGTCAAATCCAGTATTGGCCATAAGATGGTGATGGTGAAACCAGAATGTATCAGGACAGACTCCTGCAGAAGTAGGGTGGGGGGAGGGGTCGGGCAGCAGGGTAGAAGAATCAAGCAAAACAGGCAACATCTGTGTGCGAGAAGGGGAGAGGGCTCAAGGGAACATCACAGGGGGATGAGGTGGGGACCAGAGAGGTGGGGATGGCCAGTGGGGACAGAGGGAGTAAAAACATGTTGGTGCGTGATAACCTGCTGTCTGAGCAGGGGTTCGGGCCCTGGATCCTCCTGGTCTGAACAGGTCCAAACAGGAATTGTCCTTTTCTTTGTCTGCATTTTGCTTCGGACGCCCGGGTGAAAGATGCCCTTGATCTAAGAGTTGAGAGCAGGAAGGAAGAGGCTGGGCTAAGAAGGTGGACAGGGCTTAGGCCAGGTGACCAAGATCCACTTGCACTTGCTCCCCATCTGCATAGGAAAAGAGGCTGGAGGGGTCCTTAAGTAGGGGAAAAAAGAGCGGCAAACAGGAAGGCACCAGGTGGGCGGGGCTTGCTAAGTGGTGAAAAGAGCGGCAATCAGGAAGGCACCAGGTGGGCAGGTCTTAGGCCAAGTGACCAAGATTCACTTGCACCTGTTCTCCATCTGCAAAGGAAAAGAGGCTGCAGGGGTCCTTAAGTAGGGAAAAAAGAGCAGCAACCAGGAAGGCACAAGGTGGGCGGGGCTTGCCATGTGGGGAAAAAGTTGCTACCAGGTAGGCACCCGGTGACTAAGATCCACTTGCACCTGTTCCACAACTGCAAAGGAAAAGAGACTGGAGGGCTCCTTAAGTAGGGCAATAGAGCGGCAACTAGGAAAGCACCTGCTGGAATGAGCGCTGCTCACCCTGGCAAGGGTGCTTGTGCGGTCAGGCAGAAAGTAAGCATGAAAGTGAGCCTGGACCAAACAGGCTGCTGTCAGCCCCTGCCTGCGAGAGAAGAATGGCGCAGCAACAACCAATAGCACCAGGTCTTCAGGCAAGCCACCACAGTGACTCTGCCTATCCTTGTGGCCAGAGGGAAAGGACCACCAGCACAAGAAGAGCAGTGCGGCAAGCTCAGCCGCCGCAGTGGCTGTACACCAGAGCCCACCACAGTGACCTCCTGCATGGGGAAGACAAGTGCTTGTGCGACCAGGCAAGAAACGAGCCAGAAATAACTCCTGCCTGGGGGAGCCTGTTCACAGCGCGACTCTTCCCGCTGCCGTATCAACGCAAGTTCAATCTGACAAGCAGAGGGAAGACCTGAGCACTGCACAGCCCGATCACAGCACGTGCCAATTCCTGCAGCAGGAAACCTCAACATGGTGGGACTGCCACCAAGGCGTTAGCAAGGAAGAACGCCTGCATGATGGGGGAATCCAGGTGCGGCCCTGCCCACTGCTGTTCAACTGTTCCTAACCTGGTCAGGGACGCAATGAGTGTCCTCCCTCTGCCCCTATCCGCATGGGGGTCAGGGGACCTGAAAGACTCCAGATCACGGTCTGCTGCACGGTACAAAGACCACCCAGGCCCGCTGGAGGACCATCCTACAGCATATAGGCCGGAGACTTGCTGGCAAGATGACAGCCAATGTGGCCCTCAGTTCCCCCGGGTGCAGTTTTGCTGGCTAGTGGAGCGCACTTCACCTTGGGCAAATAGACAAATAGGGACTACCCCTTGATAATCTGCCGATGTGGCCCCGATATACCCGGTGCGGCTTTTCCAGCCAGTGGGGCGATCCACACTTCCATATTGGACTAATAAAGCTTTTAAGAACCAAGCTCCAAAGGCATGTCACCCACCAATGTATATATGTGCATATGAATATTTCCTAAGGACACACAAGCTCAGAGTGAGTGTTGTGATAAACGCCATCTTGTTGCATCATTCGTCTTTATCCTTGGTATGGGATGTTGTGACGCCAGCACAAGCACTGTGGCTTGCGCCAAAGTCACATGTCAGGGCCACATGTTTAGAGACGTGGCCCACTCTAATAAAAGAACGAGTAACCCACTGAAGCGGCGTCAGTGTCCTCCATGGCATGCTGCGCCAAGTGCGGGCCATGGACCCATTGGACCGCTCCACCAGGAGGGACACTGTCACAATGGCGGGGACTGGCACCTCTGGTCCCCCACAACAAACGCTGTGCGACCGAATTGGTGAAGACACCCCTATAACATCAGGTGGTTTCCTGATTCAAGCATCAAAGGGGACCTGTGCCCGGCCTGCACTCTGCTAGGGAACATCAATGAATAGGAAAGAAGAGTAGAACTATAGTGCACTGATGCACTCACTGTCCGGCAATAATCAGTAACTACCAGTTCTAAAAGAATAGCTTAGGATTCACAGAATACACATACGTTCACTAAAAACCATACATGAAATTTCATGGATCAACAGAATATCAGAAACTAACTAAACAACAAATCAGCAGCTCACATTGCGCACATTGTGAAAGGTCATAATTCGACTACAGATACGTCATGCAAAGCGACTTAAACCACATGACCAATGCAGAAGTCAAACGCAAACATCATAAGCCAATTTCTAACCCATTTTTACATTTAAAGGCATCCAACTCTGTAACTACTCCCTAGAGACGTGAGTGAGCACCCACAAAAGCAATAAACAAATGTACATTTATATAGCAACTCTGTATAATGTACCCGACATAAAAGGAGAAGCAGAGCCGCAACACATATGTCATCATATAGAAAAGACAATGGCGCAAACATCTAATACCTATGACCCCAAACTACGCTAATGCAGACACTCAAAGGGGAAACCCTAACCTAGAACATGATGCCACGGCCCAGTTATCACCAATGCACAAAACAAACGACCATGCCTCACAAATCCCGACAGAACCAATTCAATCCCCAAAAAAGACTCTGCCCCCGCCCCCCTAACATAATATCAGAAGTATGTTATTCTTGCAAAGTCTGAAAACATTGGCAGGAGGTGCTGGAGCGATAATGGATTTCCACTGAGAGCAGTAGAACGTAGATCCTTCTCACACTGATATTTATATCATGACAGCAGCTCGCTGAAAGAAGGGGAAAGTAGGCAAGACGAGGAAATCCGAATGTCCATGCAGGCCACGCCATTCGGCTCTTCATCATGGAGTAAAATGGCATCTTTGAACTTTTCACTGAAGACACCAGCACAATCCTTTTTTTCCCCCCGAGGTTCGTGTAGTAAGTACATGGTCCTTTTTAGTTTGGGCTATTAGGTTTACACGTGTGCCAATTGTAAGCCGAAACTATTGCATTCGAGTAAATATACAGAAATGGCACATGAGGAGGGGCACACAGCTTGTAGGTTGTTGCTCAGTTGTTTGCCCACTCATGATCATGCTAATTCCTATGGACAGTCTCACCCGACCCTGCCCCTTCCCGCCCAAAACACCTCCTCATGGGATGTCTGAGCTCCCTTTCAACAAGCCTTGCCATCAAACGTTGCACTTGAAGTGCCTGCCAGTGTATTTTCAAAGCAGTCTTATGTTATTGTTATTGTTATTTTGCATTTATATAGCGCCTTATATACCATTGGTATGGTCTGAAGGCGCTGGTAGGTTGAACGCCCTTGGGAACCGAAGTTCAGGTCAGTAGAGAGAGTAGAGGGAGTCCAAAAGTGCGCGTGTGCACCAGGTATGTGTGCAGCTGGTGCGGAAATCGAGTGGTAGCTGCTTCTTAGCTGTAGGTGTGGTGGTTGAGCGGTCACGAGTATGTGTTCGCTCTGGTCGGTTTTACCCAGAACGAGTGTGGCTGCGTTAGGCCTGAGGAGAACGCCTGGCTGGGGGGTGTGAAACCAGCAATGATTATTTAGAGTGATGTGGAGTAAGCGGGAGAATGTAGATATGAGAACAGTTATACCGAATGGTGTCGTAGTATCTCTGTGTTCTAGATGAGTGGTGGTATAAGGGGGAGAGTAAGCGTGGGGTGTGGTATGATGTATGTTTTCAAGTGTTTCATTCATTCCAAAGCATATTAAGTATCGTCCGTTGCACATATTTGTCCGTTCCTCATACTCGTCCGCTCCACACATTCGTCCAGTCATTATCATCGTCTAGTTCACACCCTCGTCCAGTCGGCACACTCGTCCAGTCCGCACGCTTTCTTTGGTGCGATTGGTGTGAGAGAGGGTAGGGGGGTCAGAGGGGGAGACAGAGGCAGCTTTGGTTCTCGCTAGGGCTAGGCGCGCAGTTTTTAGGGAGGGGAAAGGGTGCGGTTGGGGGAGAGGTGGCAGGGGTATGATGGCAAGGCGGGGGGGGTGGGCGATTGCAGGGTGGGGTGTGGTAGTGGGGGGAGCGGGCACGGGCAGTGCTGGTGGGTCGGCAGTGGGGTTCAGGAGATGAGTGTTCTTGGGTTTCTGATGGGCACTGGTGGAGTTGGTGCGCTCGTGATTGGTGTGAGGTTGATTTGGGAGGGTTTTCTGATTGTAGTTCTAGGGTCAGTGACTCACACTTATAGGTACACTTCTGGGCTCAACTAGTCAAGGACTAATTGGTGCTTCTAAGCAATTGGATATACTTCTAAGTGCAACTTGGTACGGTTCTAAATGCAATTGGTTACACTTTCTTAATGCAGTTGGGTATACTACTGAGTTGAGCAACTTTCAGAGAGGCTAATGGGCGCAACTTCAACTGTAGTTGGATATACTTCTAAATGCAGGTGGGAACAGTCCTAAATTCAACTTTCTCAGAGAGGGTATTGGGTGCAATTTCTAAATGAAATTGGGTACACTTCTAAATGTTGGTGGGAACAATTCTAAATTCAACTTTCTCAGAGAGGGTGCAGGGTACAGTTCTAGATGCAGGTAGGAACAATTCTTAATTCAACTTTCTCAGAGAGGCTAATTGGGCGCAGCTTCTAATTAAGATTGGGTATAATTCTAATGCAGGTGGGAACAATTCTGAATTCAACTTTCACAGAGAGGGTGCAGGTACAGTTCTAGCTGCAGGTAGGAACAATTCTTAATTCAACTTTCTCAGAGAGGCTATTGGGTGCAACTTTCAAGTGTAACTGGGTACACTTCTAAATGCAGGTGGGAACAGTTCTAAATTCAGTTTTCAGATAAGCTATTGGGTGCAGCTTCTAAATGCAATTGGGTACACTCCTAAAATGCTGTTGGATACACTTCTAATTGCAAGAGGGAACAATTCTAATTCAACTTTCTCAGAGAGGCTATTGGGCGTAACTTCTAAGTAAGATTGGGTATACTTCTAATGCAGGTGGGAACAACTCTAAAATCAACTTTCACAGAGAGGCTATTGGGTGCAAAACTTTCAGGTGCAACTGGGTACACTTCTAAATGCAAGTGGGGACAGTTCTAAATTCAGCTTTCACAGAGAGGCTATTGGGTGCAGCTTCTGAATGCAATTGGGTACACTTCTAAATGCCGTTGGGTACACTTCTACATGCAAGAGGGAACAATTCTAATTCAACTTTCTCAGAGAAGCTATCCGGCGCAACTTCCAACTGCAGTTGGGCACACTTCTAAATGCAGGTGGGAACAATTCTAATGCAGGTGGGGACACTTCTAAATTCAACTTTCACAGAGAGGCTAATAGGGGGCAGCTTCTAAATGCAAACAATTCTAACGCATCTTTCTCAGAGGGCTATCCGGCGTACTTCTAAATGCGATTGGGAACAGTTCTAGATTCAATTTCGTAGAGAGGTTGTTAGAGATTCCATCTAAGTGTGGCTTATGCTAGCAATCATTAGTTGACGTTATACTGCGGGCCATTGAAATGTAGGTTAGAGTATCTAAAAAGTCTAAACAGGACTCACTGGCTTTCTACCTAGCTTTGGTCAGATCTACTCCTAAACCTTCCATTAGGGCAGGCCTACTCTGCTAAACAGGCTTTCAATAACCAACTTGATTTTCACCTCTGCCAAGCACCATTAGATCATTTATTCCCACTCCTGGATCAATGCAGAGCGTCACCATATCAAAATGGACCCCCACTTGCATAAATATGGCTCCTGGCACGTTACAACACCCTCTTTGATCTTGCTACCACTGGATACATGTAGTTAACTTACATAATGACACCCTCCCTTTCACCCAGTAAAACCTCTGCTCTACTCCCCATGGCAGGCTGGCCATCCTCTTTTATCTATCACCTTTTTCTTCTCAGTCACCAACCTTGCCCTAGGTTTCCCCTAAAGAGTTCTAAGACCCCGATATCCGTGTGTGCTCTGCCTTCACCCTTACCACCTACCTCTTCACCCCTTCTCACCTCTACTCAGGACTCCCTTGACCGCACCGGCCCAAACATCTCCCAAGGGGACTTCCATTTTCCAGACAGCTTGTGGAATGAGCAGATAAGGTGCCGAGGAAGGGTTGGCTGTCACTTATTGCATTTCTAACCTGCGCCCATTTTCCTTCCCTCTTGAATCTCTCCACTGTGATCTTACCAGCCGGCTTCCAAATAGTCACCATTCTACACATTCTCAAGACGCCATCAGCTGATCAAATAGACCTGTCAACTATGGTCGTCTTTCTCCTGGACAGCCTTCAAAATCTGGTTGATCATTTTTCTGTCTCCTGGAACATGGTTACTTCCACTCCCCTGAAGACACCTGGGTTAAATTGGCCATAGCTAAACACACGCACCATTTCCAGGAAAATGTTTAACATTCAATAAATGAAGAGTAATCTAAAATTACTTAATTAACAATTCCAGGAAGCAATCCAGACAGCTTAATTCACAATGGCTGTGACATGTTCGGTGGATGGCCCCTTTATGAAACAAGTAAAACTATACATACAACAATGTACATTTCAATCTCAAGTGCAACGTTAAAATTACCAAATGTGTATTAATGACTTAATTGTAGCAGTAAACCCACTACTGGTGTAATAAAAATGTCTTAACCAGGTCTGCGCCTTCAGCCACTCGATTTATAAACACTCGGCATGTCCTTCACTGTAGTCCGGTTAAAAACAAGCATTGGCAAAGCCAACAGTTTTGGCTTGTGTATAAGTATTACGCATTTGCCAGGCACTGCTATTGGATGCCCTGGTACTCGCACCATTTTGCACCCGCTACCATCAATGACCAATTAATACCAGTATGGCAGGGCCTGGCAAGTGCCTTTCCTATGCTGACACAAAAGCAACTTTTTTTGGTTCGACATCGGAGATATCCAGCGATAACCTATCTGAGCATAGCACAAAGGTTACCAGTGCCACCACCTATATAGCACACATGCCAACTTCTGTTATGCACTTTTAGGTATATTTCATACATCATCACAAATACCTGGCACTTGGGAAGTACAGGTCTCCTCCTACATTCATAATCCCAGTTGCCACTAAGCCTGGCACACACTTTGGGCATCTGACCACATCCCAAAGCTTCACTGACTTAGAAAAGTAATCTCCGTTCAGTTGTAATAAGGGTGCTGTGTATATTGCTCTGCCCCCACTGCAAACGTGTTCATCATAGCAGCGTAGGCTGAACTGTTCTAGACTCCTTCAACTAATGAAATACCACAGAGACAGTAGAACACCTCTGGCAGTACCCTTACCTTAGCATAACTCTTTGCAAGATAGCTGTCTACACTTTAAGGCGTTCAAGTCCAGGCAGCAGTTGTAGTCAAAATCACATCTCCACAGACCTAAACTGACACAAACTGTCAATGTATGTGCCGCACAGAGCCTCTAGAGTCCTAATTTATGTTTGAAAGATCAAAGAACCACCTTTCCTGAGGTGAGGATGGATGGACACCAAGTTGGGGAAGTGAGTGTCTCGCTTGGCTGTGCCCTCCGCTCACCCCACCACAGCACACCTAGGGTTGATGGTAAGACACTCATCACCAGTGTTGTACTAAATGCAACTTCTCCTAACTCAGGGCCAGCAGGCAGAGGAAAGCTTCTTCATTACATTAAATTACAGGAAATTCCAGTTACTCTTGGGTTAAGATTACACAATGAGAGAGATCCACCGGTCCATGCTCAGGCACTCGCAGCTCAGGTCTATCTGACACTATTAGAACCATAAACACATCACAGTCACATACCATTCTCTGAGCTGTCACTCATTCACAATCACCAACATTTTACAAGCAGGCATGGAGGACCAGTGAAACCACCACATACTTGCACCCTAGTCTCACTCAACCCAGGTATAACAATGTTTGTTCTAGAATCCTTGCATGGTGCAATTAGGTTATCCCATGTAGAGATCGATGCTGGGGTGCATACCGTTCAAAACTCCCCTGGAGAAGGAAAATAAACGAGGATAGCCCAAAATTCCTAGAATGTCAATTTTCCACAAATGTATAGCACTCCAGTTCACCCATTGGGCCTTCGATTTTTAAGAAAAACACTTATTTTCAGATTTTCTAGTTTCAGACTGTAAGCAAAAGCAGGTTGTAGATAATCGTTCAAGGACTTTCACAAACGTCAGAGTATGTAAAAATAGGCATGCCTGCCATTATTTTTACAGGGTGGTCCAAGGGAAAAAACATTTTTTGGCCATTCGATTCAGCAGGATTTCGAGGTTTGCAGTTTCCAGATCTGCCTATAGTTTCCACTCCAAATGCGTGATAGATGAGGAGATCATGCAATACTAATGTAAATAAAGTCTCCCTCAATTACTTTACACAAAGTAAAGTGTTGCAAAGTATCATGGGAGCAGGCATAACCAGATGAGAAACTGAAAACGTTTTAGGCGACAGGGTAGTAATAGGACCGTTTTCTTGGGCTTCACATTTACTTTGATCAACAATAAAATCCCTCACTCTGGGATGAGGTCTTCAACTTTCACCATTTCCTCAAATTGCCAGTTACCTTAAGATGCCATTTACAACCCAAAGTGATCTATTAGATGCCAGCCTGAATATTTTGCACAGGGATATGTACGTTTGTGATATCCCTAGAAGGGGAAAGACTCTCCCCTTTCTAGGGATAATATGTCTATGCTTTATGCAGGGGCACAGTTATAACCATTTTGCGCAAACCTTTGGTGCTACAAAAATCAAAAAGGAACTTCAGTCCCTAGAGCAGAGAAGCAGCCATCCTATCTATGATAGTGGCACGGGATCCCTGAAACACAAAATGCCCATATGAGATGGGGGCCCATATATATAAATATATTCACCAACAAAAACATTGTTAAAGGGACGTTATGGTTAAGTGGCACTAGCAAAAACCTATGACATTCACTGGAAAAATGTTGCTACAGCGACATTATAGTTACAGGTAAAATTGAAACCCCCCCCGAAATTCGACAGTTATGGTAAGCTAAGCAACCATAACTCGTGTCACCAGTGTGCACTGCAAGGACTAACACCCACGATATCAAAAATGCCATCACAAATCTCATTCATGACATCACTGATGTTATCACATGTCTTGCACAAGCTATGGAACCCAAAAGCAATGCTCCATATTGCACTAACACAACGTGTACATTACCTAAAGCGGCCACTCGACATTCTGCAAACAAATGGTCGAAAGTACAGAGAGGGACACCGCACCACAAAGCCTCCACTTCGTCCAAATTCAAATTTCCATTAAGGCCTCTTTCCACAGCATACTGGAGCAGATCCAGCACAAAGCGATCACCCACTATGAAAACCGTGCGTCTCGCCATCTCTGCCAGCCTCACTACACACAGTAATGAAACAAAATATGGCTGCACTTTCCTGTGACGCACACTCTAACCACCTGATTGGACAATTGCAACAATCTTATTTCCATTGGCCAGCATGTTCAGTTGCGCAGAATGTAGCACGTGTGCCTCGCAAAGTATCGTGAGAGCTGCGACCCAGTAAATCATGAACAGTCCTTCTTCCCTTTCCACTATCCTTTTCCCACCACGCCCTTATTAGATATTGCTAAGTACTCGCACACGCATACACCAATGCCGTCCAAGACTTCAGCATCTTACAATGTCAGTTCTCCACAAAACTTCATATGTACCATTACAAAATCATCCAGCACGTGTGCTGTCATTGGGAAGCAGGTCCAGTGAAAAGTTCAGTGAAACATTCTAGGAATTATACATGCACATTCATCCACATAAGCATCCATCATCACAAAATAAAGGTATGACTTTTTTTTGGCAGTATGTTCACAACTCTGTTATAAGTGCCCCTGCGCACGATATCTGCCTCTAAGCGTCCACTACGTGTTTAAAAAGCATACTGACGCTCCTCCCATCTACTACCATGAAGTGGCAATTTTTTGGTATGTGCTTGCAACGTTTTCATTTACCCATATCATACACTATATTAGCGAAACGGGATCTCTGTTCTTTCCTTCCCACAATGGTACGAAAATTGTTCCCCACTAACCCACCTACTACATAACTCGTAAATAGAAGGCACTAAAGCCACCACTGAATGTATCTTGGCAACCTACAGTCACTTTCCTAAAGGTCAGTGTCTGCATGGGTGTGGTGCTTTGTATGCTGCACTGTTGCCACAGGCTCTTTTTAAATCTGCCAGCTTCCACTCTGCGCCCTCAGCAACTCATCCATAAGAGGAGGGTGCAACTTGTCCTTGGCCTGAAATGCAGGGATTGTATCTCGGCTGGATTAAAATGTCTGCACTAGCTCCCAGTGGCTGTGAACAATAAAATCAAAGCCCTGTGCATTATGCAGAAGGCATTCTGGTCCCTGGGACCTCAATATCTTGCACTCTCCCTTCCTAAATATCTGCTTGCTCCAGCTCTTCCCTCATCCGCCTCCTACTCCCTCTGGGTCAGTTGCTTCTACAAGCAACCAGATGGTGGTAGATGTGTTTCTTCTGCTGGGGCCTCCCTGTGCAACACGCTCTCCGTCTCCCTGGATCTTGAGGGAAAGCATTGTAGGCTATGAGGGCACCTGAAAACCTTTCCATGTGCTCCTTCTTTTCCCCCTCCTGTCCCCTGCCCACTTCCTGGCTAAAAGGTATTCTGCACTGGTTTCCTACCCACCCAATAATCTGTGCCCCATGCCACCTCCCTCCGTACAGTTCCACCCCTGCACTGGCTTTCTGCTAACCCCTGCACTTGGGGACTGTTTTCTAGAACCCTAAAAGTCTAGCCACTACTTGAGGTCTACACTTATCCTTGCACTTGCCATCATCGGCCGTAGTTGCATGTATTTCTATTTTTTATTGTTCCCATGTACTGCACTTTGCCCTCCACCTTCCCATTCACTTGCGCAGTCTCAATGCCAGCTGGCCTAGAGGAATCAATGTCTCTGTGTGGCCTCCATTCTGCCTCCCTATCCTAGGCGCGCCTTCACACACTTGTATGTAGGCGCTATAAAAAAGGCACAAAATACCATAGCATATCATATGATGCACACACTGCATTCATACCAACATGATGCCTGCGACGTACCTGTACACTTCACAATATGGTCTTCCCATTGTAATGCATGTTCTACAAATGTCAGAAAAGTGATGCCACAAAAGCAGCACGGAATGTATATTAGCAACGTTAAACAAGTGTGTGCAGTGCATGCATATAAACAGCATGCATGCCCCTTACTTTTCACACTTTCACCATAGCCTCCTACATTTATCTGTACCAACAGACCTTCTGTCACAGTGTTTGTGTGCACACCACAACCAGCAACCACACTGCCTAATGGCTTAGCCTCCACAGTGCCAATGCTATAGCTGCCATCCTAAAAATAGCCAGATGTGCCACGTCTAATCCTCAAAGTCCCGCGGATCCCTTGGCAGTACAGTGCTAGAAACTGGAGGGGGAGGGTGTTTGGGAGGGGGGAATGTAAGACAGGGGTGGGGATTGTGTCTTTCGGATTGTCTCTAAAAACACTTTTTCTTTGTGTCGTGTTTTTGTTATGTACGTGCATTCATACATTTATTTTCTTGTTTTTCTCACTTTTGCTCACTGTCTTTTTGCTTCTCCTCCGGACATTTTTCTCGACTGAAGATGAACGCTTATCTTACATTGCTACAGGAGTCTCTGCAACGCTTCGTGCAGAGTGGCTAACACAACAGCATTGGCAATGAAAGTCAAGAAAATGCCATTTCTTTGGAACTACTGGAAATCTTGCTGGTTATTAATGCTTTCATAGTCGGTGCAGAACATCCCAGCACTGCACATAAAGTCGCACATGCTTCCGTTTATCCAACGTCTCCCAACCTCTGGCTGTGGACAAATTACACCGGCATGCTCCCATTGTCCTCTTGGTGTCTTCGATGAAAAAAATCACCTTTGCAGTAGGAAATATCTGCATCACAGCTGTCATCAACTTCTTTAAGTAAGCACGCAAACGTGAACACGACATGTGCCCCAAATGTAGTCCTCCAAAGTGCACGACCACCACATCTACAGTACCAACAGAGGCCACACATTTGCAAAGGAGATCCATGCACCCGAAACCCCACTCAAACTGTGCCCCCAAAAAGCCTGCACTCCTTCCAACTGAAAGTCAGTATCAAAGCCTCTTTCCACGGCATACCTGTGCAGATCGTGCACAAAGGTATCACCGACTATAAGCACTCGCTGTCTGTCCACCTCTGCCAACCTCACTGCATCGAACTTTGGGTAAATATGTCACTGCCCCTAACCACAACATTTTCACAACATTGGCCCTACTTCAACGTATCTGCACACATCTTAGTAAAGAACCCATAGAAGCTGCACTTCAACAATACCCCAAGTCATACTGCCACTATGCACACACTGCACCCAGTACCCACACTGCGTGACTTCTCATTGCACCATCTCCAATCACACATCCAAAACTTTACCATGTTCTACCAGCGACCTCACCTGCGGGACCAAACATACTCACCTGCCAGCTCACTTCTACTATGGCGTCTGAAACATACTCCAAACCATTCTTTACAGGTCACCACCCTCTACCAGATGCACAGTCAGCATTGCATTAGTGGCATGGGTTTCCTCAAGTCCTAGGCTCTTCAATGCATGACCTTTGGCCATGCACCAAATAGGCTAGGCCTTGAACACAGGCACTGCAACGTAATGCCACCAAGCATGTGACCATATCACCAACTAAGCCAATCCACATACACACCACTACCACCAGCACTCCTACCCAACCTGCACACACATCCCCCAATCACATACTGAACCTCTGCATTGCACCCATTCACGAAAACAGGTCGCCATCAGCAGATTCCACAAACATACCAGAGCCTCCATCACCCCTACCCATACCCATTAACAAAGTATTGTGTCACTACCAACCTACCCACAACCTTTTCACAACATTGGCACTACTTCAACAAATCAGCACACAGCATACTAACCAAGCACATGTAAGGTGCACTTCTACCATATTCTCTTCCATACTGACAGTATGCAAACCCAGCGCCCACACTGCACAACCTTTCACAGCACCATCGCCAAGTACACATCAAAAACTTTACCATGTTGTAACAGAGTCCTCACCTGCAAAACCAAACATGCACCTGGCTTCTCCTGCTCTATTGCGTCCGAAATGTGCTCCACACCCATTCTTTACAGGCCACCACCCTCTAACTGCTGCAGAATCCAAAATGCATTACTGCTGTGTGTGTCCTAAAGTCCTAGCCTCTTGAGTGCAATGCCTACGGCTTTCGGCCATGCACCCAACACTCTAGGCTTTAACACTCTCACTGCTACATAATGGCACCATCCATTTCACCAACTTCGACTACCCACATACACAGCAATAACACCAGCACTCATACACAACCTGCACACCACCATGGAGCTATGCAGAAAAAAATTGCAACAATTACCATATTGTACAAATAAAGCACTGTCTCCTGCACCCCTGTGCACTTTCATGCGCATACCACCGCTGCACTCACTTCCATTCCCAAAGTATTGTCTCACTGGCAACCTACCCACATACTGTTCGCAACATTGGCCCTACTCCAACCAATTTGCGCACACCACACTATGCAAGAACCCCCCCTCTACCAGATGCAAAGTCAGATGACCATTGCTGCGGTGGGTGAGCTGAAGCCCTAGGCTCTTCAGTACATGGGCTCCAGCCTACAGCCTTCCGCCATTCACCCAATAGTCTAATCCTTCAACACACCCACCACAAATAAATCTGCACACAGCACAGTAAACAAGCACAAATAAACTCCACTTCAAGCATACCCTCTTCCATACTCACATTACATAAACACTGCACCCTGTGGCCACACTACACAACTTCTCACTGCACCATCTCCTGCCATACACCAAATACTGTAGCATGTTGCAACTATCACCACAACCATGGAATGCACAATACTCCCTTTGCAACTCACTTGTGCTGCTGTAGCACATCTACAATGTGCTCCACACCCATTCTCCAAACACCACCACCATGTGCCTAATGCACTGTCAAATCTGCATTGCTACAGTGGTTGTGCTCCTTGCAGACATTCCCGCACCGTAATGCAATCATTCATGCCAGTATTTCACCAAGTACCACTATGCACATACGCACCACTGGCACCAGCACTCCTACCCAACCTCCACACCGCAATGCACATGCACAGTGTTAAATGCAACAGTTGCCATAATGTACATACATTACGCTGTCTCCGGCACCCCTACGCCCTTTCATTCACAAACTATTCTTACCCACTTCCACTCAGAAAGTATTGTGTTACTGCTAACCTATCCACAAAATGCTCACAACATTGCCCATACTACAAGCAATCTGCACACAGCACACTATCCAAGCACATATAAGCTGCCCTTCAACCATACCCTCTACCATACTGTCAATATGCAAACACTGCACCCAGTGGCTACACTAACTTTTCACTGCAGCATCTCCAACCACACATCAAAAACGTTACCACGTTCTAACAGTCACCTGACCTGGAACCCAAACGTACATGCATGGCAGCTCTCTTCTGCTGCTCTATTGCGTCTTAAATATGCTCCACACCCATTCTGTACAAGTCACCACCCTCTAACGGATGCACAGTCAACAATGCATTAGTGCTTTGGTTGTGCTCAAGCCCTACGCTCTTGAGAGCATGCCCCAAGGCCTACGGCCATACACCCAGTAGTCTAGGCCTTGCACACACCCACCACAACGCAATGCCACCATACATGTCACCAACTACGACAATCCACATACACAGCACTGCCACCAGCAGTACTGCACACCGTTATAGAGCTATGCAGGAAAAATTGCTACACTTACCACAACGTAGAAACACAACACTGTCTCCTGCACCCCTGCGCACTTTCATTCACATAGTACGTACCCACTTCAATTCACAAAGTAATGTGTCACTGGAAACCTACCCTCATACTGTTCGCAACATTGCCCCTACTCCAACTAATCTGCACACACGACACTATGCAACCACCCCCCTCTACCGGATACAGAGTCACACATGCATTGCTGCGGTGGGTGAGCTGAAGCCCTAGGCTCTTGAAAGCACGGCCTTTGGCCATGCACCCAATAGTGTAATCCTTGGCAAAACCCACTGCAACTGCATGGACCCATGCATGCCACCATGTCTCCAACCACCGCTTTCAATCTGCATAGCACAGGCACCCGTGCTCCCCCCCCCATGCCATGTGCAATTCACTCCCCTTCTGAAATTCACCTGCCACCACTCACCACGCAAAGAGATCGCCACAGACAGGTTGCCAGTGTAGAAACAAAACACTGTCTCCCGCACTCCTGTGCACTTTCACTCACATACTACGGACGTACCCACTTCCATTCACAAAGTATGTATGCCGCTCTACCCACATACTGTTCGCAACATTGGCCCTACTCCAACCAATCTGCACACACCACACTGTGAAAGTACCCCCCCTCTACCGGATCCAGAGTCCCACATGAATAGCTGCGGCGGGTGAGCTAAAGCCTTAGGCTCGTCAGAGAATGGGCTCTGGCATACGGCCTTCGGCCATGCACCAGTCTAATTCTTCAAAAGAGTCACCGCAACTTCATGCACCCATGCATGCTACCATGTCCCCAACTACCGCAATCCATCCGCATAATACAGGCACCTGCGCTCCCACCCACCCTATGCCAAGTGCAATTCACTCCCCTTCTGAAAATCACCTGCCACCACTCACCACGGAAAGAGGTCACTGCACACCGGTCTCGGCAGAAGCTATTGTGCCGTTACGACAGCTGCCTCAAATCACCAAACAAAGTTGTCGGCTGTCTAGGTACCTGCGAAATAACGCTATACGCACCAACACTGCAGCCACTCCTCAGTCGTCTTCCACCTATTTACATATGTCACATTAACCACTTCTCACTCCCTCAGCATCTCCCTCCCTTGCTTGAGCCTACACATGGTCTACGGTATATTTTGCAGACCCTTCAGCCGGCGCACTATCCTCCAAGACACCATGGCAGCGTTTCTCAAACATTGTTGATGCACAGCAAGCTTCCCTCCAGCCAACCACCGGCTGCGTCCAAAGTTCTCCGACAGCATGCCGTACCGCAAGCCGCAGATATCACTAATTCTTAGAGCTGTACATTTCAGTCATTTCCAACAAAAGTACTGGTCAGATTACCACCAAAGACGCAGAAGTACACTTTCTGACCCAAGCCCCAGCCGTTCAGGCTGTAGCCGTGCGCAAAGTTTTTCCCCATTCAGTCTATGGAGAAAAAAAAATGTTGGGTCCCCCCTATAAGTTTGCCCCCCTCCCCGCACGAAACCTCGATTAACTTGCTGAAAAAATTCTGAGCCGGCCATATACATTTTGTATATATATATATATATATACTCATTCAGTGAAAAAACTTTGTTAAACGGACGTTATGTTAATATGTAAAATCAAAAACCCCAAAAATTCCCCAGTTATGGTAAGCTATGCAACCATAACTCACGCCACCACCATGCACTGGTAAGACTAACACCCAAGACATCAAAGATGACATCACACATGGCATCATTGATGGCATCACTGATGGCATCACGTATATCAATTTTGATGAAGTCCCTACAAAGTTTTCTGTTTATAATGTTGCTAGCAACATATCAAGGATGATTAGGAGACCTCTCATCAAGTACTCCATGTATCAAAAAATGCACTTATTGAAACCAAAATGTTATATTGAAGTGTTGTTAATACAGCAATGTAATAATACATACACATAGGCAATCGCTGGAACATGGCCCATTGAAGTACAGTATTTTTTATCTGATAATATTGCCAAGCAGAATCATAAATCCAAGCCTATCTGAATCTTGACCAATGTTAAACTTGGAATTAACAGCTAACAATACAAGAATTACTACACAAGTGTCAGTACAAACAGTACATATGAAGAACATCAAGCCATAAAAATCTGAGGCATATACATGAAAACTCTAGTAAGGAGGAAGGAAACACCATGACCAGAAAATGACAATAGGATTAGAGTTCAGAATCATGTATAAAAATGAATGGTCTGTTTGGGGCCTGCCTATTGTCCAATGTATGTGCACCATGAGCTCAGGCCAAACCCTAAGGAAAGTACCTTAAAAACGCATGCCAAGATAAACATCTAGATATACAGCACCTTTAGAATTGTTTAATTCTCACTGTCACTGAACAGAAACAACCGTCCCGGATATGTAATGTCATCAGTGATGTCATCAATGATGCCATCTGTGACATAATCGTTGATGTCCAGGGTGTTAGTCTTAGCAGTGCATGGTGGTTGCAGATCTTACCATAACTGGGAAATGTCTTGTGTTTTTTTTATTTTACTTGTAACCATAACGTCCTTTTAACAACATTTTTGTCTCAATTCGATAGGTTTTTATTAGTTCAATTTAACAATGACGTCCCTTTAACCATGTTTTATCACTGAATTTCAATGGTTTTTAGAAGTCAAAATATTTCATAATGTTACAGCACTGTATGGCAGATATTAACAATTCCTCTTTTAACATATATGAAAGTACCATAAACATCCTTTATATAAAAAAAATATTCTATCCATTATGCAGCAGTTTCAAAGTCTGCAGACTATACCTTGCATCCACGGATGTACCTGGAAGCAGGTGGCAGCAACCCAACCCAAAAACATAGAGGACAACACAAGTTTTCTTTACTTAGAAACAATATACATACACCAACATTGCAAACAATTACAACCCAAACATACATTTACACACACTTGTATGTCTCCAAATGTAAAAAATCTGTATTTACACATTAGACAACATTATGGATTTTACCAAATACTAAGCATAACTGTACACCTTATGTAAACAATGCACTTAAACACCTCTTATGAACTGAAGCACTAGATTCCACTTACAGATTTTGAACTCAAATGTATGATGTTGAGGGATGTCAGAGTAATACAATTCACGTGCAGCATGATTCGAAGTACACATGAGATCATAAAATAAAGTAAATTGAAGCCAAATAAAGTTCAAAAACGTACATGAAGAATATTATTGGTATAATACTTACCAAGAAATATTGCAATTAATAATTACATAATACATAAGTATATTGAAAATAAATTATTTATTTTGTTAGAGAAATATTGCTTCAAAGGAATTTCTGTTTATTTGTTTTTTTAAATGTATATATTTTCTTAGTGTATGCAACTTGACGTATGCTGTTACAGTGGTATCCCTCTCTTAGGCCCTTTCTGTAGCTAATTGTATGTTATCATTTTTAAAATATGCATTTTGTTCACCTGGAAGATGAACTTGAAGTCTTATTGTTGTATGCATAAGGCAACAGCTCTCTCTAGTGGTGATAACAGGAAAGGCGGGCAGGACGGCTTTGGATAAACATACATCTGGCCTTTTATTATATAGCATATGATGTTTTCCATAGAACTAAATACTTTATAATTCTTTAATAACTAGAATTACTCATTCCATATTTCGACAGACATGGCAAGCTCACTTGAATGGCTGGAGGAGTACTTCCCTAAAGATGACATGACTGATGAACAATGTATTAATGTTAAATACACACATACATCACACAATCCAGTGAAATAATGCAAGTTGACAATCAGTTATTAAATTCCATCAATTTGCTATATTTTATTCTCCACAAAGTCCAAGACGGAAGCATCCAGAACAATAAGCACGAGAAGCATTTGTAAATACCAATGTGGGATAAATGGACAACGTTGAAACCAAAATTAATGAATTATGTACACAAATGTCTGATGTAAAAAATCAAGTTGCTGAACTAATTATGTAAAGAATCCTGTAATCCGTAATATTATATTATATTGGGAGGCCATGCTCAACATAAGGTGACCCCTCGACCCCAATTCAAAGACCACAAATCACCATTGATTTAGGATTCAATAAGCCAAGCCCCATCTATGACTCATATAGAGCCACACAGATCCATCCCCCTGTGCCAACAATGAGCCAAGAACCGGCCAGGGTATAGCGAGAGAATATATATTTCTTTAAAGTATATGTTCAATAAATCTTTTAATTGTTACACACGCCACCTTCTCTGTGGCACAAAACAAAGCTTCAACATGACATGCACTTTCATGTTTGTAATTAACAGGCAAATATTGCTTGATAACATTTAGATTGAAAACAAGGCATAGTTTCGATTTAAAACAAGTTACACAGTACCCATGCAGTGTTGGATACATGGGGTTTCTCTGCACACTTCATACAGTGAGCAGTTTACAATCACACAGACTGCGAAGATATTCTTATTCATAGAATCTTTCTTCCTTCACCTCAAAAGCAATGCACAAATCATTCTGCTATCAGGGTCACTTCCTCACTCTCAGAAAACAGTGACTATTTTGCAATGGAGAATTACACCGAGTTTCACTTTTGCAAAGCACTTTTTTCCAAAAACACCAAAAACAAAGGCATCAGTTATATGCAGCACCTCTCTGTTTAAAGGCCAGGTCTAGGAACATTTAAATACAATGTTTAAGGAGTGGAAACATTTGGGAACTTCGTTTTGGGACCAACACCATTCTGTTTTAAAGGCAAGGTTTGGGAATGGTTCCGTTGGGAATTTCATTTTGTGGAAAGGATACCCCTGTTCATTAGAGACATCTGGGGTGGACAGGAAAAATAAAGGCACCCAATTACTTTACATGACCATAAAGTACTTAATTCCAGCTAGGAAAGAGGGTGGAAATTTCAAACTCCTCCACACTCCCCACTGCCTCCATCTATTTGGGAGTTCATTAAATTAATATTCAGTAAAATGTGCTAAGGGTCTACACAATTTGCCCCCTTACCCACTATGTAGGGAAGATAGTAAGGCAGGCAGATCCCCACACACACTTTGGTTTCAAATGGATCAATTCTACTTACATTGGACCTCTGTTTTGGGGCACTCAGGAAAAACAGCCAGGCTCCTCTGGGGAGGCGAGGGGGAAACAGCTCGGGTCTGGTCACAGGCTGCTGTCAAAGATAGTCCCAGCATAAATCCCTCATATGGCTCTCCTTAAGAACAGGGCCCCAGTCAGCTATTGCTTTCCCAGTTTCTCTCTCCCATGCAAAGTTTAAGGCCTCCGAATGCTAAGGCCTCTCCACCAAAGTAAGGTCAGGCAGCTGTCTCAGGATTCACCAAGGTGGCTTATAGGCAGGTCCTTGAAGATGTTTAGCAGCTGGCCCTCCAAGATGGTTTTTAGGCAGGTTTTTATTTGTCTCCCCCTCTCCATTGAGCAAGTGCTTTTTAATGCCCAAGTCTCTCCCACAAAATATTAAGATCAGGAGGTGTCACCTTATTAGCCTTGAATTTTCATTAGACCTCTGCAGTTCTCTCCAGCTCCCAATGTTCTACTCCTGCCTGCAGATAGGCCATGGGAGGTCCATGAATGAAGTGAAGTGGAGAGGTACACACCCATCATGTAAACATTTTTTCATGACAACTTTTTCACTCAAAATTCCCTATGGCAAAGTGTAGTAATTTACCAATACATTCCATAATATAAATATATTAATGTACCCCTAACCATGACGGATAGGTGAAACCAACTTTGGTTTTGGCAAGTTATTGCATGCGCAAGCTATGTTTTTTCACCCTTTTGTGCAAACTAACATAGTTGGGCAATAGAAAACTTTCTAATCAGATATCTAATTTAATAAGTCATTATCTCCCAAACTTCCAGAATTTTTAAAATGTTCGAGGCAGCTATAAACCTTTTTCGATGTAACTAAAAGACTCCAAATCTACTGCACCAATCAACCCCACACAACCTCTTCAAGGTGCATTAATTAATGCTAGGTCTCTAGTTGCCCACGCTACTGACATTGCAGACATCATACTATCCAATAACTTGGACCTCCTAGCAGTAACAGAATCCTGGCTGCATGCCGCAGCAGGCCCATCATTGCTACTAGCCATCCCAGACAACTATTCCATCATCAGAGTGGACAGACCTACAACTAAAGGATGAGGCATCGCCCTCATTTTCAGAAACTCACTTGACATGAGACTAATCCCCTCACCACCACTCTCCTCATGTGAAATCCTGTCAGCCAAACTTCAAACCTCACAAAAAAGTACTATGACCATCCACCTAATCTACAGACCCCCAGGGCCCGTAGGCACCTTTGAAGAAGACATTATGACCCAACTATCTGACATCAAAACCATCTCACAAACTCTTCTCCTAGGAGATCTCAATTTAGGCTACAAAGATCCTAATGACCTCCCTGCAGCCTCGCTAGCCACTACATTGGACGTACATGGTTTTACCCAAAAAGTTACCCAATCCATGCACGAGAAAGGTAGGACCCTCGACTGGGTAATAGACTTAAACTGCAACGTATCAGTTAATTACATCACACCTCAAATTTGGACTGACCACTACCTTATCACATTTGAACTCAATTTGGACATAGCACTCAACAAAACTTGTCCTTTAGCACCATCATGTCCCACCAGAAACAAACGTAATATTACGGCTGGAGCTATCATGCCCCTCTTCATCCCCACACTATCTAATACAAATGACCCTAATGTCCTTGTAGACACCTACAACTTCTCCATGCTCAAAGCCATCGACCTAGTAGCACCTCTCAAAATGCGTAAAGGTAAACCATAAGCCCATGTTAATTCATGGTTCACCCCTGAGCTGAAAGCGCTCCGCTCGGAAAAAAGAAAAATAGAAACCCTTTGGAAACACACACCTTCACCAGAGAACAAAACCAACCTAGCATCCATCTCGGCGGAATACAAAATAAAGAGATTACCCGCACTAAACGTAACACTTACAATAGAATAAACCAAGCTGGCTCCAGAACCAAAGAACTCTTCACCATATTGCGAGTGATGGAATCGCCCAATCCACCTCCGGACACTTGCCAAAAAGACAAACTCTGGTGCACGGACATCCAAAATGCCCTCACCAATAAAATTGCTAATCTACAAACCAAAATAGCAGACAAACGTAGACTACTCACTAACCAGGCCTCCACCTTGCCTCCTACTGATGTTCAAAACCACTTACCATTGACACCACAGTCTCGGAGCTTAAAATTTTCTAAGGTCTTAGTACCTGAAGTACAGAAAATCATAGCCTCCTTGAAACCATCTAATTGTCAGAGCAACAGCTGCCCAGCTCAGATCATCAAAAATGCAGCGAGGGACCTGGCACCATTCATCACCAAACTTATCAATTCTTAATTTTCTAGTGGCATAGTACCCAGCAACTTGAAGGAATCCTGGGTACTTCCACTGCTCAAAAAACAAACATTAGACCCCTGTATTCGCACAAACTACAGACAGATTAACACAGTCCAGTTTCTGTTAAAAATCCTGCACAGGGTTGCATATCTGCAAATTCAGGACTATCACAAAGCCAATAAACTCCTGGGAACCCGGCAATCTGGCTTCAGACCACAACACAGGACTGAAACTGCCCTTGTTGACTTAAAAAGCCAGATTGACGACCTTGAGGACAAAGGCAAGCTTGCCATCCTGCTCCTTTTGGACTTATCAGCGACGTTTGACCTGGTGGTTCACAAAGTTCTCTGCGATCACCTGGCAACAGCTACCTACTTCTACAAGTCAGCCATCACCTGGATTGAATCGTTTCTTAATAATAGGACCATGCAAGTCTTTTCACCCACTGCAGCAGCTGACCCCATACCCATCACCTGCGGTGTGCCCCTAGGCTCCTACGTCTCGCCCACTTTGTACAATATTTTTACAAAGCCTTTATTTGATTTACTGGATCGTGTGGGTGTCATCTACGCCAATTATGCAGACGACACCCAGATCCTATTACCCCTCTCTGGCATCTATGACACAGACGTACATCGCGTAAATATAATCTACACCATCATTCAGGCATGGATGGTCACTCATGGCCTATGCCTGAATGACGATAAAACTGAACTATTACTAGTAGGTTCCACAGCCAACCTAAACAATTGAAGCCCAATTTACAACACATTCATCATAGATGGTAATAACATTACTATCGCCAAATTAGTAAACACTCGGCTTCTATTTTGATGCCACCTCAAACCTCAGCAAACAAGTAAATTCAACCGCCTCTGCCACTGCCTACACAGGCAAACTGATAAGAGCCTGCAGACCCTTACTTTCCACAGAAAGTTGCCTTACATTAGCCAGAGCTTTCATATGTTCCAAACTGGACTATTGCAATGGTCTGTACTTGGGTGCCAACAAAGCGATAATAAACAAACTCCAGAATCTGGAGACCAATGCCCTCAGTGCTGCCTTAAACATACATAGAAACAAACATATCTCAGCAACAAGGAAACAACACAAATGGCTCTCTATAAACGAAAAGATCGAACTTAAGACACTATGGGCCTCATTATGGGTCGGGCGGTCCGGAAATAACAGTGGCGGTAAACCCGCTGCCACTGTTAATTCCAGACCACCAGATCCCGAGTCCTGCAGGCGGGAGGTGGCGTTCCCGCCAGGTATGACCTGGTGGGTTTAACACTGCCCGCCTGCAGGCAGACGTGGAAACACCAGCACCATCACGAGATGGTGCCGGTGTTTCCACTTCTCCATTCCCATTGAGTCCTATAGGACTCAATGGGAATGGGGATTTACCGAATTCCGCCTACGGAATTCCCGGGACACCAGGGTCGTAATGCCCTGGTAATTCCGGGAGTCACGGAGGCGGAATGGTAATACGAGCCCGGCGGTAACTGAGCCGGAAAAACCGGCTGGTTGCCGCCGGACTCGTAATGAGACCCAATGTCTCACCTTCAAAGCACTGAACCATACAGCCCCCTCCTAATCTTTCTGAAAAATTCACTAGGAGATCTTCCACTCGAATTACCAGATAAACCAGCACCTCCTGTCTAACGGTCCCAAGGTACAACCTAAAAAGATCCGGAGGCTCTAGTTTTCCGGTTCTAGCCTCCCAACTATGGAACTCCCTCCCTTCTGACATCAGAGACATACAAGTATTTGATAACTTCAGGAGAAGTGTTATCTCTTGGATACTCAGCAAAAACGAACCTTCTGTTGCCTAGCCCTACATGACCTCCCACCTAGTGTACAACTCAAAGGTTACCTGCCTGTACTTTGCCCTTTTTCCATTACAATGATGTATGTACTATAACACTATAACCTCTGCACTACTTTCATGCCCTGTATATGCTACCATGTATGAAAAGCGCCCAGATACCCCTGGGTCAGGCGCGCTAAATGACATCTGTCACAACCATGTAAGTATTACGGTCTCAAAACTATTAAATAAAATGACATTTGTAATGCAAGTCAATGGCCATATATTCATACATAGGTTGCTTAGTTTTGTTTCTCCATTTCCTTGAAACCACATGGTTCAGAGCATCTGCAGTCTCTGGCTGAATGTTGATTTAATATCCAATAAAATGATCAATCACTCTTGAGGAGCCAAAAGCTGAACTAATGGACACTGGAAGTAATGGACACTGCAGAGATTGCATCTCTGTCATCAGATGGTCTCTGACATCATGAGGCTGTGCTCACATTGGCCATTTTGTCTTTGTAATCTTGAGTTGACCACAATTTCCGATCTAATAGTGTTTCTTTTTAAACATTTCACCCACCCGGGCTGGCTCTGTGTGCATCTGTCCCATCGTAAATACCTGGTATGCTCCAGCCTCAAAGAGAGCTCCCTTCCAGATAAGGAACCCCACAAAGCTGCAATGGTGGAAGGCACTTGAGAAATCTGCCTAGCATCCACATGGCCCTGTCTTCCTTGAGCTTATACAAGATTTACATTTTGCATCTGAAACCAAATAGCAAAACAAAATAGCTTTTTCAAATATGGCATTCTTTTCCAAGTGCAGCACAACTAGCATTGTTCTGTTCTTGATCAATGCACTTTTGAATCATTGAGTGTTTTTCCTTCTTTGCACAGCAGTAGTTTATTAATGGGGCAACATAAATTAAACCATGCTGTTTATTTGATCATTTACCATGTGCATTTTCGCCCTTAGCAAGGTTTTTAACTCCATGTATTTGTAATTTCAGCTGCAAAATGCACATGGCTTCCGATTCGACATTATGTCAGTTGATGTGTTGCTTAATTTTCAGAGTGCACAGCATTTTGATGTGTGGCAGTTTCAATGACAATTGCCACTTTTTATCTCTCAACCAACAATGTGCCTTTTCCATCTTCATATATTTCTTGTGTCAACTTTCAGCAAGACACATATTTTCCGTGATACACTGTTCCTTGGGTCATTTTCAGCAAGTCGCGCATTTTGCATTCACTAGACCGCTTCGCTGTGTTAAGGTTTTAGGCCTCTCATTTTTCCCATATGCCTTTCCATAAGAACCATGTATTGATTTTCATTGCCCCACATGTAACTGTGAACCGTTTACTGAACAATCACCCCAGTCATTACCAGAACATTATAATAAACATTTTGATGACATTTCTATGCCCAATTCTCCCAATCATGAAAACGTACAACCTCCAAATTCCCATATTTTTGTTTTCCCACACTGATTTTCCATCCCTTTCTTAAAATAAATAATTATAAATGTAATCTGTATATGTTAGTCCCACAAATGTTATTTTTTATAAAAATATAATGTAAATGAAGAAATATTATGTTGCAATCTTTCTAAAAATGTTTTTTTAAATTTTTTTTAAACACCATGTTGACAGCCGCAGACTAAAATAATGTCTGGGTCCTCATATTTACTTACCAGCAATGTAGTACAGATAGTTTGCTGTTCGCCAACGTACCGCCTAATCTGCAGAGCAAACTAAGCACTTCTAATTTGTTCGCAAACATTGTCCAGATGTGAACACCAAACTGTAAACACACTATGTCATAGGGCATGTGGTATGCTGTAGTTCACGAATGTCGTGATGTGGCCGCAGATGTCAGCATGTCACCACGCCCGTGCATCATAATGACGCATTTGCAATCAATGTTCGTGCTTCGCAGGCATCTTTAAGTAGAATCTGCGCCCACTTGAGGGACTTTAAATTTCAAACTGTGCCCTTCCACACCCCTAGCATCATTGCCAGTGCTTATATATACTTTTACCAACTTTTTAAGTACTACGTACTTTTTCCGGTACCGGAAGTCTGCGGTCTCGCAACGTCACCTTGGACGTCCCCGGACATCATCAAGTAACCATGCCTGTGCGGCGTGAGGATGTGTCTGCGATCAGTGTTCACTCTTCCCAGACAGTGCAAATATAAAATATACAGAAATATAGTGTACACAGGTCGTATTCATTCTGGCTCTCAAATCTAGGTGTCACTGCATTTACTGTTGAGTCCCACATTTAGGCATTTCTCCCATGAGAAGAACTGGGGAGGGGGGGGGGGTTGGGCAAGACCGGCGTGGAGTGCCGAGAACAAGAGATCCATCCGAATGGGAGGGAGACTTAGGTGTGCACTGCCCTATAGGGGGTCAAACGATAGACAGGAAAGGGAGATGGGTTCAACCTAATTCGACCGGTGACAGAGAGCCTTAGAGGGGAAAATAGGGAGAGCAAGACATTCCAATCTCAAAACGGATGGACTGCGGGGCACAGGAAGCGCATCCACCACTGAAGGGGCCCGTGGGAGTGGTGCTTGCTGCACACCGGGGTGTGCTGAGGGGGAGGGGATGTAGACGGCCCTTTATCTGCGTGCTGAGGGTGGAAAGGTACTGCCACTGAACAGCCAATTGAGGACCCACTCTTCTGCACACAACATAGGAGTGGCTAGTGCAACTCAACAGAATATAATACAGGGGAGGGGACACGGACCACATTCAATCAAGACAGTGCGAGTAGGATAGGGTACCACCAATAACCAACTCTACTAAAAAGAACTCCCCCTTCTGCATACACCTCTCAAATTCTGACCTAAACCCATCCATAGCTCTAAAGCACAACAAACTGTGCACACTTCAGTACACCACAACAATGAAACAAACCACACAGAGCTTCGCACAACAGCACATGATGGCTACCAACCGAAAATCACACCTATGCTCAGTGAACGGTGTTAACCAAACTGAAGCTGTCAACATCACATCACAGCCCTGAGGAGCAAGGGCGAGCTAACACTGTTTGGCTGTGGCGAGTGGAGAGTGGAGGTCTGTGCTAACCGTCTACTATTGAGTTTCCTGTGTTTCCAGTCAGAGGTACCTGGAGGTGCGTGTGCCTTTAAGACTCCTAGTGGGTCTTCCCATAAGAGGCCGCCTCCTACGCCCTTGCGGCGTAAGCCCTGAGGAGCAAGGGCAAGATAACACCGTTTGGCTGTGGCGAGTGGCGTTTTGTGTCCGTGAGGAAAACGTGTCATCCCACGCGTTAATGAGATCTGTTGAGATGGAGCCTGTTTCGTTATCACCACGGACTAGAGCCCAAACAAAACACTCAGGCAGGCAAGAAGACCGGGTGGTAAAACGCACCACACAACAAGTCAGTACGTACTTTTCGTGTGCCTCTGTAACTGAGGATTTGTGCAATCCTGAGACTCAGGGCGAGTCTGAGTTAACAGGATCTGTGGTGATCGGCTTAAATGATAGATGTGGCATTTTGCCTCATACAACCCCTGGAATGGTTATTTCTGGCAACCACCTACAACCGTGCTCACCATTATCCTACGTACCCCCCATAGTTTCCAAATTGGGTCAAGCCACTGTTAGACTTACCGCGGCAGAATCAGAGGCTGAGGAGGGCCTGCCCTTGGAGTTGGGTCATGCTGGGGCAGCCTGGACACTTGGGAGTGCAGGGCGCCCGCGGGTTGCTGTTCAGTCCCTGCGAGCCATGGCGCGCACAGCAGCCCCTCACTCCCCCCCGGCCTCTGCGATCGCTGCTGTGGTCGCGGCCAATGATGCGAGGGGCGTGGCTTGGAGACAGCCGACTGGCTTGATGCCAACGAGGGAGTCGGCGTGCTGCCAGTGCAGCTGGGCCACGAGGGTTGCAGTCTGGATGGACGTGTTGCACGTCCCCCACAGCACCCGATGCCACCCTCAGAATCGACTCACTGTCGTGTTGTCAGTCCACTGATTAGAGGGGATGGCATAAGTGTGTGCCAACAAGAAATGTGGGAGGCAAGTAATAAAGTTTTTCCAGTAACAATTCAAGTCGCCTTTACACCTGAAAAGTTCAACGACCTGCATGATGAGGTGTTTGCTTTTGATCCTGTGTTGGTTTTTTGTACAGCCCCCACAAGAATGGCTCTCAATGCTCAGGTAGTATGAAATCGGGAGGTCAGGTGCACCACACAGAGGTGCTTGTCAGGTTGATTAAGTTGTGGGTTATACTCATCCTGATAGGGGAAATTCTCTGGAGGTGGTAACAAATGTTTTACAAAACCTAATGGTGATAAATAAAGCACGCTCAAGTAAACAGCTTCAGGTTCCGATCCCTGAAACTGATCGGATTACAAAAACGTCCCTGAAAAGAAATTGCAATAAACTTACTTATGCCAATCAGGACATCTGGGGGTCGGGGAATTACAAACGAGCGAGAACTACACAAGCTTCATCCACTTGGGACTCATCGCAAGTATCACTTGAAAATGTGCTGGAATCACAGAAAGGGCATGTATCCCATGCAAATGCAAATCGGCACTCGAGTCCCTGTCGTCCTAAAAAATTGCTTCAATAATTAAATACTGAAGATACTACTGACGAAATTTCACCCAGGGATTCATCCTTTGTGGATCACCCAGTCCCTAAAGTCAGGAGGGCAATCACTGCCACGGGCCGTGCAACACGTTCAATTGATGCGCCAAGGAAAGACAACAGTGCCCGTGTGGCCCCATGTGTGCAAGTGCCTACAAATGATTTACAAGTATCCTTGACTTCTGCGATGCTGATATGACTGGCACCCTTTACCAAACTTTATGAGGCGATAAATTAAAATATGAAGGATGTAACAACATTGGTAGCCTTAATGAATTCAAAACTGCTATATTTAGAGGAGCTGCATAGTGTGCATAACAATAAACACAATGAAGTAACACACAAATTGCTGGCTGCCCTTGCTTCGGCAAATGACTTAAAACGCAATGACATGATCGACAAAAAGCTTTTTGCAGAAGTGGCAAAAGAGGCACTGGCTCTCTTCCGCAAGACCCACACGGGCACAGAAGGAAATGATCAGTCTATCCAGGTAAATGTTTAGCACACACCATCAATTGTGCCACCGCTGCAGTTCAAGGTACCGCCTCTGTTGCCAACTAGTGCAGCGGTCTCGGAAGTGGAAGTAGTTCAACAACGACTAACTCTACCTAAAGGTAACCTTGGTCAGACGGCCATCAGCCCGGAAAGTGCTCTAATGACACCTATAAAACCAACAGACCCTGAGGCAGACGTACAAAACGGACCTTTTAAAGAAAACTTGTCAGCACCTCCGACCATCGGTGACTCACTTTGTGAGAATCATACATTAGAACATCTGGTAGAAACCTCATTTAACATGGCTTTTCTTCAATCAAGATGCTCAGCAAATCTTGCACAGCTTTATGTTCAGATTGCGGGCGGCTCGGCTCCTCAAACATCAGTTTGCGATCTGTTCCATGACAAGAAAGCTGGGGCTGCTGACGCAGTAAAGTCAGCAGCTATGTTTCCTATATTTAGTGGCCCTGAAGTTGTCCAACTAAAAAGTATGGAAATGAAGAAGTAACAACTACCGCAAACAAAGTCAGAAAACCTTCCAGGGCGAAAGAAGATCCATCTACGAGGTGCTCGTACATTTTTAAGAAATATCATTGTGCTACGGATTGTAGATAACGCAATCAACACGCGGCCTCTATTAGGGAGAATTCTCTGTTTAGGCTGAATTTCCTAACCTAGCGAGTCCCCCAGCAGCTTTGCTGGATTTTTGGGGTTTATTTTTTTCTCCTGCCAAGAGTGAGACTCTTTTACCCTCACTCTTGGGCATGATTTGAATGTGTTTCTTTGACTCTAGATGTGTTTAATGGGCTATGGGGTCTTTTACTCCATAGGGCTTCATGTGTTTTTGTGATGTGTGTTACACAGCACCCTTAGTGCAGTAACACAGGGGTGTCATAGTGACCCCCCAGTATAGACTCCAAACCCTGACTCCTGTCTCCCAGGGCATGTAAAGTCACCATTGACTTTACTAGTCTTGAATTCTGAACAGAACCAGTACAAACCATCATATTGTGGACGTACTGGCTGGGGCAATTCGATTGCCCCGGAGTCTGTTAGTCGAGGGGGCACGTCTCCATCCCCTCTGATCGAGTTTTGGCTGGTGGCAGTGGATACTACTTTTTATATTCAACCGCGAATATTTCTCTATGGGATTTTCCCATTGTTCGAGGCTACTATCTTTATTTATTTAATTACGATAGCCTCGAACATACCGCCTGTTTATTTAATTATTATTAATTCTCCGGTTGGTATTTTTTTGCCAAAACTCGGTTCTAAAATGGCGTTTGTGTTCTCTTCTGTGACTCCAACCCAAGTCGAGCCCTTTGTTCCACTTTTTTGGCGGGCTTCTCCACAGAAGCCCTCCAAAGTGGTGCCACTCTGTCTGGGGTACTTAGGAGGGGTGGAGGGGGATTTAGGCACCCTGGACTGAGTTGCCTAGGCAACTCAAGTCGCACTCCGTCCTGATTGGCCCAAGTGGAGAGCCGGCCGGCTCACCACTTAGCATGTTTGAGTGACAGCTAGGCTGAGTGAATGGGGGTTTTCTGCATAAAAGCAGGGCTTTGGGGACTGGAACTTCAAAAGTCGCCACAGGACCTAAGAATCCGACGAGGGAGAAGCTGAGTCAACCTGCCACGACGACACCACCGGTGGAGCCCTGCTGGACCGTCTCACCACTTTTCCCCAACGACAGAGAAGATCTCCCGCCGGAGAGTCTTCTTCCTTTGACTGGTGGGGATAACCAGTTTCACCGTCTTTTTGCCTTCCCGACGCATCTCGTGGCCGCCTTGTCTGTGCCAAGCACCCCGGCAACCGGAATACCACGTTTTACCATGACCGTGAAATAAAGGGTAATACCTTTAACCGGAAAACTCTGCGACTGGTTTCTTCCCTGGCAGTGCAACGACCTTCATCTTTCCTCCAAGGCGAGATCTTCTCTTCCCCTGGACGACAACGAGACTTGCACCCGCTGCCAGGAACAACTGCCACCGCTGGAGGATCCTTCCCACTTAAGGTACCATGTCCCGCCTGGCTTCCCTTGCCACCGACTGTACGGGGTAGATTTAGCCCCCGGCTTTCGAACCTGGGTTAGCCTGGGACACCCTGGCTAAACTTTTCTGAGCCTCTCTAAACTCTTTTCGAACTCTCTGCAAGACTTTCTAAGCCTAGTGTAACTGTGTGATCTTGGGCGCATCAAGACTTTCTAAGCCTAGTGTAACTGTGTGATCTTGGGCGCATTTGTGCTCTGCTCTCTCTAAGAGTGGGCCCAGCCTATGGACTTTGGCTCACAAGTGACTTTTGCTCTTCTGCCTTGCTAAACGTGTTCCTAAATCTTAGAGTGGTGTATCTTTCCATAGTCTGTTTTTTGCCCTCCCTTCTTCATAAACTTATTGGAGTGCCATCTATAGTTAAGCGCTCACCTCTGTATGGAAATAAGTGGTGTTAACTAAGACCTATCTGATAAGGAATAAGGGTTGTATATATTATAATAGTAAATGTGTTTAGAGTGTTTTACAATGAGAGTGCTGGAGTGTTTCAAACAGTGTGTTTTTAAATAAATAATTATATACTTTGATACCAAAGCTCTGGTCAGTGTTTGTTTGTATTATTGTATCTGAGTGCCCATTGTGTATACTTTGCATACTGCCTAACTCTTCTTGAGGGAAGTCTGACTGCTCAACCACAGCTACCAGGTAAATCTGAGTGGTACAGACTGCTACCTAGTGGGTTTACTGCTAACACCTATAGTCCTAAATCTTTTGCAGTGTTCCCAAAGAAAACTGCACAGGTTTCTGCCTAACAGCCTCAACCTCATGCACCAACAAATGGAAGCAACAACCTGCCAGTTGCCTCAACGATCAGTGGTAGTGATCCGTATTGATGACGCCACAAAGGCGGCCCAAGATGAGCTTCTGGTACTGTCTGTATATGAGGATTTTTAATGCATAGAAAACGTTCCAGTATTGCCAGAAGCAGAAGAAATTAACATGACAGGAGTGACGGTTTTGCCTGAAAAACAGCGTGAGGTTAACCCCGCAACCTGTCCAGCAGATGCTTGTGTGAATGACGAAAGGATTCAGCCCCTCTCTACAGGAGACCTACAAAACACGTCCGCAGCTCGTAATGGTGGCAGAACCGGTTTAATAATCCGAAGCCTGTAACACTACCTAAAAGGGATCTTGCTCCTCTGAGCCCAGTGTTTTTTACCCTTCAGGAAAAAAGAGACTGGTTAGTGGCTAACTTGCAAAGGAACCAACCTGGGATTTTGAAGTCAAGCCACTTGCCCACTAACTCCGTCTACTTGGACAGGGAGAGACCCTCTCCAAGTTCTTCAACTCTGTCAACAGTTTCATCCGACTCACAGAAAGAGGTGAGCCAACAGCTCAAATTAGTAGGAAAGGGACAGAAAAGAACCAAAGAGCATGATGTGGATCGACATCTGGATCACACCTTGATAGTCAAACTTATGTTGAATAGATTAGAGTCACGCGATAAACTGATTCTGAATCGAACAAACGTATTCAGATTACTTCACCATATTCCACATCTACGTGCTCTGGGTTCTCAGGACATAAACATTGTCGAGTTTCCTGATGAAACTCACAATGACATGGTGGTACTGCACGTCGAATCTAACATAATTGCAAGCTCAATCCTTGAAGCTAGAGAAGACATTTTGTCTTTGGGATTCGATATCTTTAAAATAATGATACTGCAAGCATACAAATGCCAGAGAACACGTCCGTAAAGATGGCAGTTTTATCTACCCAGGATACTCAATAAATTACACTGGCGATGAAACAGTTAATTTCTCCAGTTGACCAAGCTTTCATAGTCCAAAACTTATTAAGTGAGCCTGTACAACAAGCTGGGCCAATACTATCTGATCCTCACAGGGTTACGTTTGTCGAGCCTCTTTCTGCTCTGAGATCCAGTCCAAAGGGCAAAATTCATATTACCATAAACAGTCGCACAGCTGTTGACGACAGTTTGACTGTTCTGTCAAGCAGCCCAACGCCTAAAGAACATAGTCGGGACTGGTACTGGCTCGCGAAATCGTTGAACGACAAACCCAGAAGCTAATGCCGGATGGATGGAGCTGCGCAAGTATGCACCTTGCCTCATGGAACACGCGTGGCTTTCTCCACTTACTAAATAATGACAGGCTACAAGAAATCCATCTTGTTTGTCTCCAAGAAACATGGATGAGCGAGATTCCTGTCACCTCAGAATTTGAATGTGCCCTGAACACTGCACACAAGGCAGAGAAGAGTCGGCCAATGGCGGGCCTTCTAAGATCAAGCGTTCCTCAGGCTACCGTCTAATAAAATCTACCAAATACACGCCGTACATTCAAGTCTCGCAGATAGGTAAGATCAATCTCTTGAAGAACGAAGAGGATGTGATTCAGGTGATAAACCTGTATTGGAATCATTGTCGTGCAGGCACTTATCCTTTAATTGATCAAGTAACAACGATTATTGATAACCTGCATGAATCGACACAAAGGGCTGGAATAGTATGTGGAGATCTGAATGTTGATTATTTTAAGCCCCAAAAACCAGACAAAGCGCAATTAGCAAAGGATTGGATGGAATAACTAAATGCACAAGGTCTATCGATGTTAAACGGCTGTACTCAAGGCAACATACCTTCAAAGCCAACGTGGCAACGTTACGACCAAGCATCAACGATTGATTAGATCTTTATATGACACACTGCATGCACGTGTGAAATCTTTGAAAGTCCTTGCAATGAAGAACAGCGATCATGAAATGTTGCAACTGAAATTCTAAGCACTCGAACCTGACCCAGGACGCAAATGGTCAACAAAGGATCAGGTTGAAGCGAATCGACTAAGACTGAGGCTGGATGAATATGAGGTGGCTCATTTTTGTAATCAATTTAAGTCTGAACCTCGGGAGGATGAATATGCCTCATTACTATCCCAGTTTAAATCACAAAACATTGGTCTAAAACAATTGTCGTTTCGAAAGACACACTGTTTTCATCTAAAGGTTATGCAGCGTAAGAGAGGGATGCATGCTGAGATTCGTAGAAATAATCAAGGGCCACCGGGTGAAAGATTATCAAGAAATTGTAACGCTCACCTGGCTCCCACGGAGGCGCTGGTCTGGTCTGGGCTGCTGTGACCTCTTCAAGCGTGATGCGCAGAATTCGGACCACCGATTGAACAGGACCCCCAAATCTTGCTTGTCTGGCCCGTAGGAATATCCTTCTGTAGATGAGAAAGGGGATTAACTGTCTGCTGAATAGTGTGCTTGCTCCCCCCTTTCCCCCTTCGTTCTCCTCTGACTTCCTCCAAAACCCCCCGGTTTAAGCTCACCTTATGGTTTGGAAGGATGAACTCTCCATCCTGCTTCTTGTGAAGGGGCGCGCGTTCGTCCAGTTACTTCACTGGTTTTCAGAATGGCGCTGGCAAATCCACTTGACTTTTCTGAGCGATACACCGTAAGTATGAAGATGCTAAAGTTGAAGTGTGAGCCTCCTTTTATGTTGTTTCTCCTAACCTGTGATCTGTCCTTTATTTCAGGTGCAGAACCAAGGCGATGCGTTGAGGGGTTAAATTGCCGGTGGTAAAATCAGGTGAGTTAGTGATGAGGGCGACCCCTCTAAATGTCCTTATAATTCCCCAGTAATGTCTTTTGTCCTTTCCCCATAGGGGACGGGGTGCGGTACCTGCCAAACATGCGGCGCCGACCCGAGATGTGGAATGGTTCACCAAGAAAAGCCGGTAAGTAATATGGCTGAAAATTCGGCCTTCCTCTTGTGTTCCCTTGCTCACCTTTTTTCTCTTCTTCTCTCCCCTAGGTGCAGAGATGTGGCGACTGGTGCTGAGAGCCGCGATGGAGCCGGGCGGCGTCTCAGGAACAGGTGAGTGAAGCGCGGCACTGCAGCGAGCAACGCAGTGCTTTTAAATGGAAGTCCTCCTTCAGGAATGCTGGCGTGAAGATTCCGGATGCAGGTAAGAAGGTTGAATAAGTTCTTGGTTTTCACCTTTCTCTTCTCTTCTTTCCTTACAGGTGTTCCAGGTTCGAGGCGGGCGTGGCTGGAGTCCAGGTGCAGGAGCTGACACGGTGAGCGTTCAGCTGCTGGGATGCAGAACAACGCGAAGCACGTGTGGCTGTCCGGGCGTGGCTTAAATAGCCTTGGAAGAAGTTCCAGGTGAGTATTCTTCCACAGCCCCACCCAAGTAACAAAATAGTTCCCTCAGAAAAATAGTCCCTCCTAAGCCTCATTTGGCTTGGTTCTTCATGCAGCATGGTCTGCATCAGGTGAGTGTGCAGCATGGTCTGCTTCAGGTAAGTGCACCAAACACTTCCCCTTATGAGCCTGGCGCCTATGGCGCCAGGACTGATGTCCAACATGAGCCTGGCGCCAACGTCGCCAGGACAGAGTCCAAAGAGCCCCTATAAAGGGCCGCTGGGCTTTTATCCAGGGGCGTGATGCCTGCTCCGGGGGTGCTGGGCCTGGCCTGGTACTCCGGGGGTAGGCATCATGACAGAAATCGAGTGTCGAAACAAGGCTACAAGAACTGGATAAAGGGCCACAAACATCTTCTGCAACAGCAAGATGCTGAGGTAATGTTGAAGACCCTAAAAAATAAGAACAGTGGGGAGTTTTGGCATATTATAAATAATATGGAAGCACCGCAGAGTGCTTTGCAAGTTTGCCTGGTAACTGAGTTGGAGTGGGCGTCTCACTTTGAGACATTATGCAGTAAGAACAATGACAGCACTTTACCATCTGTGCTCGAGACATTACCGTGGGACCGAACGTTCTCGAGAGAGGAAATTCGAGACATTATAATAAAAGCAAAAAGCTCCAGGGCACCTGGCCCTGATGGACTGACTAACTTCACCATCAAACAGCTCCCCGATCTCTGGGCTGACCTGTGTCTGGAACTATTTGAGCGAATTAATCTGCACCAACAGACGCCCTCTTCATGGAAAACGAGTATAATTGTCCCAATTTTTAAGAAAGGCGACAGTACCTCCCCAATAAATTATCGACCGGTGGCATTGCTCGATGTTTTGGGCAAGATCTATGCCTCTGTGCTTCAAAAAAAATTGACCAAATGGGCCCAATCAGCAAAACGAGTTGATGAAAGACAAGCGGGCTTTGTGAAAAACGTCAGATGTTCTTTGAATTTGCTAATCTTGAATCTCCTGAAGATGGAAGCATTACGCACTAATACTAAAGTATATCTTGCTTTCGTTGATTTTTTGTGTGCATTCAATATGATAGACCGGGAGATACTCTGGCAAAAGCTGGGCTTGCGGGGTTGCCCGGCTGGTATATTAGAGACCATTAAAGAGTTGCACACGGAAACTTCAATCAGAGTCCGCTTGGATCAAATGGGTAACCTATCTGCTCCGATCAAGACACACAAGGGGGTAAAACAGGGGTGCCCATTGGCAGCTGCAATCTTCAGTCTTTTCATTTCAGATAGTGGTGCTGCAGTGAACTCGGTGCAAGCATTTCCACCAAAACCAACTGTCGCACGTCAGCTGGGTACTTTACGCGGATGATTTGGTCATTCTAGACGTTACCCCGATTGGTTTACAACGAAAACTCGAGGCAGTCCAAAAATACGTGGCCATGAATAAACTGAAGATTAATGCAACCAAAAGTGAAATCCTGCTGTTCAATAACCTAACTGCTCCACAACATGCAAAAGTTTCAAAGTTTGTATGGAAGTTAGGCTATGTATTTTGAAAAGTGTAAAATATCTTGGCATGACGTTGAATTCTAGCATTTATAATGGCCCTTGGATCATAGAATCAAAGAGGAAATGCGGTCAATTGGCATGTCAGGCTGTACTTTTGCACAGAAGATTTGGAAAGTTCTCACTGAGACCATTACAAATTTTTTACGAACAAAAGATCTGCAGCTAGAGTGATGGGAAAGACTCCCGCTGAGGCAAGATGTTTCAATGTTCTACAAAAATATATATATCTGTTCCCGAATCCCAAAGCGCAAAGACTTTTCATGTTGTTTCGCTTAAATGGTCTGAAAACTAAAGAGTGGATAAGTACATGGGCATGTAATATAGGCTTGAACCTTTCTTGCCGGCTTTGTGATAATGAATTTGAGTCACTCAAACACTTGGTGCTGTTCTGCCCTAAACTGTCAGGTTTATCAGAGTTCTCCTCTACTTCTTGCGCTTCACTGTCTTCAAACACCCCCTCCTCCTTATCTGCTTCTTCAGATGAACTCCTTTGTTGTTGGTCTTTCTTTCTTCGATCTCTTTTTTTCTTTTTGAAGAGGTATCGTCTTCCCCAGAGTGAAGCCACAATGATGCCTTCGTAAAGGAGGCAGCAAAGTACCCCGTTCCGAGAGAGCCCGCATAGAGGAAAAAGCCAATTTGGCAGAAAAAACCTCTCGTGGAGTTTGGAAGGCAGTCCCTGAAGACCGGTGGGTGTGTTGGTGAATGATTTCTCTGGAGGTCGGAAGTGTGGGCTGACCGACCTCCAGATGGGTTTCTAAATCCTTTACAGGAACTTTGGCTTGAAGAGGTCTCCGAAATCTCCCGAGCGGAAGTATGAAGGAAGCCGTGGAGATCAGAGGCACAAGGAAGCAAAATGCCGGGGTAAAATAAGGCAAGCAGGTAAGCAATGAAGGAAAAGAAGGGGGGGCAGGAGGGAGGGAAAACAACCCTGCAAGAAAAGGGGTCTAGGACGGGGAGAAGGGACCGCAGAGGGAGGCGGAAGAGAAAGGACGAGGAAAAGGGAACAGGCGAAAACAACAGAGGGGTGCGGACGAATCTGCGGGAACCAGAAAGACCAGAAAGCAGGAAGGAAAGGCTCCGGGAAGCAATAGAACTAAGAGAGAGAAACTCAGCGTAAGCACCCAGAAGCGGAAGCAAAAGGGTTGCAACGCGAAGCGCCGCGGAAAAGGGGCATGGTTTAAAGGCAGAGAAACACCAACACCGACAAACAGCTAGAACGCTGCACCCGGAAGTGAGTGTAAGAGATGGCACCACTTAATGGCCGGAAAACCACCAAGACCTCCATAGCCTCCATGAAGGCAGGCGCCTTACGCGCATGACAAACTGAAAGACGCGAGATCAATTTATTTGGGTCGATGGAGCGAGGAACAGCCTTCTTTGTGTGCTGGTTGAGAATGTATAACGGCACTGACATGAAACTAATAATGCCGTTACCATCCCTGTTAGCTGTGATCGAAGCCAGGCTAAACTTGTCAGATCAATCTGAGTATGAATTAATTTAAGAAGAGGAGAAGATGGATTTTAATTACTTGTTGGCAGGACTATTATTGGACGATGGGAGGGATGTTTGTGTCTATGTTGTGTGTCTTTTGTAACACTTTCAAGGTTTGTATTGAAACCAATAAAAAATAATATATTTTTTTTTAAATCACAGCTCTCTTGCTATTTTCTCCTGCTCAGTCCTACTAACTTACCCCCCTTTAACCTCTTCCTTTACGGATCCACCAGAGCACCAAGCGACCACGCAGGTGGTGTCAGTGAGAGGTATAAGAACCTTTAACATAACAGATCATCTTTAAATTCGATTTGCAGCCACTCTAGGGACTTGCAAGTTAAAATGGTACCCTTCCACAGCTCCCAGTACCATTCTTGCTTAATTTCTAAACTTTTCGAAACTTTTCAAGGCCTTCTATGGGGTCCAATGTTCACGGAGACAACGGTAGTCCACGGACAGTTCCTCCAAAGGGACCCACCCACTTTGTTCAGTCATTCGGTACTTGGCAAAGCTTCGGAAGACACCTTTCCCTGATAGGAGCACACAAACTGCTGATTTATCGACAATGACATCTGCAATGACCATCCCTCCTTCCCAGGGGCCTCCTCCTCCTCCACCACCGCTACCTGGAGGATTTGGACAGGGGAACAGGAGTGCTGCAGCAGATGACACACAGGACTAGGAGTAAGAAGATGAAGTAGTGGAGGAAGTGCCTACTACATAGAGTGGGCAAAAGGTGTTGTGGGTGTGGAGGTTTTTCACAACTGTGGGAAGGGGTGCCAAAGGCTCAGGCAGTCCATATTCACTGCACTGAGTGCAAAATTCTACTCAGTCACAGCCAAAGGGGCAGTACACCTTAGGCACTGCGTCCATGCGCCGCCACACCGACACCTTCCAACTGGCTGCCCTGAGAAAGGCGATTCTCTACTCAAGAGAATGATAACTTTAGCCACTACACCCTCTTCAACCATTCCTGTCACCACTCGGGACACTGCAGTGGGGCAGATAATTCCTCCTGCTGTCTCACAGGCCATACAGGAGACTGTTGACCCATACCTTTCGTGGTGAACAGTATGTGTATGTAGTATGACACAATCATCTGCAGGAGGAGGGAATCTGAAGCTCTTTTAGGCAACAATGAAGGCATATGAGAAGGATTGCCCGCTACCTTAGTTTTTTAGCAGGCCCTACATCTTCCTTTGTCCACCTGTCTCTCCCTCATGGTGGTTAGTGTCCCTTCTCTCCCCCCTTCCTCATTTGCTCCCACCCTCTGCCAAAAAGAAAGAGTTCCTTGTGGAACTGCCTTTCAAACTTTAAAAATAGAATGAGAAAGAAATACCCTTATAGACTCCATCTGCTTTATATTTATACTGAAAGCAGCAAGACTCTAAGAATATCTAACATTTTCATTAGCATTACATTGCATACTAATAGAAAATGGTCACAATTTGCATAGCAAAGAAAAGAAAAGGTGACAATAATACATTTCTGTCCCAACCCCGTTTCTCTGCCATACAAAATGCTAAGACAAAGTGTAGCATGCGTAGGAGGTGTTTAGCCATAGTTTATGGCTTTCACACTTCCCACTCACATTACACTATCAAAAAAGGACTCGCCCTCTTCCAAGTAATCATATAATACCCAGACAGAAAAACTGTCTGCGGATTTCATGGAGAAGGGAGTGATTTTAATCTCAATTTACTTGTTTTCTTTCTACAATGGTGGCTCTTAGAACCTTTTATTGGTAATGTACTATATCTACCAACAAATGCTATATTGCATATTTACTTAAACTTGTTGTCTGGGTTTTTTTTACTTTTTTATATCAGTTATCCTTGCCAAAAAACATGTTATCAGAAGGGCCACCTAAGATGGTGGTGGACACCGAAGTGTAAAAAATAAAAACGGTGAAACTGTAAAATAGAGTTGGCACTTCATTTAAGAGGTTAAAATCCTAATACTGCATATTTACTTATTTGTTTTTTTTTTTACAACTTTTACAAAAACTGCTTCAAACTTTCTTTTTGATGTACTAGGGCTACTAAAAAATGCTTTACTGCATGTTTTACTTCTTTAGTTTTCATTTCTTTCTCAAAAACTGTTTCAAAGGCATTCTGAACACTGGAAAGAAAAATCTAATTTCCAACATCTGTTAAATGTACTGCATCTCTTCGAAAAAGAAAGTTCACATCATATTTTATATTCTCATCGTGGAACGATGCCATTCCTACATCCTGTAAAAAAAACACATACAGCTTCATTAACATTTCGCCTAGCCTTTTCAATTTGTGAACAAAACAAGTTTGAACCTTTCCACATTTGCCTTTGGGTAATCCGTGAAAAAAGATTATTCGTAGCTGTAAACAGTTCCATCAATCTTCTAAACGTATCTTTCATGGCAAACTGCAAAGATATTCCAGTAACATATCCTAAACTGTTGCCTCCATCGAGCAATATTACAATATGTGGATGTTTAAAATGTGCCACATTTTCACACAAGTTTAATAATGTATTCCACTTCAATGCACAAACTCCATATCAAAACACCTCCACTCTTACAAGTCCAAGATTTTCAGAGATGTCAAGGTGCTCTGTATATGCCTTCCAACAATGAATCCACAAATCTCCTAACATCCATACAGCCTGCTTCTTCATAGCTATGCTTCCAGCACTTCACATGAGAAATAAAACACGTGCTACCCTGTGCTCTGCACACTTGAACTCCTCCTCCACAACTATGAAAGCTCATTGGCAAATCCCCCAATGACCGCGAACGTTTGTGACTGTCCGCAGTCTCTGCATTCCTATTTCCATGCAGGGCATCATTAAAAGACCCAGGTGGCATGTGCGGGTCTGCAGATTATCGCCCATGTTTGCAGACGCCGTCACACAGGGCAAACCTTCTACCCTTTTTTTACTTTTATCTGTGTAACACTCCCTCATTGGCTACTTTCAAACAGTCACACATCCATCCACCAATCGCATCCAAATACTCTACATGTAAGCCTATCACCTTAGTCCGACCCTTCAGATGTACATTTCAACTCAGAGTACATGTCTGCTGTCATTCAGAGCCTCCTGCATAAAAAAACGACTGTGAATCCCTCCCAGATTTCTATTAGCAGATTCAACAATATCTACATCTAAGAAGACATAGTACAGGTATGCTTCTATTTTTAAAAGTAATTTTTTTTTTACCAACTTGTTAAATATATATACAGGCTCGTTACCACTTACCCTGTAATAAGAATCTCAAATACATGCTCTTTTTTTAAACACTGCCATCGAATGCAATGTATTGGCAACATGGTTCATCTGCTCACATTAAGTGGCAGTTCATTACATGTACTGCCAACATATTGCACCTGCTCACACCAAAAGCCACTTAAGTGTTCTACAAATCTTTAGAATTAAATTTTACTTGTAAAAAAAAGTTACAAATGGTGGGGCTCCGAACGCACTTATGCATTTTTTCATGTTCAATAAAATGCTGCCAAAAAGAAAAATTTTAAAAAACTGTATTTTTCCTTGTACATAAATGTAATGTTTTCCAACCTTTCCCATCACATCCCTCATAGTGCCACCATTCTCTATCTTGTCATATCAACTATCACTTAATAGCACCATACCAGTGTTTAGCAACTGCATTTCCTTTCCTTTACACAAATAATAACATGTTTGTCCTACTGCTGTACCTACACACTTTATATTTCATGTTAAAATACAAGTAAAAATAGGCATTAGTAAAACGCATCAGCTGTCCCTACAAATAAATGTACAGTATTTTAAACCTAGTACTACCACATTCCGTATAGTCGCACAATATTACACCTCATTACAAGTGCCACTTAAAATGGTGAGGCCACCAGGGGGCGCAGGCAAGATGGCTGCCTGAACTTCAAGCTCCCCGCATGGCCCTGGGAAACAAGCCTAAAAACATGCTGTAAATATCCATAAGCCCCAATTGGCAGCAGAATCTAAGAAGGGGAACCGTCGAGGAACGTGAGGAAGTTTGTCCGGACTCTGGAGGTGCCGCCGTTCTCCCACTAGCGGCTCGCGGACCACGGCCCTCCCCCTCCCCCAAGCACCCTCGTGGAAGCCCCGCGCCGGGAGCTGTGAGCTTTTCAACTGTGCCGAGGGAGGAGGAGCCGGGCCCCCTGCCCGCGCTCGCTCGCACAACGAGCGACGCCCGACATACCATCGCGGAGCCGGGCGGGCCTCTGGAAGATCCCTGCCGGTGGCCAGCAACCCGCCCCCACACTGCAGGAGGCGAGCGGCATGCGGCCGCCATCATAAGGGGTATGGAGTGAGAAGCGCCGCGCAGAGCACAACTCAGGGCACTCGGGGAGCCGTGTCCTCCCCACCGAGTTCACTACCACGGCCAAGATCTGGCCCGGGCCGACGCGGAAGCGCCTGGGCCCTACTTCTGTGACCTGCACCTTCGTAGTGCACCGCCGCCATAGGAAAAGCAGGGGCCCGCCCTGCATAACCCCCCTGGGGGGAGCAACAGCGGGCAGAAGAACCCACGAAAACACCGGGGCAGGCTCAGGCCGTTGCGGGGGCGCGCATGGCCCCCCCCCACCTCTCAGCCTGCCCAGTTGCCAGAGCAGGTCCCACGTGAAGGAGTTTCCTGGCTGGGCTCCGCGGCTTCAGACCCATACAGTGCTGCAGAGCCATATTGGGCCTCTTGCCCACCAGCTACACCCTGCTCCACGCCATAGGCGCTGCCCCGCCCAACTGTCGTCCAGTGGCCGACCCAGGTGACAAACAGGTAAGACACAGCGCCACCCCCCTTGAGGCCCTGGCCCCCATCAACACCTCCCTGTAACCAATACACTGACACTGGGGGCTCGCCATATCGAAGGGACATAGGGCACCACATCAGGCCAGGCCCACCCCTGGAAGTGGAACCGCCAACCGAGGCCTCTCCGGCTGCTCCGGGAGGACCGCCAGAGTGGGCCAGGGAACCCCAGCGACCAGGGCAAGGCCAAGAGAGTGCATTCCTGGTGAAATTAAAGTGGTGCCTCACAAACCGGAACCCAGACACTGTCTCACAGCCCCACCACCTGAAAACAACCCCAAGGTCTCGGCCTACACAACGGGGCTAGCGATACAGGGCCCTAGGACCCTCCTAGAAGATAACTAAGGAGGTCCCTGTAACTCAAGGCGATCGACACCCCATGAGCTGGAGAGAAACTCTTGCGAAATACCAGTTCACCACAGGACACCTCAAAATGGAGACCGGCCCCACCACCGCACAGCCCCCAGATATGAACGCTATGCAACGTAACATTCAAACGATCCTTGAGGAGATCAGGGGCATGAGGACGGACATGGGGGCCAAACTGGCTGACCTCACGGCCAAGGTTTCTACGATAAAGGACCGAATGGAAGGGGTCGAGAGAAATCAGGCATCAACGGACCTCCTTGAAATGCAAATGGAAACCAGATTCAAAGAACTGCAGCGCCGCAAAGATCATCTCCGGCTCAAGGTCAATGATATGGAAAACCAGGAGAGGAGGAACAACTTGCAAATTTTCAGCCTTGAGGAGACAGGAGAGATCCCGGTGGGACTGGAAAGTAAAATCCAAGACATCATCAGAATTGTCCTGGGGTCAGACTCAGGCGAAACTCTCCTGCTCGACAGGGTCCACCGGGCTGGCGGCGGAGGCAGGGGCCCACGCTCAGTCCTAGCAAGATTTAATTATTATAGAGACAAAGCTAGGGTGTTGGAGAGGGCGAGAACCTTGCGTGACATTCAGCACGGGAATTCCAGGGTGACAATATATCAAGACCTCTCTGCCCTCACACTCCAGATGAGAAAGAAATGCGGCACTATCACCAGATGGCTACAAGAGAAGGGGGTACGATATCGGTGGGGTCATCCATTCTACCTGGCGTTCGAATGGCAGGGCCAGAGATACCAGCTAATCACAGAAATAGACATTCAAAGGGCTACGGATGACCTTACGGGTGACCTCACGGGATCATCTGGAGATCAAAATGGAACTGACAGGGACCACAGTCGTGTACCTCGGGGCCCAGACCCCTCTCAGGGGAAGCTAAAAGTCAAAGGCTGACGCAAATTTCGGAAAACCAGACACCCCTCAACGGATCGGGGGAACCCTACATGATCACACACGCAGCAATCAAGGCTTAATCACCATGCCAAGGCTTGATTTATGTCCTTTTGCAGTCCTCGTAGACCTGAGGCCCTCACTGGGCACACCATGTTTCTCCTACGGTGTGCCGGAAGTTCTTTGTTCTAATGACCTAGGTCAGAGTTGAAATGTTGCCCACTTTGAGGCTGTTTTTGGTTCCATAGAGTGACACTAGGTGTTTCTCCTTAGAGAGGTGGTGGCGGCGGCCTGTGACCCTGTGTTGTGACATGCACCAAGAGGGACGAGGGAGGTCGACCGTACGCCAAGGTTGGAGGTTAAAAGGGAGAGGGGGCACCACTGCAGGATCCCCACCACCAGTGCTGGAGGGCTGATACTTAGTGGAGAAAGGCATGATGTAAGGTGTCATTCTAAAAATTCTGTTTCCCGGGGCCGGGGTAGTGACCCTGGCAGTTCGTTGCTCGCTTCAACCGTCTCGGGGGAGCAGGCGGCGAAAGCCCTCCAAAACGGGTAAAGGAGAGGGAGGGGGGGTTTCTGAAGGGGTCAAGGGGAAAGGGGGAATCCAGCTCAGGTCATGTACACTGGTTTTGCAACGGGTTCTAAATAGCGGACATTCAAAGGAGTCTAGAGAGCACAATATGAAAGATGACAATGATTGAGGGGAAGATAGGCACGCTGAACGTCAAGGGCCTAAACTCCCAGAACAAAAGGTCCCTTACGAGTAATATATTTTGCAAACAACGCCTAACAGTCCTTTTCCTACAGGAAACACACTACAGGCAAGGAAAGGAGTCGAAAATAAAGGGGAAAGAGATCGGTAGTAACTACTGGGCCTCACACAGGAGCTCTAAAAAGGAAGGGGTGGGCATTCTCCTGGGCAGGACGTTTAATATCACGGGAGTAGAAAATAAAAGGGGCTTCGAGGGTCGATTCCTAGGTATTAAGGGAACCTACGAGGGGGAACGCATCACCCTAGCCACTTTATACGCACCCAATTTGGGACAAATACGTTTCCTTACCCAGATTTTTAATCTCATGGACAAATGGGCAGAAGGGGCCATGATACTGGGTGGGGACTTCAACCTGATATTGGTTCCCGTCTAGACCGGTGGTCTGCGAAGGGGGGGCACCCAAGGGGACTTCCAATGATAACCTGGCCATGCAAACCCTTCTAAGAGAACACTATTGGGTTGACGTCTGGTGCAAAACACATCCAGGCCAGGGCGGGTACACCTTGTTCTCACCTCCGCACTGCACCTACACCAGAATTGATCTCTTATTGATTTCCGAAGAGGGGAATGGGGTGGTGGAACAATCGAAGGTAGAAGCCATAACATGGTCCGACCATGAACTACTCATAGCCAACTGGTCTCTGCACGTCTCTCCAAGATCTTCCTGATGGCGATGCAACGACACACTCCTCAGGGACCCTGTATTTCGGGATTTCATGAGGAAAGAAATGTTTGCCTACTTTGAGGTAAACGACATCGGTGAGACTGATATGTCCATGGTGTGGGAGGCTGCAAAAGCCACCTTCAGGGGCCTCCTTATCGCAGAGGGTTCAAGGCACAAACGGGAAAGGGGCCTAATTGAAAATAAGATCTGCGGGGAATTGGGCGGGCTGCGTGTCAGTCTGGGCCTCCCAGGGGTAGACCGTGAGGCTCTCCTGGAGGAGATGCAGGGCAAAAGACAAGAACTTCACATGGTCCTCATAGGGGAAGTTATTAAGAAAATGCGATACACCAAGCAAAGGTACTACGAACGAGGAGACAGGGTTGGGACCCTCCTAGCACAAAGAGCCCGAGGTTTTATGGTTGAGAGAGGAGTTGCTCATCTCAAGGACGGGGAGGGAGGGACCTACGGAGGCAGGGAGGAAATAGCGGAATGTTTTGCCGACTACTATAGCAAACTCTATTCCAGACAGGCAGGTGAATCACTAGATGACATCCGTACCTACCTGGCAGAACACCCTCTGCCTAAGCGGTCTGAAGCGGAGCTAGAGGCCCTAGAGGGGGAGATATCGGAGTAGGAGGGCACCATCAAGAGATTGAAAGCGGAAAGGCCCCAGGGGGAGACGGCTATACAGCCGACTTCTATAAGCAGACCCAATATGTCCTGCTAAAGCCACTGGCCAAATTATTTAATCAAATCAGAAACCGAGACTCAATCCCACTGACGTTCTTACAGGCCCTCATCACTGTGATACCCAAACCCGGTAAAGATCAGATGGAATGTGGATCCTATAGACCTATCTCGCTCCTAAACCTAGACGCCAAGATCTTTGCGAGAATCCTGGCCTCCAGATTGGAACGCTGCCTCCCTCGCCCGATACACCCCGATCAAGCGGGATTCGTCCTAAATAGACAGGGCTCTGATAACATGCGGAAGACTCTCCATATGCTCACCCCTAAGGTGGTTCGCGATGAGGGCGCACTCCTACTGGCCCTTGACGCAGAGAAAGCCTTTGACAGGGTCAGCTGGGCTTTCATGGGGGGAGGTCTTCGCGACTCTGGGAATGGGCCCGAGGTGGCTTGGCTGGATGTCCGCACTCTATTCCTCTCCCTCCGCCAGAGTGGTAGCGAATGGGACAGAGTCGAGAGTATTTCCTCTCGAGCGCGGCACACGACAAGGATGCCCACTGTCCCTGTTAATCTACGCTCTTGTGATGGAACAATGGGCGATTTCGGTCTGCAATGATGAGGCCATCAGGGGGGTACAGATCGGAGATACACATTGTAAAATCTGCCTCTTCGCAGATGACGCACTGCTCTACATTACAAAGCCGTACCAGAAAGTCCCCAGGATGCTACAGGGTCTCTCACGCTAGGGGGAACTGTCGGGGTACAAGGTCAACCTCGAGAAATCCGGACCCAGAGTTAACCTATGTGAGTCGGCTCCCCTTTAGTCTACGGGAAGAGGGATTCCGGTATCTGGGGGTCCAGGTCACACGTGACCCGGAGGGCCTATACTCGGCCAACTTCCCCACCTTTGGTCTGCAATCAGAAAAGACACGGAAAGATGGGCAGGGTCGGGTCTCTCTTGGATGGCACGCCTTAATCTTATAAAAATGGTTATCCTCCCCAAGTTCCTATTCCTTTTCCAAATGCTCCCGGTACTGATGCCCAAAACATTCTTCACGGAAACGAAGCAAGTCCTTCTCAACTTCCTCTGGTCTGGCAAAAAACACAGGATCTCTTATGAGGTATTGACCAGGCCGAAGGAAGATGGCGGGGTGGGATACCCCGACTTGGAAACATATCACAAAGCCTCCCAGCTGAGGGTCCTGTTTGACCACTTCACCCCAGGTACAGAAAAACAATGGGTGGCCATGGATAATAGGGTTCTCGAGCCCATCACAGTAGAGGAATGGCTCTGGGTCCCCAGGAAAAACATCCCTAGAAGCGTCCTGAACCACCCAGTCCTAAAAGTACTATGGTCCCTGTGGAGGGAGGGAGGTTACCTTTGTTGGCTCACGACCTAGCCCTCTCCACTGAGAGGGATCTCATCTGGGCCCCCCCTTCTTAGCTAAGATAGCCAGTGGCATACCAAAAGTGGTTCGAAGCCGGCCTAAGCAGGACCGGCCACCTCTGAGTGGGGGGCACGTTCTTACCCTTGGGAGATTTGGAGTAGGCCCTGGGAATAGGTACCCTGTCCCCCTTCCGCTATCTCCAACTCAAGGGAGTTCTCACTGAGCCATCGTGGGGGACACCCTCAGGAGGGACCTTACGGATTTTGAGAAAATCCTCCTCTCTGCCAGGGGCTCTAAGGGGATATCATCTTGCCTTTACAAGCTCTTCCTGTTTTCCGCCCCAAGAGACCCAACTGAACTGTGCAGGCGGGCCAACTGATCCACGGCCTCACTCCAATATCGCCACCAGGCCGTCAAGGTTTTGCATCAATGGCACTACCCCCCCACAGAGGATTGCTAGAATGAGGCCAGGATACGACCCACACTGCTGGAAGTGCAGGACAGTGAGGGGGGATTATATTCATATGTGGTGGGGGTGCCCAGTGGTCCAAAAGTATTGGGAAGAGGTATTACAGTGGATCAAAGGGGTTGACGGGGTTGAACGATCTGCCTGCCACAGGCTTCTCCTTTTTGGAATCGACTCTGGAGATTGCCAGGAAGATACCCAGGACCATGTGTTACAGGTCATGTTGGTGGCGGCCAGGCGCTGTCTGGCACAGAAATGGAAGAACCCCGGAATGCTGGGGGGAAAAAGCATGGGTCACTAAAGTGCGGGCCATTTACGATATGGAATTCCTTACACATCTACTTGACGAGGCTAAGGCAAATATCGAAGAAGAGACGTGGCTGCCCTTCTTTGATAAATACGGACGCCCCGCCTGACACGAGGCACCCATGACGGGGGCTCTTCTCCCGAGGGCAATAGCCTGCTGCCCATTAACTTGATTGTGAACTTCCCAAAACTTGGCTCATGACTTTGGCGTGCTAAGTGACACATCAAGACAATACAGCTATGCTCTTTAAGAACCCGTCATGCAAGCAGCAAACGAGAACTTGAACTGGAGGTGGGAGGGATAAAAGGGAGGGGAGGGTCGGGGGGGACGCGTTATAATTGGTTTTCTGTTATTCCGTCTTTTAGTATGCTCTGTGATGTTATAACACATACGATATTCAATAAAATCTGATTTAAAAAAAAAATGGTTGCTACAATATTTTGCAGATGCATGTTACTTACTTCAAAAACACACAGACGTGGTAGAAGTGCCAATATATTTATGCATGTGTGCCTTTCAATACATTCCTACCAAAAACAGGCAATCTTACATGCAACACGTTTCCTTACACATAAAGAACTACTGTTTTCTAACCACTGCTAGAACACACCATATACTGACAACATAGTTAACATGCTCCAGTAACCTACACATAACAAACCTTTATTCACTCTCTTTTCCAGTAACTATTCCTACCACAATAAATATCAAACAATTCTACTTCAAAATGTTCACATTTACCAACTAACTTTCTTTTCCAATTACAGAAAAAAAGATGAACAAAAACAGCTACCGAACAAAGAAAACTTCATGTGCTACAAAGTAAGTATAATGATATAACATGTATGTCTGTCTAATTCAAATGACGTACCTTCACTATATATCAGCCTAAAACAGTGGTCTTCAAACTATGCAGCTGGCCCCACTTTGGGTATCCAAAGGATAGCAGGGCAGTAGGAGGGTGTGATGCTCTTCAAAAGAATGAATGTGGTGACTGATATGAATAGAATATATAAGCAAATCTGGCATCTGGGGGGCCCAGCAACACTATTGGTACTCAAGGGTAGACTCGACAACAATATTTCAACTGAAGGGGGGCTCAGCATCAAAATGAAACATTATTTTCCATTCAACTGTATTGTATTACACTCTTACTCATTCCATTCCACCAGTCACACTATTTCCAATCCCATCTCAACATCCCTCCATATTCAATATACCACTAGTCCATGATTGCCTAACGCAACTTTCTCTCATACTCCTTCTATATAGCACTGTTTCATGTCTTTATTCAGCCATAACCCTAGTCTCGTTAACTCCTCAAATCAAACCCAACAACGTTCACACTCATGGCATTACAAACTAACACACATTAATACATATACACTATCTTCTTCGCCCCTTTACAATAACACCCACACAACCCTCATACCTATACGGTAAATCACACCATTACAGCAACCACTTTTTTTGTCAGCATAGCACAATATGCCTCCTTAGTCAATACCACTACTCATGTTTTCACAAACACCATTACTGCACACCACATAGTACTATAAACACTATCACCCAATCACATACACAGTTATTTCACACAACACCTCCCAATTTCAATATCATATTTACCCAAACCCACCACACCTATACAACCAACCACTCACTCTTACAACATTCCCAACTACACTGAATATCCCACTGCAGAATCACACAGCAGTCTTTTTAACCCTCCAGAATTACACCCACACACCCATCATCTTTATAAAATAACACTCACAAACATTCCACAACTTTAAAACACACACATTCTTTTTTCCAACAGAAACAACAGAATGCCTACTAAAAAGCAGCTCTGTAGAAAACAAAGAAAAGATAGAGCAGATAAAATAAAAACAAGTAATATACTCATCTGCCACTAAAACAATGTACAGAACAAATTCAAACAGAAGAGCTAGTAACCTCACTAAACAAAACTAAATCAGTCTGAACTAAAAAAGTAAGCCCCCTTCTTCAAAAAATAAAACAAAAAATATGTAGTAAGGAAAGCAGAACTCAAGATGAACCTCACACTATATCTAGCAATGTTACTATACCACAGTAAAACATTCATTGTCTTTTTTATTTCATGCCTATAGTTAATACAAACCTTTTGCACAGCAAGATTTAAAAAAGAAACGACATTACAAAATATACAGTTATTCATACAAAAACACATAATAGATAAAAACCCATGCTAAAACCTAACTCCATAAACGTGATCAATACATACATTACAGAGAATAACAAAAGGAAAGGGTCAGAAGTGCAAATGCATGAACATCCAATTGTAAACATTAGGCGTCCTTATTAAAGGACATAAAATGTAGCGCTTCATTCCATACGTGGCAGGCGGCTGCTGTATAGACTATGGATTCAGCCCCGTATATCAAGCTCAAAAATGAATCAACTTCCATGGAGCTGACATCAGTGACAAGCCTGCCATAGTTCGTCAAGTAGGTGGGTCTTAAGAAGGGGCATTATGTGAGCAAAGGGCGAGCTGATTCAAGCTCCGAACTACAGAGTCGGCAGGTCCTATCTTTGCAAGCTAGTTTAATCCAACGGCCAGTATGTTCTCTGGATGGGAGAATATTAAAACGCAGACATAGGATAAATCTGCGGATATAGTGAGAGCACATCTTTGTGAAAGTAGGTAGGAAGAGGATCACGACGGAATCCTTGCATGATAAAGATTGCATAATTTGCCTTATTACTTAAATGAGAAATATTGGATATAAAATCAAAAATCACTCCTTTTCGTCTTTAAAATAACCGATAAATTAGGCATTAAAACTAGTTCCTCTAGAACTAAATTAATATTACGAAGATGGCTAATGGCAGTGGCTCTAAGCTGTGTTAAAAAGGGATTAGTGTAGGCTCATCTATATGTTCTGGCTAGATAGCTAAGTAAGTTGTTCGCCAAGGCGGGTGACATACTAATAGCAAGGAAAAGCTTACAATGCTGATCGAGCCACAGGGAGCGGATGAGGGGGAACCCCAAGCTCACAGAAGCGAGCCTCTACCGGAACAGAGGAGGGAATTCCAAGAATAGAATGCATTAATTTGCCCTCAAATTCGTCCACCTACTGCATCTTAGGCTCAGTGAGTACTGCTAGGCCATATAAAATCCCTGGTAAAATGCTTGTGCAATATACTGACACTATCCAGCCTCAATGTTGTGGCTGCCTCTCCTATGGATAAAGCGTTTGAGTACAAACTATGCTTTCAATATTTTAGCTTGTACACAATCGCTATAAAATCTCTGCTCTGGAGTGTTACAAATCGGGACCCCCAGATATACATAGTTAACAGCACTCTTAAGCGGGGATCCATCTAGGAACCAGCTACATTTCTGCTTTCTGGATTTCTGTCCAAACACCATAATTTTAGTGTTTGAGCAGTTAAATCTAAGGAAGTTAGACTCTGAACAGGCAGCTAGAGCATCCACTGACCGCTGCAGGCCTCTCGGGGTTCTGTGAAGCAATATTGTAGCGTCCGCATACCATATCCAGGGCCCCAGAACTTCCTCAATTCAAGTGTAAAAGTTGTGGGTAGATTCAATAACTGAGCCCATATCATAGACATACAAATTATAAAGCAATGAGGCTAAGGCACATCCTTGTTTAAGCCCAGTATTGGGTGCTATTTCCACTGCAAGCTCACCTTGTTGAATAACACGCATCACAACTGAGGTGGTTGTGTATACTCAGGTCAGGAAATATAAAAGTGATGGATCTATACCCTGTTTTTCCAATTTCGACCATAGAAGAGGGCAGGATATACAGTCAAATGCTTTTGTGAAGTCCACAAAACAAATATACAGATTGCCTGCTGTGGTACCCCAATAAGACGAGATGATGGAATACAGTGCACTAAAGTTTTCCAGCGTAGAGTTCTTACCAATCAGAGAAGTCACATTCTATGCTTAAGAACTACCACAGAATACTCATCCTTCAAGCTCTCATTGACAGCACATTTAAACTAAAGAGAAAGTTATTTATATTGAGAATGAAACCACTAAATAAATTATTCAACAAACTACAAGGACTATTTGTAAACATGCGCAAAGTAGATATCTTTTCAAACATCTGTGTAGCAGAATGGTTTCACACAAGCACAACAGAATCATATTTTAATGAAGAGGCTTATAAACAAAAACAAACACATCCAATTGCCATACACAATCATGGGCAAGGCTATGTGGCAGCACAAACCATTATGGCAAAAGAAACCCTTATAGAAAAATCATCCCCAACAAACTTGGAACCAAATGTCCCTTTTGTCCAAACATGTCGTCCAGTGTACAAATGGACCTGCAGCTCAATATGTAACATACGCCAACAGTCGTTCAAATGCTTACGACAATTCCTTAATCAGTATGCCAAATACAAAGACAAAAGTAGAATTAAAACTTTACAAACCATGGACTCCTGCCCAGTACTGGACTGCGAGGAAATTCATTAACCTGCATTTATGGAACTGCTTGCAAAAGCACCTTCTATCATATCAAAATATTGAATACAGACCATTCTGCTATGTGAAACCTTGTCCATAGATTGTACTATACAAAATGTCATTCTCTAGAACTCCAAACATTAAATAACATTCTCCGACATGGAACAGACAAAGAATTCCTTCGAGAAATAGAACACATCCAAAATAATTATTTTGGAACTCAAGTAGACTTACAAAATTCTGTTACTTTAGAAAACATTAGTGAACACCTCAGAAACAGCAAGCTCCTTACAAACACATACAAAAAGGAATTAGCAAAATGTTTCAAAATGCATCGGCTGAAATACCAGAAAAAGTATGTCTGTTGTAGAACTTTTTATAAAAAGAGTACAAAGATAGCAGATATGGCCTACAAAATACAGGACAGTGAGGAATCCCAATGGTTCCAATTAGCTTCATATCTAACAGCTAAAAATTAATACATAATAACTGCCACCTCAATAGTTTGCACATACTCCAATACAAAGGTTGACAATAACCAAATGCCACCACGGGCTATCACTAATAACTTCCAAAAGCTCTTCAACAACTTAACTTGTATGAGAGCATCATAATTCAAACAGTACACCCATTTCAAGCTATAATACGCCTTCAACCCAAAACTGCCAAATTACCTCCATCTGAGTTACTAAAGGCATTTGTGTCAAAGTAGTATATTTGCCATTAGATCTTAAAGACAATGTAGAAACTCTAGGAGTACGATGGTCAATAGAAAAATCTTTGATTGTACTAGATAATGGTGTAACAACAAAAGACAAAAGAATTTGGCAACAACTAGTTGAATTAAACAATGCTAGACAAGTCCTAGAATATCTTAAAGCAATGAATACCACCACGATATAAACATAGAAGACAATTTAAAAGAAACCACCCAAATAATTGAAGATTCATCACAAAGTGCCCAATTTGAACGTGTGGATCCTGCTACTGCATCCAACATTTTAGACAACTATACAATTCACCCACTACATTCCAATGACACCATAGAGGATGCATTAGAAACATATCAAGTGTGTCAAGCCAAAGGATCTCCAATGGGCATATAGGATAAAAGTGTAGTAGCGCGTTCTTTTCTTCTACTCTTTCCTACAGGAAAAGGAGGAAGATATGATGAAAGAGCCACACAAATTAGTGAATCAGAATATCATTCTTTATGCATGTATTCTGCAGTCCCAAGATTCAGACAAAATGCAGAATCATTTAAAAAAAATATTTATTGCCATTTTTAACAGAAAAACAAATAAAATATTGCACATGTTGCGGCTACATTTGAACCCCCACTACTCGCGAGGTCCTGTGAAGAACATCAAATTCAAATTAATAAAAGAGAATAAAACATGAAACCCCCAAACATTATAACAAGGGTGCATTGAGCCAAGCAACAATCTGACAGAGGCACAAAAGGCGATTAATATCTTTTAGGAAAAGTCACAGCAGTTCATTAAGCCACTTGGTCCCCGTTCACCCCTAAGGGTGTTCAATCAGTCCCATCGTTTACCACCGAGCAGGGCAGGTAGAGCCTCTATTATTTGTCCGAACATATGCCAAAAGCCCTCCCCACCTCTGGAAGAAGGACTGGGTCTCGTTTTCAGCATAGTAAACCACCTTTTCATAGGACACTTGACCACGGTCGTGACCACCAATACTCCAGATTTCGCAGCTTTGACGAACTCTAGAAGGAAGCTATAGAGACCAGTGCTGCAAGGAGCATAGTATGCACTACAACAAGATTGGGAATCCACACAGCGTCTGCCACCCCTCCCCCGGAGCGCCCCCAATAGGGAGACACTCGGCTCCAGTGGCAACGAAGACCCCACAATGCAGTTAATCAAAGTCAGTACATCAAACCAGCATCGTGTGAATTTAGGACGATTCCACCATATATGCATGTAGGTACCCAAACTCCCACAGCTCCTCCAACAGCCCACTGACATTCCCCCCTCCCCATTTGCCGCATCCTATCGAGCGTTAAATATCCTCTTGCCAGGAACTTAAACCTATGCTCAGCATATTGGACACTCTTGGTTGCCCTAATAAGACCCCGCCAGACCGCTTTTCGAATCCTTGGGGTTGGGGGGTGGGTGCATACCAAGGTCTTCATACCATGCACCTGCATAGGACGGGAGAGAACCTCCAACGTCTCCACCCAGGCAAGAGTATAGGTTGGATAAATAGAAGCTTCTCAAAACCAATAAGAATCCTAATGGCAGCCTACCGGTTGTTCGGTTGCATTGCCCAGTGCCACAGCTGCCAACCTTTCCCCCTCCTTCACCCCAATGTTATCTTTGCAGGATTCAAAAGATCAGAACTGGGCATTGTCAAACAGGTGTGCTAGAAATTCACAGCCCCGTCCTCCAGTTGGAGAAGGCCATACCCTTGTAGGCTGGTTAGAAGCTATGATTATAGTGAACGGGAGTGAGACAGGAGGGGGAAGGAGGAAAGGCACAAGCGAACCACCACCAAGTCCCAGACTTGCATGGTTAACCCCATACCAGGCAACTCAGATGCTCAATGACCTATCTCCCCAGGCATCCAAGGGAGGCATTGAAGCAGCTTACCTGCCATGTCCTCCTCTAAGCGGCACCACACTTTTGTAGAGGATGGGTTTATCCATGCCCAAATAACCTTTAGTTAGGCTGTCCAGTAGTACCTAAATATGTCCGGGAGTGCCACCCCCCGCCCAAAATCCCTGGGTCTCTAGAGAGTAGCTTTAGAGATACAAGCTTTCCCTCCCTTGCAGACATACCCCTTGATCTCCTTCTGCAGATTCCCCAGGGAGTGAGCCGGGACAGTGACCGGCTGTGCCTGGATTTTCCACCTTGTGTTCGAAAGTGTACGAGCAATTCTATGTTACAGAGTTAATTACACATTAATAACGCGCTCTAATTTCTTTAAAATTTCAGCTACCCATCTCCTTCAAAAGATACAAGACAAAGAAGAAGTTTTTCAGTCAAGTATCACAAATCTCTTGGCAAACATTTGTGATACAAAATAATACTGGTTGCAGCGTCACACTGATGTACGTTTTATGCTAAGGAACTTAGGCCCACCCACATTGTTTGTTACTTTAAGTAGTGCAGAATATGCATTGGATGACTTGCATCACTTCTTATGCACTGCAAACCAAAATAAAGACGGGATAGACATAAAAACACCAAGAGAACTCTTGACCTTGTCAATGTTTCAAGATACTTTCACCATTGCTTTATTGCCAGGCTGCACTTCATCTGCAATAAAACTGACTCTACACTGGGAGAAGTAGAACACTTCTTTTGGAGAAAATAATATCAATCCAGAGGAGCACCACACACCCACATGCTTTTGTGGATAAAAGATGCTCCCTAATTTGCCCATGACAGTGATGCCACTGTTTTACAATTTATTGAAAAATGTATTATCTGTGACATTGCTTCAGAAACCTCACATAGTGACCTACATGCACAAGCCTTATGCTTCCAAAGGCATAAGTGTGGCAAATACTGCTGACGTTGATATAAAAAGAAACGTTAATAATACACCAAATGTCACTTTGGCTCCCCTAGACACGTTTCCCCCAAAGGACAAGTAAATAGCTTGATGTCTTCTTTAGGCACAATGTAAAAGGGGAAATCCCGTATAAACACATGCAACATTAAAAGATTGAGGCTTCCAAGTACATCAAGGATTACAATGCAACAATTGCCCTATTGTGGAATGCAAATATAGACATTAGATACATTGCCGACAAGTCCACTGCATTTTTAAGATATGTCGCAGCCTATCTCACCAAAGCTGAGAATACTGAGCTAAAAGACCGTTGGGATGACATTTCATCAGGCAAAACCTTGTCCCAAAAATTATACAGCTTTGGTATCAAAATGTTGTCACATAGAGAATGTGGGTCCTACAACGCTGCAGATCTTTTAACAGGTACAGCCTTATATGGGAAATCTGAAAACATTCTCTGGCTAAACCTTGGTCCAGCTTAACCACTACAAAGTGCACTAAAATCCTACCAAGAGATAGAACCAATAGCCGCAAACGAAGCAAATAGCCACAATATTTTAGAAAACAATTTAACTGACACATACTATCCAAACAGAAGTACTGCTTTGGAAAACATATGCCTGTACAACATAGCCCAAAACTACACCTACAAAAACAATGTTATGCCAGATGAGACAACAGGCAAATATTCAATCTCAACTTGTGAAGGGAGCCTAGTAAAACCCACAAAGCTAAGGCTAATGAATCATGTAAAGTTACCATTTAAATCTCCACAGCATAGTGAACTTTATTACATGGCCCTAATGCAACTATTCAAACCTTGGAGAAAAGCAGAGGAATTGTTAGGTGACCATGACACATCTGAAACTGCATTCAAGGCACATGAAAGCAGTATAACAAATGTCAAATGGCATATTTGCTGAGCAAGTTGCGGTAGAGTTGCTCAGTCACTGCAGTGTTTTGCTGTTTGACCCGGCACTCAGCATTCTGTAATCTGCTCATCCTGCCTGGACCAGTGTTTGACTACTCTGCCTGCAGTGTATTAAAGGAGACTTTGTGTGCAATAGCGTGCACGTTTGCTGAGTGAGTTGCAGTGGAGTTGCTTGCAGTGACCACAGTCCCTGCGGGACACATAGGATATTCTTGTGAGACTTAAACTAACAGTTTTCATAATACTTGATTGAACTTCTTCCGATAACATGGTGTTATGGCAAGCACGAAGGGGAAGAAAAAAATCCCAAAACCACCAATACCCCGTTCTTTTGCATTAAAGAGCAGGGTAGAGAGGCCAATTGTCTCATTGAGATTGGGTAAAACCTTAATACAGGGCTTGGCTAAAACACTTAAAACACCTCCAATGACTATTCTCAGCTTATCCCCACAAACACAGGAAATATCTCCCCTCAAATTGGCTGATTATAAAAGGAAAAGCAATCCCAAGTAAACACCTTTATTCATTTACTTTATTTATTGACCATTTGTAAGGCGCTTTATACAACATAATTGTGTTTCAAAGCACCACAAGGCTAAATGGGACAGGAACAGGGGAAATAACAATGGCAAGACAATAAAAAGCAACAATAATATATATACAGTTGTGCTCCTACTAGACCTTGCGCAATTCAGCCATGCAAGTGCATTGAAGAGAAGTGCAGGGGAAGGGGGTGGAAAGGGGGAGTAGAGGAGTGGGCAAGTACTGGAGGAGGGCCGAAGTGGGAAGTGCTAAGGGTAGCCAGGCTAAGTGCTAGTACCAGCAGCTCTCAAGGTTGGTGTGAGGAGCCACTAGGCGGGGGCCCGCAGGGCAATGCAGTGGGTGGGCGGTGCTGGTAATGACTGGGAGGAAGGGTCCGAGATCCTGTGAGGTTCATGAGGATCGGTCCACCGATCACATCAGCAGTAGGTTGATTAGTAAGGAAGGGAAAGAGGTAGAGAAGAGCAGAATTGTGAGCAGTTTCTGGAATTTAAGGAGGTCTGGCTCAAATTTGAGAAGGGTAGGGAGGCTGTTCCAAAGGGAGGCATCAGCAGCGGAGAGACCTACCCCCCACTCTCTGCTTAGAGAAGCATTTGACAGTCAGAGTTGAATTAGAGAAGCATAGGGCTATAGCAGGGGAGTATTTAGGGAGGGAAAGTTGGAAATAGCAGGGTCTTAGGCCCAAGATGGCCTTGTGCATGATGCAGAGGGTCTTGAATTTGATCCGTGCAGCCACCGGGAGCCAGTGGAGAGATATTAGGGCTGGAGAGATACAGTCCCTGGGCTTGAGGCCAATGATAAGTCTTGCAGCCTTATTCTTGAGAAGCTGCAGGGGGAGGAGAGAGGGAGATTGAGAAATAGGCTGTTGCAGTAGTCCAGCCTCAAAAGGACCAGAGCTCTGGAGACACATTGAGCTTACCGGGGAAGGTGAGAAAAGGAAGAATGCCTCTGAGAAGGTGGAGCTTGAAGTGGGACTTTTTTGGTAAGGTCCATGATGTGAGCGGTGAAGGAGAGAGCGGAGTTGAAGATGAACTCAGAGGTCGTTGGCCTCACAAGATGGTGGGGGTAGAGGGCCCAAAGACGGCAGTCAAAAGGTAGGAGGAAAAGAGAGCACAGGTGTGACACAGCAAACCTAACAATGGCTGTGGATTTTCCATCTATGTCTATGGCCATTGATAACAATAATTCCCTTTTAAATCTTTGTTGAATCTGCAGCGAGAAACCTGTGAAATACCTCTATTACCAGACATTTAAGGAATAAATGTGATTGCTAATACAAACATATCAGCCACACATGACTTAAACAGACTTGCCTCTTCCTTGTCCTTGTCTGAGGAGTATCATTCCTGTGAAAACAGTTGCGAAACTAGAAAAACATGTTCTAATTATATGTTTAATACATCTATTAAACCGTGCCTGGATGGTCTGGCTGAGGTGATTTTTCTCTTGAGTTTGTCATTGGCGGAAGAACAAAGACTAAAAACATCTTTGCCAGAGTTGTAGATATTATTTTAACACAAAGTGTGGGAGACCATTCTCAACCTACCGGGATTACCGGTGTCACAACTCTGGGCCTTATTCAAGATTTTTATGACACGCCTCCTTTTCTTCCTCCTCCCAGCCCTGATTACAATGAGGGCTCCGAGATTGAAGAAGTGGCATGCTTGGATGTCTTGCATATCATGTCACTGGAGGCCTACAAGCAACTAAACACAAATGTACCTGTTCCACTCAAGCTTAAACAAAAGGCTAATGGCAAAAAGAAGCACCACTGCAGGCGCAAGAAAAACACAATGTACAAGCTTTGGCTATGTCAAATCAAGAAGACATAAGTTTTCTTAGAAGGTAATGACTGCTATTTCTTCAAACATCAGTCAGAGTCAAATCATACAAGTACGCTCATACCAACTGCAAAATCTGCTGCAACTTTGGATAATTGGCTGCAGGGGCAGAATTTGGGACCGTCTTACTCTGCTAATTTAAAACAAACAGCCATGACAGAGCAACGCGAGAGCCACTCTGCTGGACACACCCTGCATGCGCTCATTTCAGCAGACATCACTCTCTCAAATCCTGTAACTACCCCTCTTTCCTGGTCTGACCACTCTCTCCTCTACTCCCATCTGGAGCTCTCTGGCCCCCCCGGCGATGCCCCTGCCCGCACTGCAAGTCGCCTTTTCTGTCATTTGACCGATGAAGTGTGTGTCCAACGCTGCATTTGCCGCCACTTTCATTCCTCCTCCCACCCCTGTCATTGACTCTCATATCAACTCTGCACTTGCCAACCTTCATCTCTCCAGCTCCAACACTCTGGACATCCTTGCTGCAGTCATGAGGATTTGCATGAATCCTGCCTCCAAGTGCAACTCTTGGTATGACTCTGACTTGGCTGCTCTGAAACGTAAGTTCAGAGTTGCTGAGCGGAAATGGCAGGCCTCAAGCACACCCTCTGACAAACTGGCCTGCCGCCTGCTCCAAAGGCAATATCGACTCTCTATTCGCTCTAAGAAGGGGGCTCATGTCCAATCCCATATTTTGGGGGCCACAAATAACATGACTGAACTTTTCAAAATCTGCTAGGAACTTGCCAATCCTACTGCAGTCTGCTCTTCTCCTGTTCCCTCCCAATCCCACTGCACTGCATTGGCCTCCCACTTCTACACCAAAACTCAGGACATCCTGTCCTCACTCATCTACTCCCCGCTCCACGCCCCTCCACTCTGGCCCCCCTCTCGGCCTCCCTCATACTCTCCTCCTCCTCCTCTCCCATTGCACCGGACAAGGTCTCTAGAGTAGTCTGATCCATGAAAGTCCGCTCCAAACAGGTGCTCCCTTGCTCTTCCAGAACTATCAAGGACAACATCTCGCTCTCTTGCCCATGCCTTGGCTGACTTCTGTAACCATTCCGTAGCCACTGGCTCTTTCCCACAACCCCTCAAGCACTCCCTTGGGAACCCTCTCCTAAAAAGCTGTCTTCTGACCCTTCCTGCCTGGCTAACTAATGCCCTATCTCCAATCCCAGAGACGTTGGTCATCCCCCAACTGACCCACCACACCGAATCTGCTGGCTGTCTCCACGACCACCAGTCTGGCTTCAGAGCTTCCAGAGGCACAGAAACTGCTCTACTGAACACCTCTGAAGACCTGCTCTCAAATCTTGATTCCAGCTCTCCCTCCATTCTGATTCTTCTCAATCTTTCCTCTCAATCATGCCATCTTCGTAAACCATCTCCGTGATACCCTAGGCATCACGGACCGGGCAATGGCCTGGCTGATCTATCTATCTAACCAAACTTCCCAAGTGCAACTGGGCCCTTTCCTCTCTGCCACCTCACGCTCTACTTGCGGTGTCCTTCATGGCTCTATCCTATGGATGTGGCTTTTCAATATCCACCTTGCCCTACTGGCTCACTTGATCTCCATCTTCTGCCCTCACTTCATGTGTTATGCTGATGACACACAGCTCTCCTTTAAACTTCCCTCCTCTACCTCCTCTTCTTCCTCTCCCATACTCGACTGCCTGACTGCAATTTAGGCATGGTGTTCTGGTAATGATCTCTGCCTTAATGCCAGTAAGATTGAGATGCTTCTCATTGGGACACTTGCTCTCTGCTTCCCTCCCACTCTCTGGCTGCTCTCCTTGGGCCCCTTCCCCCTATCCTCTTGTGAGGCAAAAAACATTGGGGTCATCTTTGACTCCTCTTTCTCTACCTCCCCTCACATCACGGACCTTGCCAGGAAATCCAGCTTTCAGCACCACCTCCTCAGAGGCATTCTCCCTTTTCTTACCTTTCCCCAGAAGCTCAATGTCTCCAGAGCTCTGGTTCTCACTAGGCTTGACTACTGAAACAGTCTTCCTCAATCTGCCTCTTTCCTCCCTTCGCCCTGTTCAACTAATCCAGAATAGGGGTGCAAGACTTATCCGTGGCCTTAATCCCATGGATCGCATCTCTCCAGCCCTACAATCTCTCCACTAGCTCACACTGGTTGCAAGGATCATATTTAAGGCCCTCTGCATCATCCCCAAAGCTTTATGGGGACTGGGACCCCTCTACATCAAACCTTCTCTCCCTAAATTCCTCCCTGCTAGAGTCCTACAGGCCACTAGCTCCAACTCTCCGCAGATCAGATGTTTCCCCAAACAGAGAGTGGGAGGGTAGATCTCTTTTCGGCGGGAGCCTCCCTCTGGAACAGCCTTCCTGCCCCTCTCAGACTTGAGCCAGATCTCCTCAAGATCCAGAAACTTCTCAAGAAATTACTTTTCTCCTCCTCCTTCCCTCCCCTCCTCCCTTGCTAATGTCCCCCTGATGCTGCGACTGGAGCCTGGTCCTTTATGTGCCTTGCAGTGGCCAGGCTCTCCCTATCCAGTCCACCCCAGCACCCCTAACCAGCACTTGCCACCCTTCCCCGACTACCCTGAATCTGGTCCCCCATCCTCACACTAGTTCAACCCTTACCACTGGCTCCTCTGGCACTTGCCCTGCTGGGCCCCCCTCAGAACATACCCAGCACGTGAGGCCCCATCCATCCTGCACTTCTCACCTCCCCCTTCCCTTATTCCAGCCCCTCCGCCCTGACCTGCACCCTCCCCCCTGCACTTATTCTCATTGCACTTGCATTATCTGAATATCACATGGCCTAGTAAGATTATTTATTGTTGATTCTCCTCTGAACACCCCCCACTACCCACTTTTTGTCTTGTGGTGCCTGGAAACACGTTTCTATAGGCGCCTTACCAATATTTGATAAATAAAATAAAATGTGTTCTGATGGTAAAGTTAAATTCTGCCGACCCATGTGTTTCGTAAACAGACATTGCCTGTATCCCAGCCCCGATTCCCACCTGTTCTCGTGCTTCAAATGACAACGTTCTGGTGGAAGGTTCCCAAGTGAAAGGCAACCCTTGCATACAGGTCTTCCAACGGGCAATAACACAGCGGGCTGGTACTTGAAGCCGAATGGCCAAATGTATACAGCTCCAGCCCAGTGTCAACCCACTAAGCCACCATCAACTAACTCCATTTGTTTCAAGGAAATACATACCTTGTGTGACAGCCCCTTTATCAACCGTACTCGGCTATTACGATTGCTTTATCTTGTTCCAGAACTGAAAATTATTATCTCTCAAGATGTATTAAGTTTAGAACTGCCAGAACAGAAAATAAGCAGAAATTGGGCTGTTGCAACATTCTTATCTCCTGTTGTGGTGGATCGCATCTGTGCCTATGGCAGTCATAAATAATTTGGAATTTGAAATACAACACAAGCTGTAGAACCAACAAAAGAGGCTAGCCCCTCAACTTCAGTACATATCGATGGGCCTAAACAGCAAATCATCATAGCACACTCAAAATATGGAGCAGTCTCATTCACATTTCTAATCTAATGAAAATCCAGTCCAAGGATCCTTCAATTGATGGCACAATGTGGGTAACAAATACCGCACAAGGTTGGCAACAATGACCCCTTCGACTGATACACTCGAACAATTGTCTTGGAACACCAGAGATTTTCGTTTGTTTGCCACCAATCCAGAGGGTAAACAAATAATATCTGACGCTGATCTATTATTTTTGCAAGAGACCAGGATTACTGGTAAACTTGACATAGTTGGATATACGTTACTCACTCGTAAAGACATTAAAGGAAAAGAAGGACGACCTAGGGGTGGGCTCTGTATTGGAGCCAGAATCCATATACATATCAATAAATACAAACAAGCTCACTTGGACATGAATTATTCATGCGCAACTTTAACAGATTTTTTTCAAGACCAAACTGTATGACTTTGGCAATTGTCTTACATGACCCACCTGATGGGTCTTGCACTCAAACACTAGCTGATGGGCTAAAAAAAGACTATATAATCTTGGAAAGAAACAGTGCCGGCTGGGGTTATCCTTACTGCAGGAATTGTAATGCTCAGTGTGTCACAGCTGAAGATAACTTCATCGAATTGAACCATGGGGAGTTCGTAGATGGCAATGAATCACTTTGAGGTTGATGAAAAAGGGCAAATTATGGACAAACCAGTTCCTAAAGTACGATTTGCTGCCACTAGTTCCTTCGCATAGAACCTCACTGTTGAACCTTAAAACTTGGCGCTGTGGCGATAGCACCTCGTGCCTGGATACCATCTTCGCCACTGAACAAATTTGCTCTCGTATACTAACTTAGAAAGTGAATTTTACCACAATTAGCGACCATGTGCCCATGTTAGTCACTTTCTATTCATGTAAAACGGTGACCACTGCGGGCCGACAAGGCTGGCCACCTGTAACACACAGGGAAATCGAATAAGGTGGACTACCACAGCTGTATTCAAAGCAAATACTGTATTGAGTCAGGCTGGGAACAAAGAGGCCATTCCATCTAATGACAGTGTGTCTACTATGAATAAGGAAACAAAGAAAACTATAGAAGTCAGTTAAGGCATACGGAGACACAAGATTGAGCAAATTTATCTGCCATATTTTGACATTGAGATACACAAGGTAAAGAAACTGTCGCAAGACCATTCTTAACATCAAGTCCTCACAGCATCTGAGCTTCGCAGAGAAGAAAACGGTATTAAATAAACAGAGAACCCACTATAAGAACTAGGCCAACAGAAAATTGGTTTATAGATTGATTAAAACTAATGATTCTAAGTAGTTCTGGCATATTTACCTGATTCAAATTATGGGGTATTCACAGAGATAAATCAATTCAATCTCCATGGAGAGCTGGTGAGAACACATCAGCAGTCTTTTCTGAGATGATACTTGTGAAGCGAATCATATCACAGTTTGGGACAAGGAATGGCGGTATACTAACATTGCATTTAACAAAGATGATATAAGACAGATTATTGTTCGTCTCAAACCATCTAGAGCACCCGGCCCAGACAATCTGCCCAACATTGTATTCAAGTAAAACCCACAGGCATGGGCAAAAGTCTTGTTCTACTGCTTCAGTCAGATATTTGCCAGTGGGCGTATACAAGCTAGGTGGTGTGTTCAATTTTGATACCAGTCCATAAAAGAGGTGTATTTACATAGCCCACACATTTCATAATTCTGGCAATGGTGGACTCTAGCATATTTGCATCATTATTACTAAACCATCTAAGTAAATGGGCAGAGGAGAACAAGTTGCTCAACCCCTTGCAGACTGGGTTTGGAGTAAGATGCAGTATAATGCACAGCATGTGGGCACTGTAAGGGAGGCATGGTATCACAAATATGACACTGACACAAAAGATACCATTTGTAAAACCTTTATTCAATTTTCGAGGTTTGAAAAAACTCCTACTTTGCCCTATAGCTATGATTCAAATAGTCTTTACCATCAAATTATAAATAAACAGTCCTAGTTGAGTCCATCAAATAAAAATGGCCTACATTAAAAAAAACGAATGTTGCCATATCTCTTGTACACAAAGTGTGTAAAGGAGAATATCTATGCAAAGGAAAATCATTGTTATAATATAAAGAAAAAATGTGGCTGAGTCAGCTCTCCTCCCCATGTCATACAGCACAGAGTAAGACGGTCCCCGTAAGCAGGATGGCACACTCTGGCTCAGGTTCCCAAAACAAAGGCAGTTCAAAACGTGGATTGAGGCCCATCTAGCCTTGCACGTTAAAGTCTCTCATTCCAGCTTTCAAAACACAGTTCAACAAAAAGTTCACGCAGGTCTACCAGGCACAGACCTCTCAAAGCAATAAGTTCACATAGGTCTCCCCCAGTCAGGCTCAGACCTTTCGGACACAACACTTGCAGGGGTTCCCTTCCCCAAGATTAATTCACATCCTTCAGGGGTTCCCTTCCCCTAATTTATCACACTTCTGGTCTCCCTCAGTCAGGCTCAGAACTTTTTGGGATGTCTAAGACTTTCGAATGTGTGTGGCTTTTACTTCAGGCCTCCGCAGGACCACTTTGACTTTCCCTTCAGCCCACACTCTTGTGTTATTTGTCCCAGTGTCTCTTGGTCTGGGTCGTTCGATATCATAAGGACAAAAGTTCAACATTCACCTTTTTACTTCCCTCCTTTTCCCAGGGTTAATTTTGATCACTTTGCTTTTTATAATTCATTCACTTTATCTCTTCATAACAAAAACATCACCTTTCACAAAGACTTCGGAGTGGGCTACTTCCTTTCGCCGGACCACTCTGCTACTCAGTTTCGCTGGTTTCACAGCTATCAGTAGTTCAAAGTTCACCACAGGTCTGCCTTCCTTCGCATCTTATCCACAAGCATAAAGCCTTCAATTGTGCAATATACTGTTGTAACTTCAATCTTTCCTTAACACACACCGGTCTTTCAAGTCACTCGCCAACTCGCCGGCTGTGTGCAGTCCTTTCTTGCATTTGCAGTTTTAATTCACGAGTCAAGGTTAATACTTCAGGCTTGGCCTCGCCTCCCCAACTCTGCCATTCACCTGGGAGGGTCGCTGGCGTCCTTGAAACACAATGCAGTCTTCTTGTCTGGGATTTGGCCTTCTGTGCATGTCTTTCACTTCATTTTGGAGGCAACAACCTCCTGCAGGGAGCTCCTGGAGTTCTCTACCCTTTGCTCTCGCCCCTCTGTCCGTCACTCTGCTCCACTAGGTTCGCATTCACCCTGGAAGTTCTGCTCTTGCTCGTGTTCCACCTTGCTAAGAATGTGTCTCTACGTTCTGCTGTTTATCCTTGTGGGGAGAGCTAATTGGTATCAGATTGTAATTGTAATTGAAATTGTTTATTTATGCAGCGCTTATACACAGGTGTAGTGCTTCAAAGCACTTCAAGGCGGGAAGGGATCAAGGGAATACAGTAAACATTCTTAGGCCTTGAAGTTTCCGAATGTTATAAATAGAAAAAATATACTAGGCCTGACGGCATTTCTCCTAGTGCAAGTGTATGAAGTGTTAGAGTTGTGACCAAGCTAGGGAGGGGGGACAAAAAAAAGGGGGGGGGACAGGACAGACAAACTTACTAGTCCTAGTACATTTAGGTCATGCATGCGAACAGACAGAGGTGCGAGGAAGAGAGAGTTTAAGGGGGTTCAAATGTGACCAGTCCAACAGGGCCCTGGGTAAAGTGCAGAGAGGTTTCCTCGCTCACAGAGCATAAGCTGAAAGTGCAGTAATACTGAACATAGTGCAGTGACCCAGAGGCAAGTGCAAAAGACTGGTGGGGGGGCCGGGGACCTATAAGGCTCTGGAGGTGAACCAGGCCACCAGTCAGAAAAAACTGAACAGAGTTAGGGAGGACAAGTAGGGTGTACAGAAAAAGAACTGAGGTTAGCAGGGGAGAGGGAGAGAGAAGGAGGAAGAGAAGAGGAAGGTCTTGAGGAGTTCCAGAATTTAAGGTGTTCTGGCTCAAGACGGAGAGAGGCAGGAAGGCTGTTTCAGAGGGAGACACCTGCAGAGGATAAAGATCTACCCCCAAATCTCTGTTTGTGAAAGCGGCTCACCTGCAGAGAGTTGGAGGACAAGCAGAGGACTCTAGAGGGAGAGTATTTAGGAAGGGAGCGTTGTAGATAGTGCAGGCCCCGGCCCTGGACCCAGACAGCTTTGTGGATTATGCAGAGGGCCTTGAACTTGATCCTTGCAGCTATGAGGAGCAGGGGAGGGATTTCAGCGCCAGAGAGATGCAGTCCCTGGGCTTGAGGCCAAGAAGAGTTTTGCGGTTCTGTTCTGGATGAGTTGTAGATGATGGAGAGCAGAAGTAGGAAGATTGAGAAAGAGGCTGTTGCAATAGTTCAGCTTGGAGAGAACCAGGGCTATCGTGGTGGTGAGCCTCTGGGGGAAAGTGGGAAAAGGTAGAATACCTCTGAGGAGGTGCAGTTGGTAGTGGGACTTTTTGGAGATGTCTGAGATGTGAGAAGAGAAGGAGAGATTGGAGTCGAAGATGAGCCCAAGATTTTTTTGCCTCATTGGTAGGTGAGGGCCTAGGACCAAGGGAGGCCGGCCAGTGTGAAAGTGGGAAAGTGGAAAAGTGGAAGCAGGGGTCCCATCGAGGATGATCTCCATCTTAGTGGCATTCAGGCAGAACCATTAGCAGCACACCAAGACTGAATTGCAGATAGACAGTCAAGGATGAGCGAGGAGGAGGCTGAGGGTAGCCTGAAAAAGAGCTGTGTGTCATCTGCATAACACTGAAAGTAAGAGGTAAATGTACAGATCCTGTGGGTCGAAGGGAGCCATGTAGATATTGAACAACCAGGGGGACAGGTTGGATCCCTGGGGGACACCACAAGTAGAGAGAGTGATAGAGGAAAGAAAGGACCCAAGTTTCACATGGGCGGGGCGGTCAGAGAGAGAGGAGGCGAGCCACGCCAGGGCGTGATCTACAATGCCCAAAGTATTACAGAGATGGGTGATCAGAATGTTGTGGTTTACTGTATCGAAAGCAGAAGAGAGGTCAAGAAGAATGAGGACAGAGGGAGAGTTAGAGTCAAGATTTGAGAGCAGGTTTTCACGGGTGTTGTACTTAAAGTGCCTGACTTTGCCTGACCCGATTAGTGGGACATTTCCAATGAGATATGTAAGGGTTAGCCGCTATTCTCCAAGTTGCCCTCTTCCTCGGCCCAGTGTTTGTGTAGAAAAAAGGGGGGTTGAGACATTGGAGAGTCCTATAAAATAATATGGGTCATGGGTACGGGAAAGGGGGAATACTACGTCTCACCATCGGTCGGCTCACCCCCATTCGCCGAAGACCTCTCACCCAGGTGATCCTCCCGCACTGGCTGACCCAAGGGTCTGGATCCAAAGGCGATGGCTGTGCACTGGCCACCTAAGGGAGAGCTCCCCGGGGACCAGTAGGTGAGACAGCCTTAGGTTTCTCACATGCCCTTCTCCTATGCAATGTAGCTGAGCTGCATCTGTTTCACAGGGAAACCAGGAAAGGAAATCAATGTTCCCTTGTTCTTTACCTTTTCGGTGTTCCACAGTGAAACAGTAGGGTTGCAGGTCTAAGAACCATTGCATTGCTCAAGGGTTAGAGTAATTTTGTTGATTTATCCATACAAAGATGAGTGGTCACTGATGCGTGTGAACTTTCTCCCTAGAAGGTAGTACCTAAAATGGATTATTGCCCATTTGATGGCAAGGGCTTCCAGTTCCAATACAGTAGTTATTCCCATGGGGGAAGAGTTTAGGACTAGTGAATAGGATGGTGTGTTCTAATCTATCGTGTATTTGCGATAATACTGCTCCTAACCCTGTGAGGGAGGCATCGGTCTGCACCACAAATTCCTTTGAGAAGTTTACTACTTTTAATATTGGATTTTGTCATAAGGTTTGTTTCAGGTTATTTTAACAAGCATTGTCCTCATCAGTCCAATAAACTTTCTGGGGTTCTGCATTTCTTAGTTTGTCTGTCAGTCTGGCTGTTCTATCTGAAAAATGTGGGATAATCCTATGGTAATAACCAATCAATCCCAGGAATGCCCTCAGATCTCTCTTGGTCTTGGGTGTGGGGGCATCTAGGGCGGCTTTCACTTTTTCTTGCTGGGGCTGGACACTGCCATTCCCTACAAATAAGCCTAGGTATTTCACTGCTGACTGAGCCAGTTTACATTTTGATGGTTTGGCAGTTAAGCCGGCCCTCGGAGGGTTATCATAATAGTAGAAAGATGGAAAATATAGTCGTCCCAAGTTTTACTATAAATGACTACATCGTCAATATAGGCCCCACAGAAATAGGAATAAGGCTGTAATATCCTGTCTATGAGTTGTTGGAAAGTTTCTGGGTCCCAATGCAATCCAAAAGGGAGGATTTTAAATTGGAATAGTACTATTGGCATCGAGAAAGTTGTCTTTTCCTTTTCCTTTTCCTTTTCAGGTCCATGTACAGGGACCTGCCAATATACGTTGGTTAAATCTAGGGTTGACAGGAATGTGGCATTTCAAAGTTTATCTCATTGATGTGTGGCATAGGATAGGCATCGAAGGCAGAGATGGCGTTGACCTGCCTGAAGTCTATGCAAAGCCTCCAAGAGTGATCGGCGTTAAACACCAAAACACAACGGAGGAGGACGATGGACTCAAAGAGGGCACGATGATGTTTGCCTTTAACATTTTTCTAACTTCATTAATTACTATCTGATTTTGTGCTTCTAGGAGTCTATATGGCTTCAAGTTAACCACTTTCCCCTTTAGAGTTCAGATATAATGTTAAGTACCATGTACTCTCCCTGGTTTGTAACATATTACATCAGGGCATGCCGTAATAATGTCATTCAAATCTTCTTGCTTATGTTTAGATAGTTTTTGGGGAATCAGTTCAGAGTTGTCCATCTCCTCGGGTACCAAACAAGACAATATAGAGGAGGTAGTAGCGGAAGGATTGCCTTTTCCACTCTTTCAGGAGATTTACGTGGTAGAGGTGGGTCTTTTTTGTCCTATCGGATTGTTTCAGAGGTGGGCAAGAGGACTAACACTTTCTGTCCTACTGAAAATGATCTTAGATTTACCTTCTTGTCATAGGTACATTTTTGTTGGGCTTTAGCTTTCTCCATGCGAGTGTGGACTAGACTCCGGCAGAGTTTCATGTGCTCTCGGGTAGCTGTCTGAGAGAGGAGAATTGGTGCCTCTTCTCTTTCTTCCCAGGCCTCCCAGAGCATGTCTAAGACATGTCCTGGCTCTCTACCATGGAGAAACTCAAAAGGGGAGAATCTGGTGGATGCCGGAGGGGTCTTTCTCATTGCAAATAAAGCCCACGGGATCATACGATCGCAGTCCTTCCCATACTAGTCCATTAACTTTCTCAGAATCATTTAGAGGGTCTTATTAAATCTCTCTACCTATCCGTCCATTTGTGGGTGGTAAACTGAGGTTCTTAAGGTAGTAATGTGTAGTAATTCCTTAACTTCACCCACAAGCTTACTCATAAAATTGGATCCCTGATCCGTTAAAATTTCCTTGGGGAAGCCAACCCTAGAAAATATGACAACAGGTGTTTTAAAAAAAATTGCTGGAGTGTGTTGTTCTGGATGGGGAAGGCTTCTGGGTACTAGGTAGTGTAATCAACGATTACAAGAACATATTTATTACCCAGTCTAGAAGTTTCCAACGGTCCAATGATATCCATCCTGATTCTAGAGAAATGGACTTCTATTATCGGTAATGGGTTTAGAGGGGCAGGTAAGTGAATATGTGAGCAGTTTTTTGGCATATCTCGAATGTCTGAATGCAGTTATTTATAGTAGCATGAATACCCGGCCAATAGAATTTCCCACTAATGTGAGGTTTGGTTTTAGATTGTCCCAAGTGTCCCCCTGTCAAATGAGAGTGTGCAATCTCTAGCACAATCTTGCGATGAGTTTTGGCTATTACTAACTGAGTCGTACTTAGGCCTTCTCTGGGGGTTTCCCTTCTATATAGTAATCCCTGTTTCAGGAAGAAAAAGGGGCTCCACTTTTCTTGTCCTTCTCCCTCTGGAATCACTTGTAAGAAAGCCTCTGCGAGCACTGGATCATTTTGCTGGGCGAAGGCTAGATCGGGAAGGAGGGTAGATTCCGCTTCCCTTTTTTGCTTCGGTGGTACGTATCTCATCAGCCTCTCCAAAGCCTAAGTTACCTCTCTCAGTTGCCTCTGGTTCAATTTCTTCCTCAAAAGGAGGAAATGGAGCTTTCACAAGAATTCCCAGTGCAATTTTGTCCCCAGGGAGTATTTCAAACGGGGATTCGCCATGGTTCTGTAGAGAACTTTTATGTCTCCCCAAAAGTCTGGACCTATAACGCCTGCTAGGACATCTAGACCAAACTTCCAGGCCAGGCCAGATTTTGGGGTCAATCTTATATAACAACCCACAGGGGGGATTAGAACCAAGTCTGTGGGAATCATCCCTCTTTTCCCAGGAGCGATAGTGGCGTCTCTGCTGCTATAAATGTCAAAGCCTATGGATTCTTTTGTGGCAGTAGAGGGGTATGAGGCTCTGTGACTAGGTTTCTTGAATTTTAGAGTCCCCCAATTTGTCTCAATTGGGTTATAGCCCACTCCTGACATCATATATAAGGGAGGCATGGTATCACAATTATGAGACTGACACAAAAGGTATAATTTGTAAAACCTTTATTCAATTTTTGGGGTTTGGAAAAACTCCTACTTTGCCCTATAGCTAGGATGGAAGTAGTCTCTACCATCAAATAATTAAAAAAACAGTCCTAGTCGAGTCCCTCAAATCAAAATGGCCTACGCTAACAAAATCTAATGCCTACTCTATCTCTTGTACAAAAAGTGTGTAAAGGAGAACATGTATGCAAACGAAAATCTGTGTTAGAATATGAAGAAAAAATGTTGCTGAGTCAGCTGTCCTCCCCACGTTAGACAGCACAGAGTAAGGCAGTCTCTGTAGACAGGATGGCACACACTGTCTCAGGTTCTCAAAACAAAGGCAATTAAACACATGGATCGAGGCCCACCTGGCCTTCCATATTTCCACATTAAAGTCCCTCGTTCCAGCTTTCAAAACACAGTTCAACAAAAAGTTCACACAGATCTCCCTCAATTGGGCTCCCACCTTTCAAAGCACCAAGTTCAGGCAGGTCTCCCTCAGTCATGCTCAATCCTTTCAAAGCAAAATGTTCACGTAGGTCTCCCTCTGTCGGGCTCAGACATTACAAGCATAGCAGTTGCAGGGGTTCCTTTCCCCAAGCTTAATTCGCATCCTTTAGGGGTCCCCTTACCCTAACTTTTCACACTTCTGGTCTCCCTCTGTCGGCTCTTACCTTTTTCTGATGTCGAAGACTTATGAATGTGCGTGGCTTTTACTATAGGCCTCCGCAGGACCACTTCCGACTTTCCCTTCAGCTAACATTCTTGTGTTATTTGCCCCAGTGTCTGTTGTTCTGGGCAGTTCAATGTCATAAGCACAAACGTTCAACATTCACCTTTTTACTTCCTGCCCTTTGCCCAGTGTTAATTTTGCTCACTTTGCTTTTTATAGTTCATTCACTATCGCTTCATAACAAAGACTTTCGAGGGGGCTACTTCCTTTCGCCGGACCACTCCGCTACTCAGTAGCGCTGGTTTTGCAGCTATCAGTCATTCCAAGTTCACCACAAGTCTGCCTTCCTTTGCTCGTGTTCCACCTTGCTCAGAGTGTGTCTTTATGTTCCGTCTTTTATCCATGTTGGGAGAGCTAATTGGTATCAGATGTATGTGCTTAAAGTCAAGTGCCTGACTTTGCCGGACTCAATTAGCGGGACATGTCCAATGAGATATGTAAGGGTTAGCCTCTTTACTCTCAGTTGCCCTCGGCCCAGTGTTTGTGTAGAAAAGGCAGGGGGAGAGTTGGGACATTGGAGACTCCTATAAAATAGGATGGGTCATGTGTACAGGAAAGGGGGGAATACCGTTTTTCACAATCTGTCGTCTCGCACCCACTCCCCGAAGACCTCCCACCCAGGTGATCCTCCCGCACTGGTCCAACCACAGGGTCTGGATCCAAAGGCAATAGCAGTGCCCTGGCCACCTGAAAGATCCCAAGGGACTTGTAGGTTAGGCATCCTTTGGTTTCTCACACCACTACAGTTGCTGGTAGGAGAAGCAAGTCATAGGGATAACAACTGCCTCTATTCATGCTTTATTAACTATACATTTGCATTTGACTGCGTCATCTGGGATCACCTGTGGGGTAAATTTGAGAAGTGGGGGATCGATCTGATTTTACTTCACTTTATCTGGTCTCTATTCAAATACTAGTGTGTCAGAGCCTCTCAGGATGGAACTCAACCTGAATATATTCATACTAACATTGGATTGAAACAGGGTTGTGTTGTTGCCCCTGCCCTACATAACGTATACCTGTCAGATTTGAGCATTGCATTAGAAAAGTGCAATCATTTCCCCACAAGTCTAGCAGGAGTGTCCTTGGGGTGGCTCTGCAATGCAGAGATCAATTGTATGTCTAAATAAATATACAATAGAGAATGGGCTGAGGGTTAACGGAAATAATACCAAGATTATGTCCCTCAGTGAAACAAACCATGTGTCCCTCCTTTTCTGCTGGCACATGGACAGGGTAAAACTGAAGGTCATAAACTCTTATGTTTATTTAGGGCGACTCACTTGCACTCATCCTGTAACATCGCATTATAAAGAGTCAATTTATGCAAAAGTTGTGGTGCGTTGGTAAGACACAATACATTTCATTGATCAGAAGTGTGGGGGCTCTGTTGAAACCACGCATGAAGTTTACACTAAGAGTATAGTTCCCTGTATATTGTATGCCTTGGAAACCTTACCGGAGAGGCATATTGCATGGCTTGGGGTACTGCAGGGGAAATTGATTTGCTCTATTCTGGGATTACCTAGTTCAGTTCTGGTGGAAGCAGTCTGCTTGGAATTGGGGCTGACGTCTCTTCTTACGCTCTGGAAGATTGCTTGTTGCAAGTTGTACGTCTATCTCCTGAACCTGGAGGAGTATGATGGTACCCTAATGTCCATTATGGCTGCCTACATAAACGTATTGAAAACTAGAGTCAACGGAACACAATTAAATCAGGGATATAGTGAACTTGTACTGTCTGCTCACCAATACTTAGATGAACTGGGTCTTACCATACCAAGTGGAAACGAGCTGGGTATACTTTGGAACATGTTTAAGACCAAAGCATTTGAATGGGACAGAGTGAAAAACATAGATTTATTAACAAGAAAAAATAAGTATTTATCTTATACCAGGCAGGCACATCCTCCAGGTGCCATAAGAAGCTACTACCTAAACTATGCTGTACTAGTCCGCACCGTTTTATCAGCTTTCTACATCTAATCATCTTGTCCGTATTAGAATATACTGAGGCATGTGCAGCATTGAGCATGAACAGAGCCTCTGCCGATTGTGCACTCTTGAAATTCAAATGACAAGACATATCTTGACAGGATGTTCTGAACTGGGAGTGCACTATTGAAGGGGCTATAGTGATTTGTGTAGCTCTGCAAGATCATTTTTGGTCTTCAATATACTGTGAGAAACCAGAAAGTGTGTCACCCACTAGTCCCAAGTTCTGTCATCCAGGGGGCAGGACACAGCATTGGCTTTTGGATCCAGTTCCTGGGGTGGACCAGTGTGGGAGGATCACCTGGATGAGGGGTCTTTGGGGAGTGGGAGTAGGACACCGGATGGTGAGACGCGGTATCTCCGTCCCTGCAACTCCTTTACCCCATCCAACCAGGTAGGATATTTAGGAACTCAACCCCCCCCATTTTACAACATGAACACTTTCTCACAGACAGCCCGCTATGAGAGAAAGTGGACTAACACCCGAGCTGTATACCTGACGTGTCTCAATACAATGGTCCGGCAAGGTCAGGCAATTACTGACCATCACACACACCTGACTTCCATTACACTTCCCCACACGGATAAAAGGCAGAGCACAAGAGCATACTTTGAGTGAGGCAAAGCACACAAGGAAACAGCAGTTCCAAGATGGCAGTTTAACAAGAGGAGAAAGATGGCGAAACAGAAGGGGATCGCAAGGAGGGTAGTTGACCTTTTTGACAAGGAACGGTTACTTTCACAAAGTCGCAAGAATAGAAAGTGTAACACCAGGAAACCAGGCTGAGGAATCCTGCATTGTATGTCAGAGGTACCCTCACCCGCTGGAACGAACATTGTATGAAACGCGTGGGTTAACCAATGCGAATAAAGTTGAACTGCATATGAGTGATAGAACTTTGAAACCAAGATACGATACCGTTGACAGAGTGGTCCAGCACTGCGTGTGTGCTCAATCAAAGTTCTCTGTAAGGTATCCAGCCGAGAGTTGGCGAAAGTGAGAGTGGCAAAGGATTGTGAATCGAAGTGGTCCTGTGACGGGTCAAGCAAAATCCTGCGCACAATTGAAAGTCTTCGATGTTGACACAGTAAAGAAAGTTTATAGCAAAGTAGATAAAGTTGGTCTGAGGCTGGCAGAGGGAGATCAATTGCAAGTTTTGGGTTGAATACAAGTTATGTGTTACAATAGATAAATTGGTTTGAGCCCGGCAGACGGAGACTGATGAAAGATTTTGGGTCAAAACGGATTTGTGCCCGGCGGAGGGGGATCTGGGGTAAATCGTGAATCACCCGAGAAATTGGATATGTGAAAATCCAGAGAACATTGTGTAAAAGTGTATCTGAGCCCGGCAGAGTGGGATCCGAGGTGAATAGTAAATCAACTAAGAGAATTGTGTATATGTAAAATACAAAAAGAAAAGGAATTGTATTGCTTGTTTGTTGCATCAGGCCCTCTGAAATAAGACATTTTGAATGGCAAAGTGACTTTGGCACAGAAGGCCATGATGTTGAAGTTTTGAACTGCACCCTTGTGCTAGAGAAGCCAGAGACTGTGCTAAGCTTGAGTGTGCCGCCTGACCCCGTGCAGAAAATGTGGGGAAGGGAAGCCAATGGCTTGAATATCTTTTCATATCATTTCTTGAATACTTTTCTTTTGCATAACATCGTTTCCAAGGATTGGAAATAGGTTTATTAGTATAGGCCCTTTTATTTTGACAAGACACAACTAGGTCTGTGTTGTTATTATTTGATGGTCATAGCTTGCTCCCATCTTTAGATTTAGGATTTTCAAACCCAATTGAAGTTCAATAAACTGTGGTCACCTGTGTCTGTCTTAATGTTGATACCATGCTTTCCTTACAATACACAACGGACTCGATTGTCACGACTGCAGCAGCTCACTATATTTGGAAAATTGGCCAAAAAAGAAATAATAGCATTTGATGCTAAGAGAGGAAAACATCACATATTCATGGCTTCAACTGTCTATGAAATGTAATTTCATGATACATTTTTAGAACATGTAAGGTTTAGACATAGGTATTTTGATTCAAACATAAATAATTGGTATAACTGTAAAATTATTTAATTATGTGATATTTTATGACTGCAAACTAGAATTTAATATTTATGAATGTATTGTCATTTTATGTCTTTTCGAAATTATATTATTCTGTTTTATATTACTGTTTTTTATTGGTTCAAGAAGCATTTTTAGCTATATGCACATAATAAAAATAATAAAAAACAAATGTCAAGTTTAAACAATACAAATGTTTGACAATGATAACGCCAACAAGAGGAAGACATTGAAACTCTCCTAGATAAAGACACTCCTGAAGGCAGTCAACCTTCTCTTACAGGAAGCCAAGAACCACTTGGACAAATTCAAAATGAAGCAGAAATAGCCATGAACGGGGTAGAAAACACCATGTATCAATTTAAACAATCTGAAGATTTGTCAGTGCTCAAATCACAGCTAAATGCTCAACAACTCACCATTTACTTAGAAGTCACTGAAGAAACTGAACGTGGACTAAAACATGAGACTAAAACTTGTAGCTGTAAAAATTATAAACCTTTGCTCTTGTGTGTAAGTGGTGAAGCTGGTTCTGGCAACACTTTCTTAAATAAAATAATCAGGAAATGTCTACAATTATTAACAAATAACCTTTCAGCATAAGTAACCACCACCACAGTTCTGGCTGCCTACAACATAGGAGGTGTAACTTTACACTGACTACTTCTCCTCCCAGTAGAACACCAAAACAAGTTAGAATATTACACACTATCAGCAGAAGCTTCTACTGAAATGCACAGAATTATCCAACAAATCAAAGTCTTCCTCGTTGATGAAGTAAGCATGGTTTCCAACCTCATGCTGGCTTTAATTCAACCTCATAAGGCAAGAAGTCCTTAAAATCAACTATGAGGAACTGTTTGTAGGAAAACATTTTTTTTCAGACGCCTCCTACAGTTAACACCTGTAAAAGGGCAACCTATATTCAAAACATTAGGACACAAACAATGCTGTGATACACTCAGCAGCATTGGTAATATAAATCTCTGGCAGCATTTTCGCTAAAGAGAACTCAAAATATGTGCCAGTCTTCAGATCTAACCTATGCTAACATTTAAAAAAGCATTAGAACTGGTCTGCTTACTAAAGATGCAAGATCCACTTTAAAAACTAGATTAATCCAACAGCTGTATGGGCAAAACACATCTGCCCCTGACGTCATGAACAATTAACTCAGCAAAATTTAAAATCCATGTACTTAATGCCAATGCTTGCAAGCTGGAGCCAATTCAACGATACAATGTTGGAAAAATACATTAAACCCATGCTGCATATCAGTCCCACAGACTAACTAGATGTGCATGGCATGACACTCCCTATGTGTCAACAAGCAACAGCACAACTAAATAGTTTAGAAAATGCCTCTCCAACACAGCTGGATTAGACAAATGATTAACTCTGTGTCTAAACTGCATGGTAATTCTAAAACAAAATCTTGATGTAGAACACAGTTTAGTCAATGAAGCAATTGGTACAGTTGTTGGCTTCCAAGCATATCCACACAACAACATTCAGTTTGTCAACATCCACTTTGGCAAACTTGCAGAAGTTAAAAGAATAGGCTGCACAATAGCACGCTTCCTTCTTTTCAAAGACATGTATGTACTCAGAGAACAATTCTCTCAGTCTTTTGCATATGCTGTCACTTTTCACAAGGTCTAACTCTAGACCATGCACTAATCGACATTGGCAGAACAGTCATCAAAGAAGGCATGAGTTACGTAGCATCCTAGAATACAACAGGCTATGCGCACTGTATACCCTCAATTGAGATATGTACCCTGTACCTCAAAAGTGAAAACCTTCAAAAAGAGAACTAATAAAAACAGAAGCTAAAAAAGATTTCCCTGCAATCCCACCCGAAAAAACCAAGAACAACTGCAGGTCCTTCAAATGATACAAACACAAAACTATGTTCCAAAACCAACTGTGGGTCCATCACAAGATACAGAGACAAATCTATCTCATCAAAAAAAAATTGCAGGCCCATCAAAGGATACAGAGGCAAACCTCTCCAATCTGTTTAAATTCCTTAACACAACTGGAGTCAATTTCTATGCAAATGTAGCAATCAATTTTCTATTCCAATTGCCACCAATTGTTGACATTTACTTAAACAGCTCAGACTAGTTGTGGTTACAAATGCTTGGCCTTCATAGAAATGCCACAAATAATTCTTACAGCACCTACAGTGTCTCAATTATAAGGAATGAATTGGAACACACAGGAAGATCCACAAGAATTCCTAATGTACTTACTACAAGTACTAGAAACAAAAAATACCTCTACAAATGAAATATTCCAGATTTCATACACATGGAAACATACATGTCCTCTCTGCAACCATGTTTCACAACAGCACATAGCTAATAAACAATGTGTGTATGTAGCCATACCAAATTGTGAATCCATTCAATTTTACCAACTTCTGAAACATGCAAATCATAGCATATTGTGCTCTTTTTGCAATTCAGATAGATTTACATGGCCAATATGTGATAGTAATGCTTTTAAGGTACAATGCAGATGGTACCACAAATAAGTGCACAAAGTCAAGTATCCCTTGGCAAGAAAACCTTCACAACACTAGACATAATAAACCACACTGGTGCCACAACCACTTCAGGCCACTAGACTGCATATGTAAAAAATAAAGTGGTTGGTTTGAATGCAACAACACAACACCTTTGTTATTCAAAAACATAGGTTACCAGCAAATCTAATAAATGCCTACCTAATATTCTTCCAACCCAAATGTACTCATTAAAGTACAGTACAATACAGAGTTAGAATATGCCAATGGTTATCTACCTACTTTAAACATACTGTGATTAATCCTGCAGAGTCATCATTGATCCCCAGCCTAAATTCTCCCCCCATGTTGCCAGGGGAAGGCAGCCGCTACCTGATCCTGACCCTGGTGGTGGTATTCTGACGATGGGTCACATGGGAAGAGATGGCTGTCATGGGGGAGTGGTGACTCCAACAGGAGAGGAGCAGTGTTCATCCCCTTGTTGTGAGGAGGATCCCTTGATTCCAAAGGTTTTGATGGCATGTTGTCATTATTCAGACCCATTTCGTTATAAAGACCTGAAACCTACTTTTGTTAAGTATTTCAAACAAAACTCTATTCACTCTTCATATGTGCATAATATGTGTAAAACACCTTTAGCATGTAATTTTTCTTGTTGTTTAAATAAAACTGTCCATCAATCTAACTTAAAACCGTCTGAAATTTCCTTGGACTCCAAGTCCCAGAAAGCCTCAAATAATGAGAAGAGGAGCAAGGAGTCAATGTGGAGAGAATGTGACACTAAGAACAACGTGCAGTTTAGTTGTCACGAGAAAATCAGCAACTCAGGACATTTAAATGTGGAAATCACCTGCTAGTATTAGATTGGAGAAGGAGAGAGGAGAGAAGCTGCAGAGTACTTTGAGTGGGAAGAGAACCCAGAGGTAGAGGAAGACTCATTGAGATGAGCCATAGGGAGAGCAGGAAACGTTTGCTAGTAAAAGTCAGGGGGTGGGGGGCATTTAAGACAGGGGAGAGGAACTCCAGTAGAGGCATAGCGGGTGCCATGGAGGGGCCGCTGAAGGTGAACTGTGGACAGCGGGACCAGAGAAGACAGTCCTGCAGAGCGGCAATGGTTACATCAGCAAATGAATGAAAACCTGACGTGGGAACCAAAGGTGACTCTGCAAAAAGGGGGAAGTCTGCCCAATGAAAACTCCTCGCTGCAGATTACATTGGTGAGTCAACCTAAAAGAGTAGGGGGCATGGGACGTGCCGCTACGTTAATGAACTCTTGGGAAGCATTTTTGAATACCGACCAAGTAGAACTGAAAAGAAAAAACAAAGTGTACACTACTCCTGATATGAGATGTCAATTGGGGGAAACCTGGAACCAGCATTTCCATAATTGAAAAGACATTACAGAAGAAACAAAAGACCAAAAGTGGTACGATTCTCCTGATATGAGATGTCATTTTGGGGAAACCTGAACAAGCATTGCCAAGAGCCAAGAGATATTGAAAGAAAGGTTGACAGAAAGAGCTTGAGCAAACTCTCATATATGGGTTGCCAGCATGGGTGAAGTTGGAACAAGTAATATCGGAAGTCAGCAAAGTTGTATTATTGAAGAAATGCAAATGTCTTAAATCTAAGAGGAATGTGAATGTTACAGAGAGACCTGATAAACGCATCAGGTAGTGAACCTTTTTGGGAAGAAATACTTGGCAGGTGAGTCCACAAGGGGCTCTGCATGAGCCAAAAGGGAGATATTCCTGTCAGTGGAGTAAACCAGGATATCAAGAGATTCAGTTGAAAAGTTTCCTGGCAGTAGATTATAAGAGGGATGTTTATAGATTATAAAAGCTTGCTTTAGTTTTAGATTCATAGGAAGGGACATTCACTGTAGGATAGGGAAAGGTTGGCCTTTATCCAAACACCTTTCTGTTAATAAAATGGCTGATGTGAAGAATATTACCACTTTCTGTCCGCCTCTCATTTCTGACCCCTCACAATAACCTTCATTACAATACACTTCCAACATGCCATCACACTTATAATTACACAATACATCCATAGTACTGCAGTGGTACTTTTAAAATCCAATACAGTTAGAATACACCAATGGGTATCCAACTACTTCAAACATACCCTTCATTACAATACACTTCAAACATGCCATCACACTTATATTTACATTATGTATCCATACTAGAACAATAGTACTTGTAAAAGCCAATACAGTTATACTATGCCAAAGGGTATCTAACTACTTCAAAAACACACATATTCTGGAACAATTAAACTTTAAAACCATGTAAATGCCAGAAACAGGTATTTGTATTCAATGGGTTATTTCAATCCACCATGGATTTTCTTCTCCCAAGGATTTTTTTCTCCCAATGGCCCAATGATTACTAGATGTTAATACAAAAACAGTATTAACTAACTTTTTTCCACTTGCCCAACCTTCGTAGACACTCTTTTCAGTCACAAAATAACCCCAACGATATTTTCCAGAGTTTTTCTCGCTGTGCTGTCCGCAGAAAAACACTGTTCTCCGCGGATTGAAAATGGCAACCGTTTCAATAAGTTTGACGCAGCTCATGTTTTTTCAATAACCAATCAGCTTGCATGTTTGTTATCTGCGAATGTTACACAGCTCTCTACTTGGCTGAGAGGCGTCCGCACACACAGATCAAAAAAGGAGTCCGCGACCACACCCAGATATCACAAATATTATTTTACCTACATTTTGGCCATTTAAAAAAAAAAAACTACTGGACGGATTTATACCAAATCTGCAAAAGCACACTTTCTGGATCAAGCTGCCACTCCTCGAACAAGTTTAGTGCAAATCCATCCAGCGGTTTGGGCTGTATGTGTGAGCAAAATGTTTTTTTCCATTATGTCTATTATGCTTTGAAATGTTTTGGGACCCCCCCCTATAACTTTGCCCAGCCCCCTTGATGAAACCATACCAAACTTTGCATAATCATTTGGCGGTGCCAATAAACTTTTTTTGCAAGGTTTGGTGAGGATTTGTCAAACAGTGCAAAGTTATAATCTGCCCAAAAATGGCTCTTGCTATGGGTTGAACAAACTTAACGAAAACTACAGGGGTGCTACCGCAGGTCCTGTACAATATATATTACAGTCTCCACCCTGTAGTTAAAGTGAGTCAGACTCCCGTAGGGACCTCGAAAAATTCTATTGTTAATAATTTGATTTGAATAATGGATTTAGACGAAATCTTGATGTTGGTTAGGGATGCGCGGGCCCTTCAGACTGCAAAGTTTCATAAAGATTTGTAATTAAGTTATTATGAAGACAAGAAAAGAGATTCCAAAGTTGCAGCCTACTTCCCATTCATTTTCCCATACCAAACAAGGTCAATTTTTGCCAGACCGCTCACCCCCAAACCACTGGATGGATTTGGACAAGGTCTGAAACTTGGCCACAAAGCGCTTAAAAAAGGATGGTGTTTGGAATTACTCTGTGCAGTAGTTTTCTAAATATTTGACAGTGAAGTGGATGCCCCTTCTCAAAAATATATAGCTATATCTTAGGTAAATTGCTAAAATCGGGAGTTTGTAGAAATTTAACAGCCACCATCTTTGTTTTTGCTCAATGCAAGAAATAGCAAAGTTATAGGAAAATGAAACGTAGGGGAAAAGCAATTTTCTGGTCAAAAACATGCAAAAGCCAAGAGTCTAGATGTGGAGGGGTGTCTAGAGGGCACTGTGATATACCTGAAGGTGTCTCACCCACTAATCCCCGGGGGACTGTCATCCAGGTGGCCAGGACACAGCCATAGCTTGTGGATATAGTTCCTAGGGGTGGACCAATGTGAGAGGATCACCTGGATGAGGGGTCTTCGGGAAGTGGGACACCAGATGGTGAGATGCGGTATCCCCTTCCCTGTAACACCTTTTCCCCATCCTACCAGGTAGACTACCTAGGAACACAACCCGTCCCCCTTTCCCAAACACACTCTCACGGACAGCTCACCATGAGCGAAACGGACTAACACCAGAACCGTATATCTGACATGTCCCAATACAACAATGGTCAGGCAACGTCAGGCAATTACTGATTAGAGACACCTGACTTCCATCACACTTGCCCACACAGATAACAGGCGGAGCATGAAAGCACACTCTGAGCAAAGCACACGAGGAACAGCAGTTTCCAGATGGCGGTTCAATACGAGGAGCAAGATGACGAGATTGCAAGGAGGGAAATGCCCTTGGCCTTTTCAGACCATTACTTTCGTAAACCTTGGAAAGTAAGCAACCTAAGACCGGGAACTAAACCTGAACAAACTTGCATTGTGCATCAGAGCTTTCCGGGGCTCTCCCGCATTGATGACCAGGGCGGGGAGGAACGATTGCCGCTGTGGTACTGTCCTTGGCTTCTATAACCAAGCAGCACCAGTAAAGACAGCACAGCCGGTGAGTCGGAGAGATGATATCAAACCAGCCTGTGTTAGAACCAAGATTGCAAACGGCAACATTGTATGAGCAAATATAATTAAAACCAGACAAATTATGTAATTGAGCTGAGGTAGCGCCATACTTCATCTAGTCATTAGATCAAATGGAGACATCTTGATCGCAGAAGAAGGTGTGATCTGATGGCCATCAGGACAAGCAGTAATCTGATGTCCCAACTTGGTCCAGAGTCTGCCACAAACTTTTTTAGAATGCTCACAATTGTTTTGTTGTACCTCTCAATCCCTCCACTAGAGGACAGCGGTATGCAATGTGAAGTTTCCTTTTCACCACAAGTATCTCCCACATCTTTGTCATCACTTCGTTGGTGAAGTGACTACCTTGGATGGACTCAATCCTTTGGGGTAGGCCAAAACGCGAGAAGATGTGGTTGATCATCAGGGCAGCTGCTGTTTCTGCCTTGCAATTTGGGGCCGGGAGACATTCCACCCATTTGGTAAACAAGCATGTTACAGATAACATGTACTTGTTCCCCCTAGAGGAGCGAATCACGGCCCCAATGAAATCTACTTGTAAATCTGACCAAGGCAGTGTCATCCCCCTCTTCTGGAGGGGAGCTCGGTGTGTGAGTGAAGTTGGCTGAAATTGTGCACACACAAGACACCCCTTCAAATATTGGTCGAAGTCCTGCCCCATGTGTGGGCAGTATGCAACCTCCCGCAAGATTTCTAGAGTAGTAGGAAACCCCCCGATGACCGGCTCTGGCCGTGTCATGGGTGTGGCATAGCATCACGCTTCGGAATGAGGTAGGGACCACCCACTGGTCACAGCCAGATATGGATCTCCTTATCAACAAACCGTCTTGGATTCAGAACATTTTGGGACACTTCATCAACACTCTGAGGTCCTCTTTCCCAATGTAATCTGTATCCGTCAGGGGAAAGTTCTCAGGGTCCTCAATGTGTTGATAACATTTCCCCAATAATTGGATCCCCTTTTTGTGCCGTCATTAAATCAGCATCTGGGGTCTCCCTACTCCACTGGGCAGTTGGGAGTTCATTGTGAGCATTTGTCTGGGACCTAGTGACAGCAGCGACCTGGGTTTTCCCCAACATGGACTCGATCTTGAGGAGATCCCCCTGGATGGCTCCGGTTTTGACCAGCTTTTCCAGTTTTGTCTGGCCCCTCTATTCTGGAATGACCCTTGATGATCTTCCAATAGATGGTTATCCTACTAGAGGTGACCATATCATCAATATTTTGGATTAGTTTGCCATGTTTGAGAGGTTTATTAGCACACAGCATGCCTCTGGTTTTCCAATTAACGAGGTGCTCCACGAACCGGTTCCGGACCTAATCTGAATCAGTGATTATGACCAGTTTGTGGAGTTGGTGTTGGACGGCAGTGAGGATGGCCTGATGAACTGCATCAACTCTGCCACCTGACTAATGGGGGGACCGATTTTGTACCCACTGGAGGGTTCCGGGGCATCATTCACCCAGGCATTGCCAACGCCGGCCACCAGTTCCCTTTCCCCGTTGTTGTCAACATGGTAGAAGCACCTGTCCACATAACCTGTGGGCATTCCCTCGCACTTGTCTTCTTTATAGACCTTGTGCAGGGAATTCAGGTACGCCTCCATGTTGTCCTGGATTTTAAGACTTTCGTCCTCAAGACAGTTTTCTCTGGCACAATCATGTAAGTCAGCCAGACCTTGCGCAAGGGGACTCTTCTTGCTTTGGTCATATCGGACCTCCACAGGAAAGCCTTGCATTGACAGAATCCAGGAAGTAATTCTGGAATTACTCACATTTCCGGCCCGGATTCTGCCACTTTTGAAGTATTGCAGAGGCTGGCGTGGAGTCTCCAATATAATGTGTTCCCCCTGGATTAATGGGCGGTAATTCTTCAATGCCCACATGCCAGGAGTGCCTTCTCACAATGAGGATAAAGTCTTGCTTGCATAGGAGATTACTTTATTGACCTTGTCATGCTTTTGATACAACACTGCTGTCAAGCATGTATTCGACAACCCTGTCTCCAAGAAGGACTCCTTGCTTTTGACAAGGTAAGGTAGATAAGGCGCCTGTGAGAGGCTTCTTTTGAGTTGTTTTACTGCCTTGGCTTGTTCTGGACCCCACTCCCACTTTACCCCCCCCCCCCATCAACAGATGGATCAGGGGTCTTGTGAACTCTGCTTAATCCGCAATGAACTTACTAATGTAATTAATCAGTCCAAGGAGGCTGCTTAGCTCACGCAGAGTTGTGGGGTCTTTCAGTTCTAGGAGTGCTTACACTTTCTTCTCCTGGGGACAGAGACCCTCAGGAGTTATCTCATGCCCCAAGAAGTTGACACGGGTCCTGCACCACTATGAGTTTTGGAAGGACAGTTTTGCTCCTGAAACCCACAACTGGGTCAGAACATAACGGATTTCCGCTATGTGTTCCTCCACAGTTGAGCTTTTTATCAAGACATCATCCCCATAGGCCAGGTTACTCCTTTCACCCAAGTTGGGCATGGCCTTATGGAAGAAGATGTTGAATTTGTGGCTGGAGTTTATGTATCCGAAGGGAGTCTGAGCCCACGTGTACTGCTGCCCCCCGAAGGTAAAGGCCAGCTTGTATTGGTCCTCTCTACTGACGGGCATGGTGCCGTACCCATTTGTCAGGTCAGTGTATACCTTTGACCCCTGGATCTGGGCCAGTCCTTGGTCAATGTATGGGAGAGGCCATCGGGACATGTGGACCTGTTTATTTAGCTCCCTAAGGTCTGCGCAGAGTCTCCATTGACCAGTTGGTTTTAAAATCACTAGCACCGGATTATTAAAGGTGCTGTGGACTGGACGAATTATCCCACGGGACTCAAGATTTTTGATGATTTCCGTCAGGGAGTCCATGGATGGGAGAGGCAAGCGACATTGCTTCACAAATACAGGAGTCATTCCAGGGTCCATGGGAATTGTTGAAGTATGGATCTCAGTGCGACCACAGTCGTACGAGTCCACAGCAAAGAGTTCTTGAAAATCTAAAAACACCTGCTTCAGCTTTTGCTGCAGAGTCTCACAAGCGTCAGCTAGGTTGACCTGCTCTTCAACCATTTGCCTGAAGCCTGGAAAGACTTCCGGTTGTGCTATCTCAGCAGCCTCCTCCAGCTGGGTGGAGAGGTCTCTGGTTAGAGTATCGACCCGGACAGTGGGTTTCAGGTAGGATAGGCAGTCATTGGGGACCTGGAATATCACCTCATCCTGCCTGATGTCACATGTCACCTCTCCCTCCCCGTAAGGGCAGGAAGAGTACACCAGGAAATTCCCCCCTTGATGGGTGAAGATCCTGTCTGGTGGTAAGTTATTGTCACCGTCATTGTCAAAACAGTCATTGGTTATTGGTCCTATCAGTTCATTTCCGAGATCCATGGAAAAATGCTGGTCATCAACCGCCATTCCAATAATGGTGCCTGCGCCCAAAATGATACTCCTGAGGTCGCTGTTATCCACCACTATTGCAATGGTGTTGCGTTCTACATTGACTAATGGGGTTGGGTTTAACCCCAACTGCTACTGTTGCAGATGGGCTTTGACGTGTACATATGCAGCAGGATTTTGCAGTTTCTGTCCTCTTCATTTTTAATTCAAGTGGGAATTGTCAGGTCCATCCTGGGATGGTGACCTCCTCTCCAATTTGAACTTCATCTTCATACGGCAGCAATTGGGCTGACCGAAATGCTTTTTCAGAATCAAAGCCCAGGGAGTTGCCCCCTAGTCCGGACCAGGATTTGTAATTTATCAAGTCCAAATTAATGGCAAACCGATTGAGAATTTCACTGCCTAAATAAAATGCAGCAGGGACATCTTGCACGACCCAACGATTATGTTCTATGCCTTTGTCACCTATAGGCATTTTTATCATACACCTGCTAGGCAGGAGATGTTTGGAATTGGGAGTTTCCAGGCCCCATTTCCCACTTATTGATCAATTTAAATGTGGGAATGGCTGGATCTTTTGGGAGCTATCTGAACGTGGCTTCGCTGATTAAGCTCTTTGCTTGTTCACGCACACTCGGGCGAGAACAGACTCCTTCCCCTCATTTAACTGAATAGGGACGAACAACTGTTCTCTAATTTTCTGAATATCAGCTAAACTTTGAGCTGGTTGCTCATCTTTTTTGACTATAGAATTGGGATTTTCAGATTGGGGATCAGTAGAGGTATTTCATTCCAGTGTGGACTGCCACTTAAAACTGGAAGGAAGGTTGATTTTCAGGAAAAGAGGAGTTCCCATCACCAGTTTGTTGTCCTACAGCAATTACTGTCACATCAGGTATTTAATTATTCTGGAAATTAAACTCAATATGATCAGATTTGTGTTCAACCATGTGGCATGTGCCATTTAAACTAACATGGTTGACACTCTGTTTTAATTATATTGGCCTGTTAGTCTGAGTCCAGAGTACCTTATTCACACAGTCTATTAGGGGAGACAACCTGAGCAGGATGTCATTCCCTAGTAGACAGGGTGCTCCCTCTGGAGTCACGACTATGACAGAGTTCTTCACCTTATGTCGCCCAATTTTTATTTCCAACTCCGCTCTCCCCTCGACAGGAAGTTCATTCCCATCGAAGTTCTGTAGTTGTCCAGGAAGAGGGGTGAGAGGTATCTGGTATCTCTCCCCCCTTTCTGAATTTAGCTGATCAAAGGCCCTTTTTGACAGAAGAGTGGCTTGGGATCCAGTGTCCACCAGTGCTGAAATTGGACATTGCCCTTGCACTTGAACAGGGGCATACAATCTTCCCCTCTTTCTCAAGTGGGCAAAGGTGCTGTGCATTTTGGGCAAGCCTGGTGGTCAATTTCTTTATTTTAGACTGACTATTTTCTGTATCAGAGTCTGGGAATCTGTAATAAAAATGTGGCATCCTGAAATAGTGGTGATTTTGGAATCCCCCGTTTCCCTTAGCTCTGTGCTGCCCCCGCTTCCCGGGTGTCAGTCACTACAACCAATTTGTGGGGAGGATCCCTCCATTACTATTTTTTCTCAGGACGACCATTCTGGGGTTCAGGGATGGGTGACTCTGAATTAGTCCCCACACCCATCCAGTCTCCATTTAGATCTCTTGGGACCCATTTTTCTTTGGAAGGAATTCCCCCGTCCCTGAAGATTTCTTTCCCAGAATCCTCTAAGGATTCTTCCCCTTCAAACTGGAGGACACTCACTTCCTCCACAAAATGGGCCTTTTTACTGTCTTTATTTCTCCTACCCACCCTCTGTTCCCTGGGTTACAGATTTTCAGGGACAAGAGATTTTTGTTTCCGGTTCCTGGGTGTCCAGGGGCTTTTCATAGGTGAGGAAGGAAGCTTCCTATAGGGCTTTACACCCCCTTTCCTCCCGTGCCGCCTCCTCTGGCACCGGTGAATTGTCAGGGTTCTCCCCCCGTCATTGTTCTGGGGTGCCAGACCCTTGGTTTGTAGGTTTCTGAGCCGCCATGTTCATCTGAGGGTTCTGCTGAGCCCTCAACATGCGACCCAGATCCTGTGTGAGGTTCTGGACCTGGCGCTCCAGTCGGGATACCCTTTCAGGCTGGTACAGGGATCTCTGTTCACATCTAGGTGGTTCACGGGAAGGGTAACTATCCCTTCTCCCGGAGTACCCTAGGAATTGTGGAATTTGATAACCCTCCACCCTTGGCCTCCCTTCTCCCGGATTGGGTTGTTTGGGCTTCTGAAACCAGCGAAAGAAAGAAGGGTTGTCCTGCAGGTTGGGGTTTTGTGCATACCGGGAAAAGAAACTTAACCCAGGATTCGGGGGATTACTGCCCTCCTGAGGGAAGTTAGGAGGGAAGTTTCCTGGGGGAGTACTTACCTGGCGGGACCCCCCCTTGGGCTGGGGGAGTCCATACATACCCCATTATAGGTTGGTTGCCCTTGTATCTGGGACTTACATAATCAGGAGAATTTAGGGGCCCCGTTGGTGGGATTACCTCCCTGATTGCCACCTGTTTGTGATTGGTCTGAAGGCTTTGCTGGTTTGGGATTGGTGGATTTTTAGGCTACTTCATTTCTAGGTCCAAAATTGGGGCAACCTTCACCTCTGCCACCGTAGCAGCAGCAGAGGTGTTGGCTGGTTTGGGGTTTTTGGTCTGGTTTTTATTTTCTGCAGGTTTTTGGACTTCAGAAATGTGGGTAGCCTGCTCTATTACCCAGTCCAGAGATATTTTATCATGGAAATCCCATACCAGCTGGGTCATGATGTATTTTGGGAGCGCATGAAAGTAGGTAGTGATAAACTCTCTGCCATCCATGTGCACCCTCCTGGTGGTTTGGGCAAAGGCGCGTTTTAATTCCTGCACAAACTCTTGTGGGGCCCGATCTTCTCCACATTGTAGATTGTAGGTCACTTTGCAAGCCTCTTGTGGGTTTCTATGGGTGGAAAAGTGCTTCAAGATGGCCGCCTTGTAGGTGGACCATCTTGAATGTTTTTGGTCTTCCAGTCCAGCAACGAAGATGGAGTATTCTGGAGAGAATTACCATTTGGCATAATCTAAACAGTTCTGGCTATATTTTATGTGAAATGTGTCCATCATTTGTTCATAGAGTTCCAAATGCTCCCAGACAGAATATTTTGCGTTTTTATTGTACAGTGTCATGAAATTCCTAATGGGGTCTTTCACCAGAACTCTTTTTGGTTTATCTGCCTTCTTTTGCCGCGTCACCCGAGTCCATTCGCCCTCAGACTCAGGGGCGCTGCTGTTTGAGATCCCCTCATGATCATCTAGGCGCTCCCTGATTCTGTGAGCTTGAGAGGGGCTCACAAAATGGTGGGGCCTAGTTTCTTCTCCCCAGCAGTCTTCGGACTCCTCCCTGCTTCCAGGGTTGGCAGAGTATTCCCCCCCAAAGGCCCCGATTGGGTGGAGGTCTTCAGGATGCTCTTTTTGGGCCTCTTTTCCTGTTCTTGTGCAAATCGAACCAACTGATACATTTGGAGGTAGTGATTCTACAGATCGAATTCCCAGTCTTTCTCCTCATAGGAGGTTTCCGGGTCAGAGACATCCGCCATTATATTTTTCTATCTATCCAGGGATGCCCTTCTATCAATTTCTGGGGGGCGCTGACTTGTCAGATTCATCATGCTAGGCCTTTTTAATTCTGATGGCCTCATGGTTTCTGCCTCATGTGAACCGGGAGCCATGAAGTAAGCAGTGCACAGGAGCACCTTCTGGTGGGCTCCAATAATTTTCCATATTCTGTTTTGAATTCATTAATATTCTGGAGGCTCAACTCAATTCCCTGTATCTCTGTTTTTAAATTGCTTAATTCCTGACAAAGGGCATCTTTCTCCTGATTTAGGGTGCCCCTCTGTTCAGCCAGGTCATCCCATGCTTGATGGTATTTAATTTCCGGCGCTCTTGATCAAATTCAGCTTGGGTGTGGAGTTCTTTAATAACGAGTTTATTATTCTCCTCTTCCAACCATTTGACCCGAGCAGCTCCTGTTACATGTTAATTGTTGAGTCAGCTTCTGTTGACTCTTCCAGAGAGTCAACCTTTTCCTGACACTCTACTTTTAATGCATCTTATTGGGCCTCTTGGTCTACATTATTCTGCTGTTGGAGAGCCAAGTCCTCTTAAATTTTTTATGTAATTTCCAGATTCTTCCTCAGAATCTTGGCTCTTTTGCAATTTTTGTTCTGCTAATTTTAGTTCAGTCTGGGTTTTAGTTTAAGAGTTCAGATTGATTTTGCGCAAGAGTTGGTTTCCTCATGCTTTTCCTGCATCACTGCCATATGGAGATACATGTAGGCCGCGATTCTGACAATTTTAATCTGCTCCTCTTTAATTTTCGGACTCATGTATAAATCACTCAAAGATTGGTGTAATAGGCCACCGTCCTGCCATATGTCCATGTTGGTGACCTGTTGCACCATTTCTTCTAGCCAGACTTTTTCATCTTGCTTTGGCCATTCCCCCCTGACAAATAATTTGTGCAGACGGTGCTCTCTAGCTATAATGATCTCTACTGTGGCCATTTTGGAAAGTTTTCTTTCTTTATTAATTTATTTCTATAAGGGTAATCTGTATTCTGTTGCTTTTTGTCTATTTTTAGGGTTGATTTAGCTTTAATTGTATACACAGGCCTGCTACTTAGAATTTTTATTTTGGGGAGGTGCTTCTGCAGCGTCATCCAGCCACATAAAGTATTACTACCTTGTAGGGTAGCCAGCTGTGTTAAGCTGTCACGGGTGAATAAATAAATCCAATCCCCGGCAACAAGCTCCCAATTTGTGAAGGATTCCAATCAGGCGTCATACACCAGACCAGGACTTATGCCCTCAGCTTTAGATGGAGTGCACGATTAGAATACTTTTTCTTTATTTTCAACTAATTCAAAATGAGCCGATACCCGACCCGTCTCACACCCCCTTTTAAAAATCCCACTGCTCACAATGGACCATGAACCAGGCCGGTTGGTGGAAATACAATATTTATTTATTTTAATTTCAAAGGAAATCACACAATTTTTATATGGACAGCAATCACCAATGGGGTGATAACAACAATGAAAACTACTGAAATACACTTGGGTAACCACCTACAAGAACATATCCGAAGCACAACTGAATAGGAGAACTTTTTTGAATTAGGATAGATAGCACCCAAGTTTAGGTTTCCCCTTGCAATGTTCCCTCAACCCACAATGACTTGAATTCTGAGTGGACAGAAAGAAGCAGCAGGTAGTCAGGGTTATGAGGCAGCAAACAGTATCAAAAACCGATCTTCCCTCACAAAATAAGACCCTCTGCAATGGCATAAAATGACACTCTGATTTTAACAAATAATTAATTATATGTGTTATTAAATAGTGGTGTACAACTGTTTTATCACAGTCAGGGCTATCATATCACTAGTAACTATGAGGTAAGGTATCACAAAAGGCATACAGTTCACAAAGCAGGTTGAAATTGAAAACACAGTGCAGTCAAATCACACATGGAAAAGTTGAATGTCTTTAGTTTGCCGTTTGCCGTTTTAAATGTCAAAAATGGTTTTCAGAAGAATGGGTGAAATACTCCGAATTGGAATTCGGTTTTTGGGCTGGGGGATAGATGCACATCACAGGGACAGTAGAGAAGTGAAAGAAGGGCTATAGCTGAAGAACTGGATAAGATTTTCAAGATAAAAGGAGGGTTGGTTATGGTAAAAATAAATCCGTTAAAGGGAGGAAATCGGTTTGGGAAGAAAAAGGAAAAGTTTTACTTAAACTAGATTATTCAGACTAAAATGTTAAAGAAAGACACGGTAGGATCCCGGGTTAATTTGCAATTTAAGCCTTTCACCCCGCATTCAGATCTATGTGGGAATTCATTTAAATTATTCCAAATATTGCTAAGGAGTTACAAGATGAGGTGAATGAAAGAATTGCGCTAACACTAGAAAATAAGGACAGGGTGCACAGAGAATTAGAACAGTTTAGACAAGTTATCAGGGTATGGATAGGATTACTTAGAAAATAAGGTAAAGACAAAGGGGTCAAGATGGGGTATGCTATGTATTACTATGGGAGGGTAAATGCTCACAATCAGTGCTGGAGTTTGGAATTTGGGACAGCCAACCGAATTCTGTACTCAAAAGGTTCTGGTCACATGGTAGCAGACTCTTCTGGCAAAAGACAGCTTGGCAAAGGTCTGGTCACGGCACAGCAACGCCTCAACTGGATGGAGTGGGTAAGCAAGGCAAGCAGGCGGCACTGGAGAATACCAAAGCAGGCTCAGCCACCTTTCCCTTTTCTCCCTGAAGTTAGTGGGATTTTGTTATGGGGTTTTAGTGCTGAAGTGTGTTCTGCCTGGATAGGAAGGCCTGGGTCAACTATCCCTTTTCTGGCATTGGGGTCTTAATCTTGCAGAGTGAAGGTGGGGGCGCTGGAAAATTCATAAGAGGGTGTGTCCAGAGTTCTGTTAGCCACCCTTATTTATAAGGCATGGTGACATCATATAATTCTATGGTGGGGCAGGCTTAAGCTAGGCACGCCTCTAACAACTGGATTGGCCAGGGGTGATTGTCACCACCTTGCTGTCAGCTGGTTGGACTTGGTTGGATGATGTGGCTTTACAATGCCTAGGATCATCCCACAGTTACGTTAGCTAAAATCCAGTTTTGACATAAATGGCACATTTGTATAGTTGTGGCATCTTAACCAATTACATATGCAGATTACATATTTATTCAGAGCATGGCAGTCCCACCCTCATTTCTGTAGGACTTTGTTTCGCCCGTCTAAAAAAATTTTGGGCGATTTTCAGTGATAAATATTCGACCTAAAATTCTATAACTTTATACATTGGAATAGATCATAAGTATTGAATTTCAAAGTGGCATGTACACTTTCCTCAAAACGTCCAATTTTCTGCCATTTCTGTTCCCAATATGGCAGTGAAGGCTACCACGTCTTAAATTAAAAACCACAAAATTACATTTAAACTGATAATACATCTAAGTCTTAAATGTTTATTAATAAAATAGTCTTTAGAGCCAAAATGGTTAGCATTGTTCACCATACAAGGGCATAGTTCCAAGGCTGCTCTTGAATTGGCTTGGAAGCTCCCAGTAGAAGTTGCAGGGACGTGCGATTTCCTATTTCACATGTCCGTGTCCCAGAATCTCTATTGTAAGAGGCCTCTGCCCAGCCTTCTGGCCCATTCAAAGTTTTCCAAGGTAGCAATTATCACCCATGTGACCTAGAATCTATGGTGGCTCCTTCTTTCGGGGGTTAGGCCACTCCTATTGTCAGCCAAATGTCGCTTGAGCCATGGCAGAAACCTGATTGGCTAGTTTTCAGAAGGCAGCCCATGTCTTCATTTCTTATTTTATTTTGTTTTAAATCAAAAGCAAGCCTGTTTAATAAAACATCCCATATGTGTTTCTGAGCAATCCACCCCCCCCCCTTTACATTGCTAGGCTAAAACGAAGCCTTCTTTCAACATTACACTTTTAAAACAGGCATTTTTCCTTATTTGCAAAAGCGCATTTTAATAGATGGTGAAGTCTGCTGGGATGGCCATTTCAAAAGGCTTTCTCTCTGAATTTCCCACATTGTTTTGCAGCCCTAGTCAGTTTCACTTATACAACAATCTGGTTAAGACACAGGTCCATTGAAATTGACATAGAGCCAGAGTCTCTTTTGCAGCATTGATATTTGACATTTTGTAACCTCGGGGGCGGGGCAGTGGCGAAGTCTTTCAAGAGAGCGGCCGCCATAAACTCAATCGTCGATGATTTCTCATGCTCCACCTGGGCCTTCAAGAGCAGGTCGGCCGTCTTTTCCTCCAACCTGGGTTTCTCTGTTTTCTTGCGCAGCTTAGCCGGGTTGGGCGACTTCCTTTTTGAGGAGGCGCTCGATAGATGACTGGCGATGGAGGCAAATGGTGACGTTGGATGCGCCCTGTCCATCAAGGGACTTGCTTGTGCTGTGACCCCGATGGAAGTGGACTCGCAGTGCTTGGCCTTGTTTTGGGCCCCCAAGGATGACGCGCCCTCCAAGGACTTACAAGACCGCTCTTCAGACCGGCCGGTCCTGGGTGAGGCATGATCCTGCCCGGGTTACAGGGCAGAGGCCTTGGCGCTTAGCCACTTCGCCAGTCTACTTTGTTGATCCTTCATCGTTCTCTGGGAGAAGCCGAGGCATATTTTGCAATCTCCCTCTTTGTGGTCCGGATGAAGGTAGTAGAGACATTGAAGGTTTTTGTCCTCCACAAACAAGCTCCGCAATCCGCATCTGGTGCAGATCTTAAAAAGGGAACTTCTTTCCTTCTTCTCCTTCGTCATGGTCGCAGGTGCGGAGTAGGCCAGGTGGCCTATCTGGAAACTTTGATGAAAACTTAACGATCCTTGCCTTTGAGGGGCATTGAAATTCACCAACAAACGGATTGCTGTTTGTCGGCAGATGGAGAGAAGAACACACAGGCTCTTATTGACAACAATAGAACTTTTTCTGTTGAAAAGCACAAAAACTGTAGAATAGCTCATAGATCAGAATTCGAGGACTCCCAACACTTGAACGTGCAGTAAAAATCTGAAGATGGCTGCCAGAGGTGGGGCTTAGGGAAAGAGCAGTCATTGGCTGGGGGCAGTATGACCCATAGTACAGTGGTTGGTATAGAGAAGAAATACAGTTTGTAAATGAAAGAGAAACAGTTTTTCTTTTACCAAGAATTCCCGGACTGACAGGGAATATTCATGAGCATGTGAATCCATGCCAGACCCCATGCTGGAGAAGCAGTTCATATTTATGGTGGACTCGGTTGAACGAAATCATGCATCATGGAGGGGAATTTCCCGTTATCAGGCAAACATCTTGACACGCATGGATTTTCTGGGGCTATTTCCAAAGTTCCATGCACTGAGGAGCTGGATCTAAAAGTGAGAGGGAAGGTAGTGCGGGCTGTCTTGCTATATCGCCAAAATTCCCGTCAATTTGCTGGGCAGGGACCTGCTCAGCAAATTAAACCTGACAATATGGTTTACAGATTGCGGTATAGTTTGCTTCACACCTGGGATGTGCGCGATAAGGGCAATGCTGATAATACACACAATGACAAGGGAGGTGGTGGTTCACGGGAGTCCCCGACCTGTTCGTTTATGGTGTTACTGTGCTTGTGGAGGCAGTGCCGGCGAGCGCCCACAGATTTCATTTTTCATCCAGTTGTATCGCCTGAGGTGGTGGCAGGAACAATATTGTTGCTGTATTTACAGGGATTGTTGGTCTCTGACAAGAGGGTTGTCCTACTAGGAATTGACCGGGACGGATGTGAGTGGCACACAGTGCTCTGTATAGCTCTGACAGTACAATTAAAGGAAGTGACGGATGACAAGCTGTTTGGGAACAATGACAAAGAGGGTGTCATGATGCCTACCCCCGGAGCACCAGGCCAGGCCCAGCACCCCCGGAAGCAGGCATCATGCCCTTGGGTAAAAGCCCAGCGGCCCCTTATAGGGGCTCATGTTGGACATCAGTCCTGGCACCATAGGCGCCAGGCTCATAAAGGGAGGTGTTTTGTGCACTTACCTGATGCAGACCATGCTGCACGCTTCAGGCCTCCCTGAGACCTGAAAGGGACTATTTTTTCATAGGGACTATTTTTTCACTCGGGCGTGGCCAGGGAAGGATACATACCTAGTTGGGGAAGGATACATACCTGGGACTTCTTTGGAGGCTATTTAAGCCACGCCCAAACAGCAGCTCATGTTTCGCGTTGTTCTGCTTCCTGCAGCTTAACGCTCACCGTGTCTGCTCCTGCTCCTGGACTCCAGCCACGCCCGCCTCGAACCTGGAAGACCTGCAAGGAAGGAAGAGAAGAGAAAGGTGAAAACCAAGGACTATTTCAAACTTCTACCTGCATCCGGAATCTTCTCGCCAGCATCCCTGAAGAAAGACTTCCATTTAAAAGCATTGCGTTGCTCGCTGCAGCGCCACGCTTCACTCACCTGTCCTCGAGACATCTCCCGGCTCCATCGCGGCTGTCAGCATCGGACGCCACATCTCTGCACCTAGGAGAGAGAGGAAGAAACAAAAGGTGAGCAGAAGGAACACAGAAGGAAAGCCTGATTAACAGCCATAATACTTACCGGCTTTTCTTCCACATTTCGGGTCGGCGCCGCCCCGTTAGTAGGTACCGTACCCCGGCCCCTATGGGGAAAGGACAAGAGACATTTCTGGGGAATGATAAGGACATTTAGAGAGATCGCCCTCATCACTACTCACCTCAGCAGTTTAACCCCTCGACGCATCGCCTTCATTCTGCACCTGAAATAAAGGACAGATCACAGGTTAGAAAGACAACATAAAGGGGGCCTCACTTGAACTTTGAACTTTCATACTTACGGCGCATCGCTCAGGAAAGTCAAGTGGATTTTGCCAGCGCCATTCTGAAAACCAGTGAAGTAACTGGACGAACGCGCGCCCCTGCACCAGAAGCAGGATGGAGAGTTCATCCTTCCAAACCATAAGGTGAGCTTAAACCGGGGTTTGGAGGAAGTTAGAGAGGAACGAAGGGGGAAGGGGGAAAGGGGGGAGCTAGCACACTATTCTACAGACTGTTAATCCCCTTTCTCATCTGCAGAAGGATATTCCTACGGGCCAGGCAAGCACGATTTGGAGGTCCTGTCCAATCGGTGTTCCGGGTCCTGCGCATCACGCTAGAAGAGGCCACAGCAATCCAGACTAGACCAGCGCCCCCGTGGGAACCAGGTGAGCGTTACAGAACGCGAAGCCTTGCTACAAATTCCCACCCAGGCGCTATGGAAACTTCCGAAACTGACCAGTTGGCCCAATTACTGGGGGAATTACGGGCCGAAGTACACGCCGCTCGTCAAGAGACTAGTGCCCTCAGGAGGGAAGTGATTGTAATAAAGAATAGAGCTGATGACCTGGCTAGACAGCTTTTGCAAGGTCAAGCTGGACAAACTCCTTTACCCGGTTCCGGCGGGAACCCCGCTCCTGTGGTTTCCAGTAACCCGGTGCAGATTAATCTACCTGGAAACATGCCGCTGGCCCCACCTGAACGCTTTGCTGGGGACCCCAAACGATTCGCCGTATTCATGAATCAGTGTCGTTTGCACTTCCTATACAGACCTGGGGCCTTCCCTAATGATCAGACCAAGGTAGCCTTTGTGTTGTCATATCTCAGCGGCTGTGCTGCCGATTGGTCGGTCCCACTGGTAACTCAAGATGACCCGATTCTTCGTGATTTTCAAGGATTTCAAACAAGCATGGAAAGGTTATTTGCTCGACACTCCCAGGGACAGGCTCTGGATGACGAACTTCTATCTCTGCGACAGGGCAATCAAGACCTTCTATCCTACATTGCAACCTTCAATAGACTAATTGTGGAAACTGGTTGGCCAGAGGATAAAAGAATCACGTTATTCTATCGCGGTCTACGCGGAGAACTTAAAGATGTCCTGGCACAAGTTGTAAATCCGCCCCAAGAATGCACTGAATATATAGACTTAGTGGTCCAATTGGATCACAGGCTGCAAAACAGAAAAGCAGATCGGTCCAAGTTTGAAACCCGGGTGTTGGCCAAGACCCACGCTAACCCCAAGGGGGCTGATGGCTCGGAGCCTATGCAAATCGGAGGGGTTAAAGGACCCCTAACTCAAAAAGAACGGGAAAGAAGACGACAGATGCAATTATGCCTTTATTGTGGGTCCTCTGGACACTTTCTACGAGATTGCCCGGTTAAGCCGCCCAAGAAGGTGGTAGGAGCCGCTGATAAAATCCATGGAAACTCTATCGGGAAACGACCACGCCCGGCAAGCGTAGGGGTCCGCTTGCCGAGCTTGAAAACTAACTCTCAGACCTCGCATTTCATTGTGCCAATGGTCCTCGTAGATCCGGAACAGCCTAAACGGTTGCATGCTATAAAGGCATACATCGATAGCGGGGCTATAGGAAACTATGTGGATCGAGAATTGGTCTCTAGGATAAACCTCCCTCTGCGTCCTAAAACCAACAAAGATGTCATCACCACAGTAGATGGAACCGAAATTGCCTCTGGACCGGTAACACATTCCACAGCTGAGGTGACACTTGTAGGTCCGGATGGCCATCGGGAGGCAGTTGTGGTTGATGTAATCAAGGCTCCACAGTTTCAGCTTATTCTCGGAATCCCTTGGTTAGAGACACATAATCCTCGAATTGATTGGCGAGCGAAGAGAATAACCTTCCCGGATTGTGCACAAACTTGCTACCCAGAAAATCCAAAGATTAATCTAGCATCAGTAACCTCTGTCCCCGTGCAACTACCTCCAGAGTACCAAGACTTTCAGGACGTCTTCCAAAAGGAACAGGCCAACACGTTACCTCCCCACAGATCGTACGATTGCCAAATCGATCAGGTGCCCGGTGCACAACCCCCTTGTAGCAGGATTTACGCCCTTACTGAACCAGAGAATCTGCATTTGAGACAATATTTAGATCAATACCTCGCCAATGGTTTCATTCGCCCGTCAAAGTCCCCGGCATCCTCAGCTTTGTTCTTTGTGCCTAAAAAAAAAGGCGACCTTAGAACTTGTATCGATTACCGCGCATTGAACCAGATAACTGTTAAAAATCGTTACCCTCTGCCTCTGATCCCTGAACTCCTTGACCAGGTGAAGGACGCTTGCGTATACACCAAGTTAGATCTCCGGGGGGCTTATTATCTGGTACGAGTAAAAGAAGGCGACGAATGGAAAACAGCCTTCCGTACAAAATATGGACTATTCGAATACCAGGTGATGCCTTTCGGGTTGTGCAACGCGCCTGCAGCCTTCCAATTCTTCATGAACGATGTCCTTCGGGAACTCATCGATGTCTGTGTTGTCATGTATATCGATGACATTCTTGAGTACTCCTCTTCGGAATCTGATCACAGAAAGCATGTCAGGGCCGTCCTAGAGAAACTGCGCCAGCACAAACTGTTTGCCAAGCTGGAAAAATGTGTTTTCCATACCACCGAGGTTGAGTTTCTCGGATTCATCCTGACACCTAAAGGGGTCCGAATGGATTCACGGAAAGTGGATGCCATCCTCACATGGCCATCACCTAGTTCGGTGAAAGGTGTCCAAAGCATGCTTGGTTTTGCCAACTTTTATCGCTGGTTTATCCCGGAGTTTTCACGTGTGGTGCAACCCATCACTGCACTCTTGCGAAAAAATAAACGTTTTGAATGGACCGAGGAAGCCGAACAGGCCTTTTAGGAGTTGAAAGCTAAGTTCACGTCCGCACCTATTTTGAAGGACCCGCGTCCCGATCTCCCATATATAGTCGAAACCAACACGTCCAGCTTAGCCATGGGAGCTGTCCTGTCTCAGAGAGACCCTGAAACCAACCAACTGCACCCCGTAGCATTTTGGTCCAGAAAGTTTTCGCCGCCGGAGATAAATTATGCGATCACCGATAAGGAACTATTAGCCATTAAGTCTTGGCGGCATTATCTCCTCGGCGCCCGGCATACCATCACCGTGATCACTGATCACTGAAATTTACAATATTTAAAAACTGCCAAGGCTCAATCGTCTCGACAGCTCCGATGGGCTTTGTTCTTTGCCGAGTTCGATTTTGTAATCACCTACCGCCCCATCCCGAATTGGAATGGAAGAAATAGACACAAACTCAGAACCTGTGCCGATAATTCCCGAACAAAGAATTTTGGGGATAACCACTTTACAAACCCTTGAAGACATTCAAGCACGAGTGAAACAATTCCTGGACTCTTCAGCCTTGCAGGATTGGATCAAAAGAGGGTCTAACTTTTCAGTCAAGGATGGCTTATCTTACTTCCAAGGACGCTTATTTTTGCCAGAAAAGGAATTGCAAGAACTGGTTATTTCCAGTCATCATGATACCCTGATGGAAGGACATCCTGGCATTGCCAAAACAGAGGAAAAGGTTAAAACGACAATTCTGGTGGCCTTCCTGGCGAAAGGATATTCAATCTTTCGTGATGTCCTGTGGAGTTTGTGCCCAAAACAAAGGTCAAAAGACAAGACCCGCCAGGCTTCTTCAGCCCTTAGACATTCCACCAGCACCTTGGCACAACCTGTCACTAGATTTTATCACGGACCTGCCCTCTTGTAATGGTTACAATACTATTCTGGTCATGGTGGATTTATTTTCCAAAATGGCCCACTTTATTCCGTTGAAAGGATTACCTTCAGCCTTTGTTCTTGCCAAGGAATTCCTCGAAAATATCATCCGTTTGCATGGATTCCCGTCCATACTAGTCTCCGATCGGGGAAGCCAGTTTATTTCTCATTTTTGGAAAAAGTGTTGTCAACTGGCACAAATCGACGTAAGACTCTCGACCAGCCACCACCCACAGACCGATGGTCAGACGGAGAGAACGAACCAGACCCTTGAACAATATATACAATGTATTTTGCACCAATCGGAGGGTAAATGGAAGGACATTTTATGGGTAGCTGAATATGCATACAATAACTCAATACACTCTGGAACTGGTCAGAGCCCCTTTTATACCCTATATGGACATCACCCTCGTACTTCAGACTTGGACTCACCTCTGAGCCTTGAAATGCCCGCAGTGGACCATTTGCATTCTACGATTACTCAAGCCTTCAAGGATGCAACTGCACATTTGCAACATGCGAACGGGAAATACAAAAAGAATGCGGATCTGCATCGAAGAGAGGCGCCTCCATACCAAATAGGGGATCAAGTATGGTTGACTACCAAACACCTATCACTCAAGGGGCCTCAAACTTTTAATCCAAGGTATTTAGGCCCTTACTCGATCAAAGCTATAATCAACCCAGTGGCAGTCAAGCTCGATCTACCAGCTAACAAGCGGATTCACCCCGTTTTTCATGTGTCGCTTTTGAAACCAGTGCACCCAGGAACCAGATTAACAAAGCCACCAGAACTGATTCAGATAGATGGGGAGCCTGAATTCGAGGTGAAGAACATTTTGGATTCTAAGATATCAAAATCAAAACTTTTCTATCTAATTGATTGGAAAGGGTACGGGCCTCAGGAAAGGTCTTGGGAACCCAGTGATCACGTACATGCACCTCGGCTGGTAAAAAGGTTCCATCGGAATTTCCCAAACAAACCGAAACCTCCAGAAGGAACGACTTTGGGAGGGGCCTTGGTGGGGAGTGCTGTCATGATGCCTACCCCCGGAGCACCAGGCCAGGCCCAGCACCCCCGGAAGCAGGCATCATGCCCTCGGGTAAAAGCCCAGCGGCCCCTTAAAGGGGCTCTTTGGACTCAGTCATGGCGCCGTTGGACATCAGTCCTTGTGCCATAGGCGCCAGGCTCATAAGGGGAGGTGTTTTGTGCACTTACCTGATGCAGACCATGCTGCACGCTTCAGGCCTCCCTGAGACCTGAAAGGGACTATTTTTTCATAGGAACTATTTTTTCACTCGGGCGTGGCCAGGGAAGGATACATACCTAGTTGGGGAAGGATACATACCTGGGACTTCTTTGGAGGCTATTTAAGCCACGCCCAGACAGCAGCTCATGCTTCGCGTTGTTCTGCTTCCTGCAGCTTAACGCTCACCGTGTCTGCTCCTGCTCCTGGACTCCAGAACGCCCGCCTCGAACCTGGAAGACCTGCAAGGAAGGAAGAGAAGAGAAAGGTGAAAACCAAGGACTATTTCAAACTTCTTACCTGCATCCGGAATCTTCTCGCCAGCATCCCTGAAGAAAGACTTCCATTTAAAAGCATTGCGTTGCTCGCTGCAGCGCCACGCTTCACTCACCTGTCCTCGAGACATCTTCCGGCTCCATCGCAGCTGTCAGCATCGGACGCCACATCTCTGCACCTAGGGGAGAGAGGAAGAAACAAAAGGTGAGCAGAAGGAACACAGAAGGAAAGCCTGATTAACAGCCATAATACTTACCGGCTTTTCTTCCACATTTCGGGTCGGCGCCGCCCCGTTGGCAGGTACCGTACCCCGGCCCCTATGGGGAAAGGACAAGAGACATTTCTGGGGAATGATAAGGACATTTAGAGGGATCGCCCTCATCACTACTCACCTCAGCAGTTTAACCCCTCGACGCATCGCCTTCATTCTGCACCTGAAATAAAGGACAGATCACAGGTTAGAAAGACAACAAAAAGGGGGCCTCACTTGAACTTTGAACTTTCATACTTACGGCGCATCGCTCAGGAAAGTCAAGTGGATTTTGCCAGCGCCATTCTGAAAACCAGTGAAGTAACTGGACGAACGCGCGCCCCTGCACCAGAAGCAGGATGGAGAGTTCATCCTTCCAAACCATAAGGTGAGCTTAAACCGGGGTTTGGAGGAAGTTCGAGAGGAACGAAGGGGGAAAGGGGGGAGCTAGCACACTATTCTGCAGACTGTTAATCCCCTTTCTCATCTGCAGAAGGATATTCCTACGGGCCAGGCAAGCACGATTTGGAGGTCCTGTCCAATCGGTGTTCCGGGTCCTGCGCATCACGCTAGAAGAGGCCACAGCAATCCAGACTAGACCAGCGCCCCCGTGGGAACCAGGTGAGCGTTACAGAGGGGGAAATAATATTAGAGATTTGTATCCCCTGCAACATAATGGTACAATACCGAAGGGTGCAGTGCCCTCTGATGGCAGAACTAACCCCACCTCTATTTCTTGACGAAGACTTACAACACGTGCCGCTGCATTTGTAGACTACAAATCCACACGATGTGGGACTACTGAAAGATGTGAAACCTGTGCATTTAACATTGAAGGCAGTTGCGGTGCTAACCAGGCTAAAACAATATCCATTATCAGGGGAGGCAGAGGAGGGCATTAGAAAAACTATATAGGCCCTACTGGACCAGGGGATCATTGGGCCTCATTCCAAGTTTGCCGGTCCGGTAACAACTGTACCAGTAAGTTTGCCGGTCCCGTTGTTACAAGACCGGCAAACTACGAGGTCTGCTCGCGGGTGCCTTTTCGACCCGCCAGGTCTGACCTGGCGGCCGTAACGGCACCCACGAGCAGACCATGTCAGATGCAGCAGCATCATTCATGAATGGTGCCGGTGCATCCGACCTCCCAATTCCCATTGAGCCCTATGGGGCTAAAATGGGAATGAGGAGTAATGCATTCCAGCGCCTGGCAATGGGGAAGTACAGGGTTCAACAGGGTTGTAATGGCCCAGTATTTCCCCATTGCCAGGCGCTGGAAAAATTAACAAGTTCGGCGGCAAGGCTAGTGCCGAACTTGTAATGAGGCCCATTGTATCATCGGCGTCTCCATGCAACACGCTTATATACCCGGTTGCAAAATCAACAGGGACAATTGGAGAATGATCCAATGACGTGGTGCAAAAATAATTTCAAGTCGTTCCTAATCCTGTGACAATTTTATGCAGTATCCCTAAAGAAGCTACATACTTCACTGTAGTAGACTTGAAAAATACATTCTTCTCGATTCCACTCCATTCTTAATCAAAGTACCTCACAGCATTTACACAGTGCCAGATGTGGTTCGAACATACTAGGTTACCCCAAGGGTACTGTGAGAGCGCAAGCATCTTTAACAGGATACTTCACGCTGATTTAGGGAATAGTCAGGTGCCCAGTATGATTATTCAGTATGTGGACAATCTGTTAGTGTGTAGCGACAGTGAGCAACACTGCCGAAAGTATTCCATTACACTCGTACAATTGCTGGCCTATGAGGGGTACAAGGTTGATAAGGCTAAGTTGCAATACTGCCAACAGGAGATGCTCTATCTAGGGCAGTTCATATCAGTGAATGGTAAAAGGATACTACATGATAGGCAGTGCCAGTAAGCAACATCCCCAGACCCGCCTCAGTTAAAGAAATGCAGACTTTTTTGAGGCTGTGCAATTACTGTTGGGCATGAATCTTAGATTACATGGTATACAAAAGACCATTTTTGCAATCCCTTAGAGAAGCACAAAAAACAAAGTAGCATAGGTTACAGTGGACTGCAGACATGAACAGTTGGACAATTTAAAAGAAGTCAATAGTTTGGCACCCGTACTGCCCACCGCAGACTACACACAGGAATTTTACTTATTCTCACATTCAGATGGCCAGCTCATGACTGCGGTATTGACACAGAAAAGCACTATGGGCCATAAGCCAATAGCCTATTATAGTGGCACTCTGGATTCAGTGATGCAAGGGCAGTTTGCATGCTTTTGCAATAGAGAAAAGTTCTACAATTGTAATGGGGTGCTCAGTTACATTGTATGTGGAACACTCTTTGTTTGCCATTCTGGATAGGTCAAAATCTACCCTGACTACACAAAGGTCTTCTGCGTATGAGATCATTTCCAAATCCCATATTCATGTGGTTAGATGCAAAACAGTGAATCCTGCCACATTCTTAACAGACATGCCTACTACAGAGGATTTAATGGTGCATGACTGTGCCACATACAAGGGGGAGGAGGATGGCATCCCAATAGCAAAAGACTGCGCATTGTCAGAGGGTGATGTACTGTTCGTTGATGGCTCGTCTACAATTGACCAGAAGAGTGGACAAAGACATACAGGGGAAGCAGGGGTACGACGTGAGGAAGGGGAGTACGAGATGGTGGTCATGAAAAGATTGCCCATGCATTATTCTGCAAAGGCGGCAGAACTCATAGCGCTCATTGAAACTTTGAGGGCATCACAAGGGTGCCATTTCACAATATATTCAGATTCAGCGTTCATCATGCTGGTATATCCCGCTGGAAGAGGATGACTATTCGGAAGGCAGATGGATCCCGGTGCAGCATGCAGCACTGCTAGAAATACTGACAGAAGCATTATCCCAGCCATCTATTGTGGCGGTGGACAAGAGCGCCGCCCACGCTGATGGGACAGATGAAGTATCAATGGGGAATGCAGCCACTGATGCGGCAGCCAAAATGGCGGCGTATCTGCCAAATGAAATACCCGCTGAATACATTGTGACCACACCACCAAACAACGAACATCCGATACTTATACAGCATTGCCCATCTCCCAGATTATCAAGTTACAAAGAAGGGCACCAGGAAGGGAGAAATAATTATGGCTACAAAGGGGTTGCAAGCAATCCCCAACAGATCTGGTATGGAGACAAGAGAGCTCTGGGAAGGCTGTAATGCCCCAGGAGTTGTTAGCAGTAGAATTTGCACACAGTTGCAAGCAGCACATTGTAGCAGCTATACAGGGGGACTGGTTTATACCAAGCATCCAGGATAACACTAAAAACGTTACTGGGCACATTACCCCCACCCTACTGGGCTGTTTAGTGAATTACACACGGACTATGCCGATATGGGTGAGTGTTGCAATGGCTCCCGGTACCTCATAATAGTGGTTTGTCCTTTCTCAGGGCAGGTGGAGGTTTTCCCTCGATGGGGTGTGTGCAAGGTTTAAGGTCAGACAACGGCACACATTTTTCAATGCACTGTTTCAGCACGTCACAGCACTACTTGGCATTAAGCACTTGTGTTCAATTTACCACCCACAGGCCAACAGCGTTGTGGAGAGAATCAATGGGCTCCTCAAAAGTATATTGTCCAAACTGTGTACCACGTTGAAGAAGAGCGGGGTGCACTGTTTGCCCCTGGCCCTCTTCAGTCTACGTACACAGCCCAGCATTTGTCACTGCACGAAGTGGTCACTGGTCGGCATATGCACACCCCCATATCCCATGTTAGAAGAGTTTCAAACACACATAGGGCAGAAGCAGTGTTAGGTGATGAGTTCAAAGATTATTTGACCACACTAACTAGGACAATTAAATGTATCTCCGGACAGCTTCCACCTCCCAGGATTGAGATGACAGACACTGGAAGTTGCAACCACGATGGCGACAGATCCTGAGTGCATGACCACACACGCCCTGCTGGCTGGTGATTTTGTGTACATTCGCAATTTCGTGCGCAGGTGGATCACCCCTCGGTGGTGTTTTGCACTCCCCTCGCGGTAAAGGCAAAGGGTTTGCGATATTGGGTCCACCTATCCAACGTCCACAGGGCACCTCCAGATAGCACGTTGGCACAGCAGTTATCTTAAAAGGAGTTTCGGCAATGCCCGCACCCCCATCTACCTCACCGGCCTGTGCAGGCACGATGCATGTGCAGTATCACACTTCATTGATGGGCCAAAGCCCAGCTGCTAGCTCCATATCCTTTTTTCAGGAGCTCTTTCTTTCTCTCCATTTTCTCTCTCTCCCCCCCCTATTCCCTCTCCTTTTCTTTCTTTCTCCCTTGTCTCTCTCTCATTCTCTGTGTAAAAAGTACGGTCTTGTACGTCTCTCCTGTTCATCGTTTTGTGTCTGTGCTTTCATTTCAGGAGAGAAGAAGATGGACATGACTGATTTAAATAATTGTTTAAGTAGGGATCCGAGGTGTAGATGCACAAATGAGAAAATATGGACCTATGCTTACTATTGTGGGTTGACCATTATTGCAGGTCTATGTGCGATATTGATGGTACTATTGGGACTGTATTGGGTGGAGGCTGTTATAGGGGAGGTCCGATAAAGGGGGGAATGGGATTGTATATTATCCAAATGGGACAATGCATTTAAATGTTAATATTAGCAGAGTTACATATATTAGTAACAATGTGAGTGCTAAAAATAATAATGGAAATGAATATAGGAGTAGCAATAGTGCTGATACAAGTGTTAGTGATGATTTTAAAAAGGTACAACAGAACAGCGAATGTACGTGCACCATTAGCAATGGGGGAAAACCGTGAAAAGGTTGTTTTCAGCAAGTCGAAGATTGTCTAATAATGAGAAACAATATGATGTTATTTTCGATAGCACTGTTAAAACTGGAACCCCTGAGAGCGTGCATAGAATAATGAAAAGAGAAGTACGAAAAAAGAACGATAGATATCAAGGATGGGGGTTTGGATGTGATTGAGGATATACGTCATCCCGAGTTTACCAACTCATAGTATACTGACATTAGTGGTGTGGGAAGAAATGCTGTGAATGGAAGCTGTTGTGTGTTACTCATTCCGCACGCATCAGGGGTGCCCAAGGTGTTAGTACCTCAAGCAGTGCCAATTTTAGAGGCACAATGCTTAGTTCATCTTGCGCTATGCAGATTAAAAGGAATGTTCCAGGCACATAGAGTGCAACTGCAAATGGTGGGTCCAGATCTTGTGAAGTGCAACGACGATCCAAAAAACATCAAGTGTGTGGAGTTACCCTATCTGATGGTGAAAGGGCGTAAACATGTCAATAACAACTGGCAGGACACCACACTTCCCTGCTTGGCAGAAGGACTGGTAACATATAGCAAGGAAAGTATAGCACGGGTGGATAATTTCTGTGCACAAATCTGGACAGAGCACATCACAAAGCTGAAGTGGATTGCAACAGTGGAAAAGCCGGTGCAAGTGCACAAGGAAGAAGAATATGGACTGTTTCTGGAGCAAGGGTACCGTCTTTGTAGTTTCAAATGAAAGTTGTAATAAGACTCTGCTAATCGCAGACATGAAGAAGGGAACGGCGGCGAGGATGTATTACTACTGGGTCTGTGGCCAACAAGCTTACTTGCATCTCCCACCATCATGGAGGGGCTGTTTGCTGGCCACATTAAACTCAGCACTACTAGTAATCCCAGAACACTACGTGAAGGGGGAGCACTGCCGCTGAGGAGCAAACTAGTCTCCACGCATTCAAAATGAAGAAAAGGTCCTGTTGCCCACACAAGAGCTCTGCATCCTGCCAGGGAAAGGACAGTTACAACAACTAAAGAGGGAGAAGGAACAAGTTACTTACCTGTAACTGTTGTTCTCCAGCATGGGTCTAGCATGGATTCATATTGCTCATGAATATTCCCCGTCGTCAGGCTGGGAATCCTTGGTAAAGAAAAAATCAGTATCAGTTTCGTTTCTGATCTGTCTTTCGTAGTAGTAACCAATCACTGATCTCTGCGTCATACTGACCACAGCCAATGACTGCCCTCTACCTAAGCCCCGCCTCTGGCAGCCATCTTCAGATTTGGTAGCACGTGAAGAGGCAGTATGACCAAGTGAAGAGCCGCAGAGGGGTAGGCGGGAGGGTTCGGATGTGACTCCATGCCAAACCCATGCTGGAGAACAACAGTTACAGGTAAGTAACTTGTTCCTTCTCCAGCATGGGGTCTGGCATGGATTCACATGCTCATGAATATAAGAATAAATAGCAGTAAATACATGCACAACCACGGGGGGTGGCAAAAGGCTCAACATTAAGCAATACAAAAAACTCAACATTAAGCATCTCTTACCTCCTCACCAGGCTCACCTTAAGCGAACAGGTTGCGCAGCACTGCTTGGCCGACCCTGGACTCCTCCCTGGAATCCCGATCGACGCAGTAGAATCTTGTGAAGGTGTGCGTCGACCTCCACGTAGCAGCCCTGCAGATGTCCAGCAGGGGCACACCAGATAAGAACGCCGTAGTAGCAGCGATCGCTCTGGTCGAATGGGCTCTCGGACGGCCTGGCAGCGGTCGGTTAGCCAACCGGTGGCAGTGCATGATGCAGCCGCAGAGCCATCTGGAAATAGAAGACTTCGAGAGAGCCTTCCCTTGATTCACAGGTCCAAAGTTCACAAACAGCTGTGATGTCCTCCGGAAACTCTTTGTGCGGTCCACCTAGAACTTCAGCGCTCTAGCCACATCCAGTGAGTGCAAAGTCCTCTCAGCCGGCGACGAAGGAGACGGGAAGAAAACAGGTAACACCAAGGGCTCGTTAAGATGGAAGTCCGACGGCACCTTGGGCATAAAGGAGGGGTGCGTCCTAAGCACCACCCTCGAGGCATGGTAAGTCAAGTATGGTGCTTTGCAGGATAGGGCCTGGATCTCTCCCACTCTTCGTGCGGAGGTAATGGCCACCAGGAATGCAGTCTTCCACGACACAAACTTCATCGGTGCGGAGTGCATCGGCTTGAATGGGGGCCCCATGAGCCTTGTCAGCATCACGTTAAGTTCCCACGCCGGGGCCTTCACCGGCGGGAACGACCGGAACAGTCCTTTCATAAACTCTTTTACCAGCCGATGGGACCACAGGGACGTCCGTCCTGTGGTTCTGGTATATCTGGAGATCGCCGCCAGATGAATCTTAATGGAGGCATGGGCTAGCCCAGCCTTTGCCAGCGATAGCACTTGAGGGGCCGTAATCCGTAGGTGGTTGATCTTCTGTGCTCGGCACCAGATAGAGAACCTCTTCCACTTATGACCGTAGCATTTGAGAGTCGAGGACGCCCTGGCCTTTGCAAGAACCTCTCTGCAATCGGCCGGTTTATCGTAGCCTCCAAACTCTAGCACTGCAGGAGCCAAGCCTGCAGGTTCAGCGACGCCGGGTCGTGGTGGAAGATGGCGCCTCCTTCTCTTGAGAGAAGGTCAGCGTCCGCCGACAGCTTGATGGGAAGGGGACGTTGACAAGTCCAGAAGGTCCGGGAACCAGATCTGCCTCGGCCACGCCGGTGCGACGAGGATCATCCTGCACCGGGACCTCTTGAGCTGGCTGATGAGTCGAAGCAGCAACGGCAACGGAGGGAATGCATACAGGTATAGGCCGTCCCAGGGGAACGAGAACGCATCGCCCATGCTTCTCCGCTGGTGAAACCTGCTGGCGAACCTCTTGCACTTCGAGTTCGTCGCTGTTGCGAACAGGTCGATTTGGGGTTTGCCCCATCGTCGGAAGATTTGATCCACCTGATCCTGGCGCAGTTCCCACTCGTGACACGCGCGCAGCTCCCTGCTGAGCGAGTCTGCGATGGTGTTGCTTTCTCCTGCCAGGTGGAAGGGAACCAGGAACATCCACTGGGCGACCGCCCAGTGCCACCGATCCTGTGCCTCCTTGGATAGGGCTGGGGATCTGGTGCCTCCCTGCTTCCGTATGTAAAACATTGTCGTGGTGTTGTCCGTGAAGATCCGCACCACCTTGACCTTGAGCGACGGGAGGAACGATTTGAGAGCCCAGAACACGGCTCGGAGTTCCAGGACATTGATGTGCAGGAGCCTCTCCTCCGGGAGCCAGAGGCCTCTTGCATGGAGATCTCCGGTGTGGGCGCCCCAACCTTCCAGGGAGGCGTCCGTCGTCACCGTCTCCTGGTACGCCGGTGTCTGAAAGTCCTTGCCCGCCGTGAGGTGCGCTCGAACGCCCCACCACTGAATCGCCCGCCGGAACACCTCGTTGAGGGGGACCCTGTCTTCGAAGGTGCCCGTCGCCTGCATCCAACGGGCGTCGAGAAATTCTTGAAGAGGGCGCATCCGTAGTCTGCAGAGGCGCACCAGGTAGATGCCAGAGGACATCATCCCCAGGAGGGACTTGATGGACCTCACCCTGGCCACGTCCATGGCTAGCAGGCGCTGCACTTTGCCTAGAATGGTCTTCGTCCGTTCTTCCGACAGGGCCGCTAGGCGCCTCACTGTATTGAGCTTTGCGACGGCACCAGGTGGGACTTTGGGTAGTTTATGGCGAATCCCAGGTCTGTGAGTAGCTGAACGGTCCTCGCAGTGTGTTCGACGGCGAGTTCCCTCGTCCTTGAGCGGATGAGCCAGTCATCCAGGTAGGGGTAGACGTGAATCCCCTGCAGGCGCAGCCGCGCCGCCACTGGTGCTAGGCACTTGGTAAAGACCCTGGGGGCCGACTTCAATCCGAACGGCAGTGCTCTGAATTGGTAGTGGCGTCCCTGGACGACGAACCTGAGGAACTTTCGGTGACTTTTGAGGATGGGAACGTGGAAGTATGCATCCTCCAGGTCCAACGACGATAGAAAGTCGCCCTCTTCCAGGTGTCCCAGTACGTGCTGGAGGGTGACCATCCTGAACTTGTGTGACCTGATGTATTTGTTCAAACGACGAAGGTCTAGGATGGGGAGCCAGCCGCCCGTCTTCTTCCTGATGAGGAAGTACCTTGAGTACACCCCGGAGCCTCTTCGGGACAAGCTCGATGGCGCCTTTCCTGAGCATCGCCCGTACTTCCAACAGCAGTTGTGGGACGTGATTTTCCTTCCTGGCCACAGGTGGAACGTGAGGGCACTTCTTCAGGAATTCGATAGAGTGTCCTCTTGCCAGGGTATCCAGCACGCAACGGTCGGTGGAGATGGACTTCCACACGCTGATGAAATTCGTCAGCCAGCCTCCCACCGGGGTGCTTCGGTGGGGGCCCGAGACCACGGCCGGTTCAGTCCTGCTTGGAGTTGGTGGCCTTGCCGCCCTGGCCACCTTGCTGACGGCGGCAAGGCGCTCCCTGCTTGCCGCGACCCCTGTAGGCCTCCTGAGACGAGGAGCGTGCCGCCTGGCGGTAGGACGACGAGCCACCGCTGGATCCCTTGGAGGCACCCTGTCTGCCTCCGGAGCTCTGAAAGGGCCATCATTGCTGAAGGGCTCCTAGGGTGCGGGCCGTCTCCGTGTCCATTTTTATGGCTTGGAGGGATTCGTCCACCGCCTTCCCGAACAAGTTGCTGCCGTCGAACGGCATGTCCAACACCCTGGTCTGGACGTCCTGACAGAAGTCGGTCGCCTGGAGCCAACCCCGTCGTCGTAGGCAAACACCGTTGCCCAGCTGGCGGAACCCGGTATCGGCAATAACGGTTGCCACCGTTATGACGTGGTCCGACGCCACCTCGCCTTCTTGCAGTATTTCCAGGGCCTCGGACCTCTTGTCGTCCGGCAGGAAGTCCAATATGGGGGCCAGCTTAAACCAGAGCTTCCTGTTGTAATGGGCCACGATCGCCAGGGCGTTGGCCGCTTTGATCGTCGTCGCCGACGAAATGACCCGCCGCCCCATGGCGTCCAACTTCTTTCCCTCGCCGCCCGGCGGGGAATTAGACGTCGAGGCTCCTGACCCTTCGCTTTCTTCTTCGCCGCCGCCGCCGAGACGACGAGTCTGGCGTTGGCTGGGCCCTGAGGCACAGGGGAGCTGTTTCGGGGACCCAGTACTTCTTCTCGCACCGGTCCTGTTTGGCTGGTGCCGTGTAGGGGTTTTTGAGAACCGACAGGCCCTCCTCCCAGATGTCATCGATTAGAGGCATCGCGATGACAGTCTTCCTCTTGGCCTCCCGGCACTGATAGAGGAAACCTTCCTTTTTCTGCTCCTCCGGGCAGAGCTGGAACAATTCGGACGCCCTGGCGATCATGGCGTGGAATGAGCCAGTCTCGTCGGGCGGCGAGGCCCCTGCGACGGGAGACGGGAGACCCGTTCCGTCGTCGTCACCGTCGCCCTCAGAACCCGTGGTCGAGCCCAACGCACCGTCATCTCCCGACTCATGGCAGGATGAGGAGGGAACTGTAGGCCTTACGGAGGCGAGCAGAGGAGAGGGTTGGGTCCTCCGTCGTTTGTTCTGAGGACTTCCAGACGGGCCAGGTTGCGGGTCCTCTGGCCTGGGCCGTGGGAATCTCGTCCTTATCTCAGAGCATAAGGACTGGATCGCAGACAAAATGGCCGCCGAGCCATCCTGAGGCCTAGGTTCCGGCTGCGCCGGAAGGGAAGGCTGCTCTTCCTCGCCATCGTCGTCTTCCTCGGTTATCTCCCGAGTATCTTCCTTACGGGATCGAACCTTCTCGAATTGGACTTCGAGGTTCCTCACGGCCTCCGAGGCGGACTCCCAGCTCGAGGAGGCTACCGTGCCCCCCCTCGCTTCTTCCATCATGGCGGCCACGACGATGGGTTGAAAAGAGGATTCCCTCCTTGGCGGCAGGGAAACTCTAGTCCCGGAGGAAGTCTCCGCTGGCGGGGTCTCTGCCGGCTTGGCCAGAATCGCCGCGATCGCCTCGATAGAGGCCTTTGCCTGCTGGGTAGGGGCCTTCACAACCTTAGGTGCGTCCCGGGTCTTCTCCTTCGGGGGAGGGGCGACGCCTCGCTCCCCCTCTTCCGAGATCGGATGGGGCTTCTCCCGAAGCTTACCCGGGGTCTCGGACTTCCTCTTCCCCGAACCGGAGCGCTGGCTCGTGGTTGACGGTGCCTGGGAAGGTGCGCCCTGCCTGGCGAACGAAGAGCCCGACCTTTCGGCGCTCCCGGAGCCAGCGGACTCACGGCGCTTGGCCTGGTGTTGGGCCTCCGTCGCCGGGGCGCCCGCACAGGACTTAGAAGCCCGCTCGGACCCTTTCTTCTTCTTCTCACCCGTTGAGCCCTTCTCCAACCAGCTGGCGAGACGGGATCGACGGTCCCTCATGGTCCGCTCCGACAAGTTCTTGCAGAACTGGCAGTCCTTCTCTACATGAGTCTTGTCCCCATGAAGACAGTAGAGGCATCGCGAATGTTCGTCTTCCTTAAACACATTCTGCAGCCCGCATCCAGGGCAGCTGCGAAACAGCTTGGGTCCGGGCGACGAACTCGCATCCTGGGCCATCTCGAAGTAGGCTGCGAATCTTCTGGAATCCTCCAAGAAGTTGATTCGACGAAATCTTCACCCTTGAGGGGCGTAGGAAACTCCTGCAACGGGTAGCCATTAACGGGAGTAGAAACGGTGGAGCTTGAGGCTCGATTAACCGAAAAAATGTGAAAATTCACCTGAAAAAGCGCGAAACACGCAGTAAAAGCTTGAGAGCTAAGCACGAGGACTCCCAACACTTGAACGTGCGGTAAAAATCTGAAGATGGCTGCCAGAGGCGGGGCTTAGGTAGAGGGCAGTCATTGGCTGTGGTCAGTATGACGCAGAGATCAGCGATTGGTTACTACTACGAAAGACAGATCAGAAACGAAACTGATACTGATTTTTTCTTTACCGAGGATTCCCAGCCTGACGACGGGGAATATTCATGAGCATTTGAATCCATGCCAGACCCCATGCTGGAGAAAAGATCGAATTACACATCCAAATATCCGGCCGTATTGCTTGCTGAAATACCCAAAGAATACTGGCTCTTCAGCTCAGCAGAATCTTTTTTGACATCTTTACTTTTGCCGGGAGTGCACGCCGCCGCAAAGGACAAATGGTTTCAGATCGTGAGATGGGAGCTGGTCCAGCTCGCAAATGAGAGAGTGGGTTCAATGTGATCAAGGTTGAGTTGCGTGCATTAAGACTTATGACGATGCTAAACCGATGTGTTGGACATGTTAACGGGGGGGGGGAGTGCTAGAGAGTCCAACAGTGACGGCGGCACTCCTGTGAGCTCCATGGTGAGCTCCAAACAATCCTTACAAAATTTTCGTTGGATAGGCAAATAAAACCTAGCTGATGGAGTGAGAGTCATCATGAAGACCCCCGGACACACGTGTAAAGGTGTGATTGCAGACAAAACTCCCAGGCAAAGAGTGAACGACCACGGTCTCTAACCAACAGACAGCGAGATAATCCTCGAGACAGCTGCAGACAGCATGGAGAAGAGGGGGATGATCGATAGACCCACGGCGTAAAGAGGTGGACTGACCCGTTTGTGCAAGGCCCCCCGGGCTCTGCAATGGAGAGCCCAGCCTCCGTTCGTCACAGACTACGCAACCACGGTGCAGGGGTCACTCCTCCTAGACAACAACCTCGCCATAGAACACAACACAGTGAAGGTTCTGCCCGTGACAACATGCCAGAGGGCCCTGTGTGGGTGTGCGTGTGTGGCGGCCCGCCCAGGCATCAAGGAGCTGCTGACAGCAGAGCTATAAGCCCCACAGCATTCGCAAAACAGGGGAATTCATGTAATTATGAGCATGTCCACAGCCCGACCATTCCTGCTTTGTCCCCCACCCAAGAGACTTGCAGACTGGGTGACGACGGCAGACCCAGGCGAGAGGATCCATCCGAGATCACCCTCGAGAGCGCACAGTACACAGATCATCAGCAGTGGAGTGGGTGCCCATCAGAGATCTGCAATGCACAGAGTGCAGAAAGGAGAGGACCGGCTCGCATCATCCGGTGGTGGTGCCGCAACAATGCATCAAAAGCAACAGCGCTGGGCACAGATCAACAGAGGCAGGCGGACATGGTAAGGACCATCACACATATGGATCAAATTATTTCCCTGGCGACCCCCGAGTGCCGCCACCTGAGCCCCCACCACACCACTGCATTGCTGTCTCCTCTCCCTGCCCTGTTGGCAGCGTTTGCCAGCCGACGGGAGATAACACCGAGATCCGGAGTTGAGCAGCCTCCCCAGAGAGAGGGGGGGGGCAAAAGCTCTTGTCCCATGTGCAGCGCTCATAGCACGACCTGCCTTGCCTGAAAACCGGTCCGTAGCGGCCCTCTGCCATTCCGCCTTCCTAGTAGGGTTCGGAGGCAGTCTGGAGCATGCCCCATCCACAACAAGAACGGTGGCTTGGTCGGCTCCGTGACCAGAGAGAACCCCAAGAAACTCCCCAAATATAGGTCAGCGCAAGGAGAAAATCCAGCGCTTAGACAAATACAGTACTGGTGAGGCCATCGGACCATCTAAGCCATTCACAGAACTGACAAACACAGCGAGACAGAGGCAGTTGTGAAGTCGTACCACCCCCAGCAGGGGGTTAAACAGAGGAGCAAGTAGATGTGACCGGACTGAAAGAAGGCTGGGTGAGTCGGCCCGGGACACAATAGATCCCACTGACGCCCGACCAAACGGGACAGGGGAGAGAGGTCCTACGACCCAACAATAACCAGATAATCCAGCTGGGACCAGAGGACTGTTGTGGCCCCCAGCTCACCAAACACACAGTAAGAGCGGGAGGCCGCTCTACCATCACCCTCACCCTTGTGAACGCTTGGCAAACAATCACAGAATTAACGAAGCAACCACAAGAACTGAGTCTCCCATAGGCCTAGGAACACCTGCAGAATACGTGGCTGCCCCTCGCCAGTCACTGCCCATAAATTTATCAGCACCACCCTACCAGCTTCGGCGCCCGCATGTGCCAGAAGCATCGCCCCCGATATTTGGGAGCTGGCTGACTCTTAACCTGCCAAAATCAACCCAGAACCGACCTTCCCAGGCCCGAAGGAGTCACTCCCTGAATATGGGGAAAGCAGACAAGCTCTAGTGAAAACTCAACTTTGACAGCAGAGCACCTGCCAAGACACCCAGAGCATATCCACACGAAGAGCCGTCAGTGCCAGCGAGAGAGTCAGATATGAGTTCAGCTCAGGCACCTGAGGCAGACATTCGGGAGATTCTGTTAGACCTTAAGGCAGGCATTGGTAGACTCTACGCCAAACTAGACTCCCATCCTCCAAAGTCGACTTGATGCAACACAAAATTGAAAAACATGCCGACCGACTAGATGAGGTTGAGCAGAGTGTCGCCAGGATAGAAGACAGGAACATCTCTCTGGCCGCCAGGGTGTCGGCGCTCAAGGTCCAGGTCAAGTCAGTAGCAGCGAAAGGCATTAGAGAGCGACAGGGCCTACCTAAAATGGAGGAATTTGTGGAGACCCTGTGTAAAGACCTGTTTGGAGAGTCCGCACTATCCCCATTGTTTGTAGTCACGAGAGCCCATTGCGTGCCAGCAACAAGCCCCCTGTCCGGTCATCGCTCGTCTCCTAAACTACAGAGACCATGACATGATTCTACGAATAGCCAGAGAAAAGGGGGAGCTCGAGTATGATGGGGCCAAAATACAGGTGTTCCTGGACTTCTCGGCGGTCGTGCAGGCCTCCCGCCGGTCTTTTTCAAGAGTGAAGAGGCGTTTCAGAGACAGCAACATCCTGTATTCCATGCTGTTCCCAGCAAAGCTCCGGATCCAGCATACAGGGAAAACAATTCTTCAAGTCGCCAGAGGATGCAAGCTCCTTCCTAGACGAGATTGGAGGCTGTTTGCCTCGAAACGGCCCGAGACCCGCAGAGAGGAGCACGGCGGAAGAGACCCAGGCTGAGGGTGCCGATCCTTTACACAGGGGGAATTACGTTGCAAAACTCAAATTTTATTGCTCACACCACTACCACATACTGTTTTTCACCCAGACACACAATTGCTAGTAAATAGCCGGGCTCCACCTTCATGTTTAACATTGAAGGATTTAATGGAGCCACTAGGTTTGAGTGATAAGAGAATGCTTCACCTGATCTACCCACCCTTCCGTGTCTGCAACCTTACAGCAAGATAATCAAAGCATTTAATTTGGGCCAATTGTATTCCCTCCAACTCTATTGCCAGGGGAGTATATTTTGCAGATCGGGGCTTAAAAACCAACTTTGGATTTTTCAATGTTAAGCTCCAATTTTAGCTCCCTACATTTCTTGGTAAATATTTCCAATGCTTCCTTCAGGTCTTACGTGGTAATGGACAAGAGAATTGCATCATCTGCATAAAATAGTGCTGGATATTTGATGGGAGACATTTTCTGGCAATCCTGGCACCCCATTACTAAAGCATCTATGGCCTCCTGAATATAAAAGTTAAATAATAAAGGTGCGACGGTAACCCTTGACTTACCCCCTTAGTAACCAGGAATGACTTTGTGGATTCCCCTCACAGGCCATATCAGATGGAGGCACTGTTTTCGGAGTACAGTAATCCAATAATTTCTATCGGATCGGAAGGTACATTCCATCTAGCGCGGATATGCCACCATTTTTTCCGGGATATTGAATTGAAAGCAGTTTTGAGATCCAGGGATACTTCATGTAGTTTCGTCTGATTTAAAACAACATATTTCTGGATCAACAAATACAAACAACGCATTGGTCTAGCATACCCTTTTTGCTCCTAAATCCTGCTTGAATGTCAGTAATAACAATTATTATCAGCCCAGTCCTAAGATGAGACAGCAAGACCTTGCCGAATAATTTACTGCACTGTCCAAGAGGGAAATTGGATGATAATTTGCCAGTAAATCCCACCCTTCCTTCTTATACAGCGGGATTATTTCGGCCATCCTCCAAGACTCTGGTATCTGGCCCTTCCTAATGATAGAATTGCAAACTCTACAGAGGATAGGAACCCATATTTCAACCTCATATCCAAACAGATCATCAGGGATGAGGTCCGGGCTTGCAGCGTTTCTGGGCAGAAAGAGCATGTTCAACTTCCCCCAGGGTAATACTCAGATGATCAGACAAATGGGCAGACACTGGAACACAGGGCAAAGGCTGTGGGGCTGCACAGATCAGGTGGCCATAAAGAGTCAAAAAATGCTGCCACCAGTCCTCTGCTGTAATACAACGTTCACATTTTGAATCTCCCTGTAATCTTTTGTCCGTAACCAATTTTCAAAAAAGTATGTTATATAGAGCATCATACAAAGCCCTCAATTTATAAGACACATGTTCCCTTTTCTTCAGTTGTATTTGTTTTTTGTACTCTAGCCATACTTGCTGCAAAGCCAGTTTATTCATCCCCTCCTTTACTGCGGCACAATCAATCTTTCCTTTTGCCTTAGGACAATCCTCATCGAACCATTCATCTTTATAAATTGCTTTGGCTCTTTTTTTGCCAGCAGAAATAGAAATAAAGGGAAGCATTTTCTTATTTAGGTTCTCATAGGATTCTAAGATTAATTTGTTGTTGGCCTCACTACCATAAATGTCTACGATATTACTTACTAGTGCAGCGTAGAGTGAGGGTTTATGCTCTTTTTCTAGGACTTTTGACCATTTTAAGGATTTACGAGCATGACCAACTATTACCAAGGGTTGGTTTAGGTGTGGCCCATGATCGCCCAGATCTCTCGAAGCAGAAGTCGTTATTCCCCTAAGGTTAAGTGCAGTTCCGTAATAATCGCTTTCTGTTCTATTTAATACCTCAAAATAGATTGCCCTCGCCCAGTCAGATGCTGAGATCATTCTGTAATCTAATAAAGATGACCCATTGTGCCCTGCAAACATTTTATTTGCTGGTTGGTCCACTCGAGTTCTCCCATTGCATGACCTTAAGTTGAGGTTAGATAGAAGGCAGGCAGATTCTATTGCATGCTGGTGCGTACGTATTAGGGCTACTACCACTGCTTCTGGGATATCCCAAGCCAAGACCTGATCCTCCCACAATCCCGCTAGGCCACCCACTGGTTCTATTTGGAGATTCAAATCCCAAGCCACCAATATCAATTTGCTTGTGCGTCCAGGCTCATGATCCTGATCTAAAAATGTCTTGAGAAGAGTTAAGGTCTTCATTCCCTCAGGATTAGAGGGTCTATTATAAATATTTATAAGGAGGATTTCCTCCCCCTCTCTAGTAGTAATTCTCAGAGATTGGAGGTCTTGAGTGCCCATATCAATTTGCACTACCTTCCATCCCAGGAGAACATCCACCCAAACTATCAAACCTCCACTGGGTCTGCCCTTCAGATTTTTTGTAGCTGGTACACAATTGGACTGGAACCCTTGGAGTGACAGAGGGAAAGTTGCACAAGTCTCCTGAAATACTGTAACATTAAATCCTCTTATAAAGGAGTCCTATATCAGATCTGTAAACACTCTGTTTAAACCTGCTATATTCCAGGACAAGAGCTTAAAAGTCTCACTAGCTGCTTTACGGCAGTACTTTTTGACGCCCAGTCACTCAACATCTTCAAGTTTGCCAATCTCAGGAGTATGAATATTGCTCTCAGATGTTGCTACAGATTTTAGTGCTTGTGCTTGATAGTTCAGCGCCCCTTGACTTTTTTGTTTAAATTGGGCCTCTCAGGCATAGGAATTCCGGTGATCATAATACGATTCTTATGACATCAGAGGAGTCAAATCGCCAATCAATACTCAACAATCTCTCAACCAGATCTCAAGACCGCAGATAAATTCTGATGTGAACCCATTGTGAATTTCATGTATTACCCCTCTGACAGGACCGAATATCATCATGCACAACCGAGAGGCACCCCTAACATGCCTAATCCAATGGCAACATTTCTTTTTCAAGCTCTCTTGATCTTCAAACTGCCCAGCTGTTAATCTTGGTACTTTGGTCATTACCACACTAGGGCAGCAATCACTTGCCTCAGTGTGGTCTTTCACTACATTTGAGGCATGAAATGTGGGATTCCTTATTGGCATCAAGTTAGAGCCTGTCAGGGGAATACCCTTCCTTATATTGTGTGACTGGTGTGGAGGGAGTCTATGTGTATGAGCACGACTCGTATAGCCCCATATTTGTGTAGAGAATCGGTGTTCATGAACACGGTTCACATCGTACCGTGTTTGTATACCAGAGGCCCATCTCTGAATAGGATTAAAGGCCTATGCTGTTCTGGCCGCATTTCTCATGAAACTAGCCTTGCATGGGTTATTAACAGACATGGGATTCACTATCAGAGCCCTGTGAACATTATTTTGTGAGGGTTTTGCGACCATATGGATGCTCTGTTCCGTGAGGCTGCATTGAATTTCACTAATTTCCACATTCAGGATATTTAGATTGATCATAGTATCCACTTTAATAGCCAGAATGTCTCTTGCTGATTCTGCCGTTCGTTCTATATGGGTAGTAGCGCAGGACGTATTAGTGCTGTGGTCAGAGACCAGTAGGGACTTGGTCTGGGTGCTTGCTGAACACTGCAACGGCCCAAGATGTTTCTGTAATATCGGGAGTGTAATCTTGCGTTTCCCTTTTAGCTGCATCCTTCTTTTGCCCTGTGTTACTTTGGCAAAATGGTGTTCTTCTGTAGTGTCACTAATCCCAAGAATTCCTGCTACGATGGGGGCCGTGTCGTGGGAAGATGTTAGTCTTAAAAGTGTGTCAACGCGGTTTGATGTTGGAATTGTGATTAAACTTTGTGTCCCACCATCTTGAGTTATCTTTTCCTTACCGGAAAGGAAACTAGAGCCACACATTTTTACTGCAGGGACTTTGGAACTAATTTTAGGTATCAAATTGGATACAGGTGCAGGCTTACTGAGACTAGGTACTTCATTATATACTTCAATAATATCCACCCCCTTGGATCCCAGGAGTGCGGCAGTATTTTTGATAGGGACGCATCATTTTTACCTCCCTCTTGACCCAGGAGATGCAACACATCGAAGGGGGCCACGATATCCACCTTTTTTGCCTGCCTTGTTTGAAAATCAGAGGAATTCTGTTTCGGTATTGGATCAGCGTCACAAAAATCTATTAGGTCTACATTCTCAGACAGAACACCACAGACAGATCTTACATTCTGGAGACCCTTTCCACCTGCAGACAGTACCAGGTCCTGCCCTTCCTCCACTTTGTCACTTTGTTTTAAACCGTGGTAACTGGTAAATGGAGGGACAGCCATAGAGCTGGCAGGACTGTGGCTAGGAATGAATGGGAACAGAGGGGGCGTCCTACCATCACGTTTTGGATAATTGCAACAATTTTTATGCAAACATTTTCCTTTGTCGTGTATCACTAAGACAAGAACATCTTTGTCTCTCTAATAACCGAAGCATAGCGCACTGTGGAAAGTACGAAAAGTACCGTTTACTGGCCTACTGTGCTGCCCCCGCTTCGAACTGTGGCCGTGGATTATTTCCTGCTTGAAGGCGAGCTGCTGCAGAAACGACGCCTGGAGGACGTCTTTAGAAGCAACTCTGGTGTTGCCTGACTTCCTGATTCGCGATATGTGTGCAACACAAAGAAGGTCTCCTTCCTGGGTCCCGCCCCTGTGTTGAACTAGGACGCCCTTCTTTGTGTCTATAAATAGACTTGTGCCCACGGATTGGCACGCGCGCACCGTGGAAAGTACAAAAAGTATTGTTTACTGGCCTGCTGTGCTGCCCCCGCTCCCAACTGTGGCCGTGGATTATTCCCTGCTTGAAGGCGAGCTGCTGCAGAAACAATTCCTGGAGGACATCTTTAGAAGCAACTCTGGTGTTGCCTGACTTCCTGATTCGTGATTTGTGTGCAACACAAAGAAGGTGACTTTTCCCAAAGTTAGATTGGATTGATTACGGTGTAAAGCGTGTAGCGCGAACGCGGTGCACTGCGTACCTCAAGAGTGTTTAACGTGGTGCATCAACGGCATTAACTAAACGCCGTTTATTTTTCTTTTCTTTTCTTTTTCTCCCCTTCTCCCTCTGTTCTTTAAGGTCTCCTTCCTGGGTCCCGCCCCTGTGTTGAACTAGGACGCCCTTCATTGTGTCTATAGACTTGTGCCCACGCACTCGCGCGCGCACCGTGGAAAGTACGAAAAAGTACTGTTTACTGTTCGCGGGGCGCGGGACACACAAGAGAGTCTACAACTTTAATTCATATCTGTGTATATTGTCCACTGTTCTTGGAGCTCGCTGGTAATTTAGTGTAAGTAACTCCCCCTCAATTAAGTGTCTGACCAGGATGGCGTCTTCCGTGGGGATTTGAGTTCTAATACTAGCGTGAAAGGGTTGACTGCAATTATCCACGTGTGTTGAGGGTGGAGGATTACTTTTTGGGGGTGACTGAAGCCTGGTTTTATGACTTGTTTTGAGTTTGGTGACTGAGGGACGGCGAGGTGCGGAGTGAGGTTAAAACAGCTTGTGTAATTAAAGAAAATACCGACCCTTGTCGGTAAATAGAAATCCTCCTCCTCCCGAGTTCTTCTCCCAGTAATTTCTACCCTATAGCGATTACCTAACCCTGAATTGTGGGTCTGGTGAGGTTCTTGAGGAGGTGAGGTGGTGGTCTACGGGAAGGGTGTCCTTGTCTTCTCCCCCCTCCCACTATGGCTACAATCCTAAGAAATGGGAAAATGTGTCTCCCGACCCCAGTCACAAAAACCCCTAATCTTGATTCATCAAACGAGGGCTGTGACCCTCCTGTATTGAATAAAGGAAATGACATCGTTGATAGTAAGACAGACAGTGTGATAGGATGTAAGACAGATGAACAAAGGAAGAGTATTTTGGATGTGGGGCGGGAGGTGGATACAGTTAGTGACCTTTTGGGGAATGTGTCGGCAAATAATCAGAAAATAACCAACATTGTACAGGATGTGGAACTATCTCACTTGATTGCACAGGTACATGCAAGGGACAGGGGTAATGATTCAGAAGATGAGTATGATAAATTTACTCCAGTGGGTTTATCGTTTGACTCCCAAGCTCCTACTCAGACAAGTTTCTTGAGTATTCGAGAGACTTTGCCCGCCCACCAGTCTGTGGAACTTTCTAGGGAGTCAGAGGATACAAAACTGGATGTGTCAATGATGTCACAAACTGTGAAATTGGAGCTAAGTAAACGTGTAATGCTATCGAGAGGACCTTCCACCCCTGTAAATGCTGCACGAAATGGTGTTGACAAGGTCCATCTTTATAACACCCTTCCACGAATTCAGACAATGGGCCCTCATAGAATGTTTTCCTCGAATGTGAAATTCCCCCTTCCCTCAGCATCAATTTTTGCTGAGGAGGGGGGGCAACAATGGCCCTTGGAGGAAAACTTCGCTCTGCCTATTAAAGAGGGTGGAATTGGTTCAATGGGGCAAAACGAAAAATTGAGCTCTGAGCCTAGTAATCATTCCCCCCCTCCTAGGCGTTCTCTAACCAGTTCTCCAATTGTGGGGGGCGAAGATCACTGAGGAATCTCTGCCAGTAATTTCTAGGATATTGAATCTCCTGGACAAGGGACATGAGTTGACTCACTGGGAAATCAGAGATCTGAAACGGGTTGTATTAGACTCACAAGCAAAACTTAATCGGGTGGAAGGTTTCTTAATGGGCAAAATTGGTAATGATATATCAGGAGTGGGGCATTCTACGTTACCCTGCCATGGGACGGCTAAAACCCAAAGTTCCCAAACATGTGTTGCCTTAAATTATCGATCAAGTGACTGCTTAGCAGTAACAACAGCAACTAAATCAACAATGACCGACTTCGCGTCTGTAAATAACAGCTTGGAAACATGTAATGAAGGGGAAAAACAAATCCTTACAGCAATGAAAGAACTATATCAAAAAGTGAATAAAGTAGAACAGGGTGTCTCCCGATTGATCCAGTCCTCTCCCCCAAAAATAACTGGTGGCGAGAGTGAAAAATGTGTGGTGGTTCTAAAGTCCCCGTCTGACTGTCCAGATAGCCCATCGGTTTTAACAGACTTTCTGGAAAAATCAAAAGACGGAAACAGCTCGCTTGTGGGCTCTCAAAATACAGATGATGTATTAATTCAAGATTGTGAGGGTTTCTCGCTTTCAAGACGGCAAAAACGGTTGGCTATAAGGGCAAAGAAAAGGCAGCAAAAAAGAACCAATTCCTGGACAAGGCTCAAATAAAAACTAAAGAAAGTACAGTCGTGACAAGTGAGGTGGCATTGTTCGACTTGATACAGCTTAATGAAGAGAGTCGAATGGCCCTGCAGGTGCAAAATGCTAGCCCAGACTTAAAATCTCCTAGTCCCATCTTGGTCAATAAAAAAAAATAATAAACTAAAAAAAGAAAAAAATATAAAGATCGAACAAGGGGGGGTGGGAAGAGTGTAATTGGTGGAAATACAATCTCTGGGCTTGATAATGAATCTGGGATATCAATTTTGAAGGAGGAGGACTGTAAAGAAGTAAAACAGCTTAAATTATCTAACTTCTATACAGTTCTCGAAAAAAGTACTTCAAGCCAAATTCTACCACAGGAGATTTTAAGTCAGGAAGAGGAGGCCCCAACGACATCTTTGGAATCTAACAGGTTGGGCTTTTCCTCACTACTGAGGGTTGGTAATCTGGACCCCCTAGTGACAAGGGATGTGGTCTCTTGGCTTCTGCTGGTCAAGGCTCCAGATTCAGAAACAAACTCAGCCACCATAAAAAAGAAGGAGGCTGCAGAGCTAGTTTCATTGGGGTTAAATACTGCTTCACACCAATCTGTAGAAGCACTGAAGAAAGATAATAGTGACTTACCAACAATCATTAAGAAAATTCTATTGGATCTGTTACCAGATGCATCCAAGCTTAGAACCCAGGAACAAAGGGATAGTCAAGATAAGGGAACTCGTAATTTCCATCTGGACCATGAGGAGGCTCCCCCCGTTATTAACATACAAGACGAGTAGTCTCTGAAATACCATACTCATATAACCCAATCAGGTATGGGGGGAAAACTCACAAAAGGACTGGGAGAACCCATTGGAACAACCTTCTAACCTTAAAGATGGTCAAACAATTCCCTATCATGACGGGGATGCAGGCTTGAATCAACAACTAGTCCCTCCAACCCACATTAAAGACAGTGATCTGCGTAATATGACTTGGCGTCAACCGGCACTTCCCGACTATCCAAGCATCTTGTTATACAATCTATGTGACATCGGCGGTCCACCGTCTCTAAATAGGGCCTGTGTGTTCTCACTGTTTAATGAAATCCCAAAATTGAGATTAATCTCTTCTGCCGATATCAGCTTGATTGACTTTATCCACCCTTCGCGGATGGATCACGTGAGAATAGTCCCAAGGTCCCAAAACATCTTTGACCTTATAACCCAGGAGACACAGTATTTTAATAAAATGGGGTATGATATCCTTGTCTTCAGTTATGGCTGGGATAAAGATATGGTCCCGAAAGATCAGAAACCCACTGTGCCACCAAGACAGGAGGAGAGGCGTATCAATAGGGATGTTAACATCTCGGCAAGAGGGGGTGATGACCAAGATTGGAGATGGCTGCGAGAATCAATTTCCCAAATCCAGACCTTGCAAAAGAAACTTTAGAGTTTCTGATTTTACGCAGAGTTGGAAAATTCTTTCATGGAACTCTAGGGGCTATTCAACATTAATGACCCCAAATGAAGTATGTATTAAATTTAAATCTATGGATGTAATCTGCATCCAAGAAACTTGGTTGAGTGCTCCGCTTCATTTGGATGGTTTTGAATGTCGATACCAATATGCAACAACAGGGCTCCGAGGTAGACCCTCTGGCGGCCTACTAACAGCAGTGAAAATAGCCTGTGGAACGCGTATACTGGAATCTCTAAATTTTGTAAGTGGTATCTTGGTGTCTATATTGGAATATAGGAATCTGAATTGTTTGACTCTTATCCTGGTAATGAACATTTATTACAATCCACTAAAGAACGCAATGGACAAGTTTTTGCCATCAATTAATACTTACCTTCTGAACATGCTGCTCAAATATAGAGGCCTTGAAATTATAATATTGGGTGATCTTAATTCGGAGATTAAAAATGGAGTGGAAATGTTTAAGAGGATGGGCTCTATTTCAATTAGATCTATGGGTCTATCGGGACCGATTGACGGCGCTCCCTTTTCCACCACACGCAAAAGTATGCAGGGGCACATTTGGTCAAAACTCTTTCTTTCCTGGGGACTAATTCATATGAACCCTGTTTTTGAAACCTCCGTAAATGAGCATGCATGGTCGAATGGCAGACAAAAATCAGCAATAGATCATATGTTTTTTTCAGAGCGCCTCGCAGCGTCTTGTGTTGATTTCTGTGTGGGTGATTCCTACACAAGTGATCATAGAACATTGGTGGCCAAATTGCTTGGAACTTCACTAAACAAATCCAGGATTCCTTTCCAACTCCAATGATAGTGTCATGCAGTGGAAATAGGATTAGATGGCATGATGGTAACATAGAAAAACTTAACGCCACCTTTCTCTATGAATACGACTGTACGGCGCTTTCCATAAGACAAATACTACTCTCTGTCCCTTTTTTCAATTAATACGTAAAATGTCTAATTGACAGCTCCATAAAATTAAAAAAAAATCGGAATAACAAGACTGCAACATGCACATATATATGATCCTATAGTAAGGGCAAAAGAAAATGAAACCAATAGACAAATTAGAGCAATCCAAAAATCCAATCAACAACAGGACATAAAGATTAATGCAATTGGGTCTATTAAACAAGCAAAAAAAATTGGCTGGAATGCCACAAGATGTATATGGTGGAGAAAGATAACAGCGATGATAACTGCATTAAGGGATCCATCTGCCCGACATTTTTGGACCTTAATAAACTCAGTAGAAAAAACACAGGCTATGCAACAAACTGTGTGTGTGCAAGAGGATGTCTGGGTTTCTCATTTTTCCACCTTGTATGAAGGAAAGTTTGCAATGACAGACAGTATAGAAATAATTAAAACGGGAAACTGGCAATGCAATTTGATGTAGAAGACATAGAAAAGCAAATCAAGGCTTCCAATACTTCAAAAGCTGCAGGACCAAATGGGCTAACTAACAGCACACTTAAGAAAAGCCCAGAATTGTGGGCAAAGGCTCTTTACATATTATTTTCGGATATAATGGTGACTCGCACCATTCCATTTTCCTGGCGGATTTCCTATATCGTTCCGATATATAAAAAAGGGGACAGAAGTTCCCCCCGTAATTATCGTCCGATATCTATTATGGATGCGGACTCAAAAGTATTTGCAGGAATTGTCCTCTGGAAAATCGAGGAATGGATGCTTGAAAATAGGATACTCTGCATGCAGCAATTTGGCTTCAGAAAAGGTATGGGCACGGAGATAGGGGGCCTAATTTTTACTCTTTTCTTAGAAAAGGCATGTAAGAAAGCCGCCACCCCCATATATTTTGCATCAATTGACCTTTCCCTTGCATTTGATAAGGTGGATCGATCAAGATTGTGGTCCAAGTTAGCTTTAATGGGTATTCCTTCTGGTCTCTTAACTATTCTCGTTAATTTACACAAAGACTCCTTAATCCAAATCCGACTAAACCTCTCAGGAGATCTGTCAGGGCCTATACAAACTAGCAATGGCTTGCGACAGGGCTGCTTGTTTGGACCCACTCTCTTTAATTTATATATAAGAGATGTGGATGGGCCCATAACGGCTGCCTCGCTTGTCGCTCCTAGGATCGAGGGTGGGAAACTCTCTTGGACAGCTTATGCAGACAACGTACTTCTGATTGATTCTATTCCGGGGGGTCTCCAGCGTAAATTCCTGGCGTTCTCAACTTATGTGGATGAGAATGGACTGTCTATTAACGAGAAAAAAATCAGTTGTAATCTCACTGACTAATTGGAAAAAGCTCCCCGTGTTTAAATGAAAGATCGATGGATATCCATTACTAAAGGTTCGTTCACTTTATCTGGGTTTCCCTATTTTCTGTGGCGCCTCTGTCCATATGTATTGGAATTATTACCTCGATAAAGTGGATAAACTTATTTATCAAATGCAAAAGGTTGCCATTAAATATTGTAAGTATGCAGTGACCCCTGTAATCAAGTTTTATAATCTTAAAGTTTTACCCAAATTGATATAGGGTTTTGAGATCTTACCGTTTCCAACACATAAATTAGCTGCCAAATTGGAAGCCAAATTTGGCGGAAAATTTTGTATTGTCTACCTAAGGGAGTCCCGATGTCAGCTATCCGTTTCGAGTTGGGTATTTTATCACTTGACAATAAAATTAAGTTGGAGACTAAACCTTTAGCGGAATTTACTACATGCCAAAGAAAATACATTATATGCACTGATTGGCGGTAGATTAAGAACTGGTTCTTCGACTTCAAAGTGGTTGGTGAACCTACAAATGGACTGTTTGAATTGCCTTGACTCAGTTTGTTTAACATTGGAGACCTTGATTATTAACCCACTGAGAGTTAAGGAAAAACTTCAATCTCTGGATTGGATGCAATCAATGGAACAGGTCAAGTCCTCCAGGATCTATAAGCAGATTATTTATGACGGAAAAAAAATGGGTATGCCCATCATACTTAGTTAAATTTCCTGATCCTAAAAGGAGAGCTGCATACATGCGATTTCGCTTTAATGTTCTGTTAACAGGGGAAATTTTATAAATCTGTTCAGGTACCAAACAGATAATACCTGTCGCTTTTGCCATAGTAAAGAGTCTTCTGAAACATTGAAGCATCTGCTATTACACTGTCAGGCATTGGCAACTAAAAGACTTACAATATTTGGTAAATTTGTTCACGATGCTTCTAGAGTAGATATCGAAGATTTATGGTGGACTATGTTGTATGGTAAACTTAACACATTGAAATTGGCAATCATGAAATTCCTGGTCGAAATTTGTAACTTGACTACAGTGAATTTATTATCTTATTTATGCAAAATTGTAAAATGGAAAATGTACTTGAAAAGTTCTATTTTTATATGAATGTATGTAAATGTTATAAGTTTAAGTTAGGAATGGTATAATATTAGCTCGGTTGCCCTTTTGAGTTAAGAATAGGGTCTCCCTTTTCTTTTTAAAACTGTTTTAACGATTCTTGAATTTTACTGTTTTGTAAAAAAAAAATGAAGTTTGTGGTATTTTTTTGTAAAGGTTTATATTTTGTAAACCAAAACAAATAAAAAAATAAAATAAAAAAAAAAAAAATCGAAAAATCACTGGAACTAAGCAGTGTTCAACGAGCTTTTATTATTTAGCTGCTGTTCTTTTTTTGCATACGAAAAGCTGTAATTGTTTAGCTGCTGGTATTTGTAAGTTTTTTTGTACATATTCAATTTAAAAGGACTTTATTATGGTCCAGAGACAAATACTGTGTGACTCTTTCAACATAATACAATGTGCAAACAAGACAACACAACACTCAAACAGTGATAGTGCAATTGATGATTTTTACAACAAAAGGGTGGCTAACGGCTTGACTCATACATAAACTGTTCTTGTATCTGGCAAATTTAGTCATTTGTTAGTGATACAGTAATAGTACAGTGCATTGTATTTTGATGAGTCACACAGTATCCGTCTCTGGACCCTAAAAAAAGTCCTTTCGAGTTGAATATGTACAAAAAAAACTTTCAAACTACCAGCAGCTAAACAATTACAGCTGTTCATATGCAAAAAAAAGCGAAAACGCAAAAAAAGAACAGCAGCTAAATAATAAAAACTGGTTGAACACTGCTCAGTTCCAGTGGATTTTTCAATGTTATGCTTTGGTTATTAGTGAGACAAAGATGTTCTTGTCTTAGTGATACACGACAAAGGAAAATATGTTTGCATAAAAATGGTTGCAATTATCCAATATTTGATGGTAGCACGCACCCTCTGTTCCAAAACTTTGTTTTAAACCATCAATTACATCAATAACCTCTGTCATGCAGGAAGCCTTTAATCTCGGAAATTAAATGATTAACCTCACTAAGAGGTTCCAACATTTTGGATATTTTAGATCTTGCTCCACCCTGAGGGAATGATCCCTAAGCTTTCCTTTTTGCCATTAGACTCACAGCAGAGAAATATTAAATTTGGGGTAGATTTTAGAGATGCTCTAGGCCTACAATATTGCCAAATGTGCAATAAAAATCTATATGTGTACAAACCACGCAGGTTAATGCAGATTTAAAAAGGTTGTGCAAATTATGCCTGAGTAAAAATAAGACAAACAGACCTAAACAATCCCCAGACATTCCATCAAATTGGCTAGCAAGTTTATATGCAGACTATACAGGGCATCTGCACAAATTTAAGAATTTTAAAAAATATTGCTAAAAAAGAAAAAAGCTTAAAAAGGACATTCATTCACAAGTTACACATTAATACACAGGTAACTTAAAAATGGACAGCAAAGCCAGAACAAATCAGTTAAAAAATCTGTTCAAAAGTTACGTTTTTAGGATATTTGTGTGCTGAAAAGAAAACATAAGCGTTCGCCAATAAGTATTTAAAAGCAAAGGCGAGACAAAGCAAAAGGGAATGGTAAATTGCTCAGCCTCAGGAGCAAAGAACGCCCGACTGGCTCGGGGGGCACCCAGAGTCCGAATCCCCCCTTTGCTCCCAGCGGCCTAGTACAGGCTCTGAAGGCGCTGCCTTTGTTCCTCTTGGGTCCCACTGTAGGCTTGTGCTTGATTGGAGTAAACTGCCCTGTGTTCCTTAAGAGATTAAACTCGCCCCGTTGCGCAGTATGCAGAAATATCCACTGATATCAATCACTCTATCCAGGAGTGCCAAAAGTGCCAGGGAAACTAATGATGCAATGCAGGGAGAGCAAGTGAGAACACAGTGAGCCAATAGGCCAGTAATAGCAGATCACAACTGACGAGCTACAGATTCAATCGCTTGCTCACAACCCTGCTCTGTAGCCGTAGCGATAACAGTTAAACAGCAGTATAGTACAGAGTACTTAGGGGGACAACAGGACAAAGTCTTTGTAAGATGTGGTTTACCCCCAATTAGTCTCATACAGAGTTCCCCTTAGTCCGGCAAACCGAGGACCGCTTACTCAGCGAACACCTGTGCTGCAAACACTGTTGCCCTTGCCGCGGGCTTGGCCCCAGATTGAGGCCGCTCCTCCAGCGCTCACTTAACTACCAGCGAGAGCACAACTCCCACGCCCTTGCTTCCTGTGGGCTTTCAGCCATGCAGGAATGAGGAGTTGATAAACAAAAGGGGGCTTGGCCTCAAGTACCAGCTCATACAGTGGCCCTCCTCGGTTACTGCAGCATCTCTGCTTTGCACGACTCCCGCGCCCTTGCTCCCGGGGGGCTTCAGCCCCGCAGCAATGAAGAGGAGTTGATAACGAAAATGGGGCATGGCTTCAAGTAACAGCTTGTACGGTGGCCCTCTTGCAGCCTCTCTTTTTTACATGACTCCCGTGCCCCTTGCTCCCTGCAGGCTTTCAGCCTTGCAGGAATGAGGAGTTGATAAAGAAAAGGGGGCATGGCCCCAAGTAACAGCTCGTACGGTGGCCCTCCTGGGCTACTGCAGCCTCTAAGTTCCTGCGACTCCCACTCCCTTGCACTTTTAACGATTGGCTCTTGTTGACTCTAATGCGGAACAGTGCATTAGTTAATCTTTTTTAAATTGTGATTGGCGGTTTATAGGTATTGTGATTTTATGAACTGATTGTATTGTGATTTCATGGAATGATTTTGGAGTTGTATTACTTTAATTGTATGAATGTTTTTTGGATATTGTGAAAGGTTCCTTGAGAACTATAACACAATAAAACAAAAAACGTGCCTACCTGGGGGAAATGCTTAGGTGATTTGTTCTGTGTATATTCATGCCATTGTTCCAGGTACTTGCATGTTTTTGGCGAGTAATGAGTTAACATGAAGTGTGCTGGACCTCCTGTAGGAGGAATTGGCACTTGTCTAGACCGCACTGAACCCATTCTTGCGGTGGTAAATAAATGTGTGGTTATTACGGATCCAGGTCCATTCCCAACTCGGTCTGCATCGAGACGCTATAGAGTACTGTGGCTGGCGTCGTGGGTACGGCGCATTAGCTTAACCACTCTGACATCTACCGAGAGGCTCAGGTATGCCCCATAGCCCCGTTTCTCCCTTGTACAGACATTTCAGAAACACCCCAGGTTTGGGTCAGGTTCAGATGACTGCTGGTTCACAGCCTATATCCCCTATTACGCTACTCACAATGCGTAGCAGTATTCAACTTTAGAGAGACATGGGTAGGAAAGCGTCAAAAGACAAGAAACATAAATCGGTAGAAACAAAGCTTATTACAGCTACCATGCCAAGATAGAGAAGAGTGTGAAATATAAAGCCGGATCACAACTGAGTTGCACATTAAGGGAATCAAGTAACGAGTTATGTGTTAAGACAAGACAATCATGGGGTTCTCATCCAAAATATTTTCTTCGCACTCATACAGAACACATTTGCCATAATCGGTCCTACACTACTCTGACCGGTACAGCGGTCTCATTTTCTCTTAAATTAGTAGGAAGCATGGTTGCACTGCTTTTACACAGCCACTTTTACTTTTCCCTAATTCAGATAACCAGTTCTTTTATGAAGGGTACCTTACCTCCTGTATTGTTGGACACTCCTAACAGATCCCAGACTTCAGATTCCAGTTTTATTTTCCAGATTTTAAAAGAAGAACATTGACCCCTACCCTTTTCAGACAACACAATACATTACATCACAATACATTGACACTTATCTGTGTTCACCAAACCACCATTTGTCCATTGGCTCTTGCTACTGTGCCTGCTCTGTGCACCATTGAGTCCCCGGGGGCTTGGGTCAACTCTCATATCTGACGAAAAGGTCCCTCCTGGGTCCTGCAGGATGACCGGGGAGTGCGCCTGGCAGCCCTGGGACCTGGCTGCAGAGCAACGGGAATTCGACATCGAAGATCTCTTGAAGGACTTCCTGAGCTAGCTCCCACTCGTGGGAGACTGTGCTCTGCCTGCTCAGAGCGTCCGATGTCAAGTTCTTCTCTCCGGCTAGGTGGACTGCCGATAGAGAGATTCCTTCTTGGATTGCGCAAAACCAGAGCTGCATCGCCTCTCTGCACAGTGGCAGTGATCCTACGCCTCCTCTTTTGTTGAGGTAGTGCATGGCCACCGTGTTGTCTGTCATTTTCAGGACATTTCTCCCCTGTACTGATGGCAGGAAAGCTTTCAGCGCTAGTCTGATCGCTCTCAGCTCCAATAGGTTGATGTGTAGTCTGGACTCCGATGGAGACCAACAACCGCTGATGGTCAAATTGTTGGCAAGGGCTCAACACCACGTGAGTGAGGCGTCTGTGACTACTGTTATCTCCGGCCATGAATGCCAAAACAGTTCTCCTTTCAAGATGTTCTCTGGATAGGCTCACCATTGAAGGTCGCGGGCTACCTTGTCCGGAATCCGGAGGAGATCTGTCATTCTCCCTGAGAATTGCGACCACTGACTTCTCAATGCCCACTGAAGAGATCTCATTCTCAGGCGAGCCTCTGGCACAAGGAAGATGCAGGATGCCATGAGGCCTAGCAACCTCAAAAAGTCTAAGGCTGGGAGACGTTGGGCATTTTGAAACTTGGTGATCATCTGTAGAATATCTTGAGCCCTCACCTCTGGTGGCGAGGCTTTTCCCAGTGTCCAGAACCGCTCCAATGAACTGGAGTCTCTGTGATGGTATCATCTGTGACTTCTTTAAATTGAGTGAGCAGCCCAGTTTGTGAAGGAAGTGGCAGACATAATCTAGCTGGGCCTGGGCCTGTTCCGAAGATACAGCCCTGATCAGCCAATCGTCCAGGTAGGGGTAGACGTGGATCCCTTCTCTCCTTCGACTCGCCGCCACTACCAACATCAGCTTGGTGAAGACCCTTGGGGCAGAGTTCAGCCCAAATGGCAGAACTCGAAATTGATAATGAGAGTCGCCAATTGCGAACCTCAGGTATTTCCTGTGTTTGAGATGGATTGGCACATGGAAATAAGCATCCTGAAGGTCCAGAGATACCAGCCAGTCCTGGAGCTGGAGGGGAGTGTTAGCATCTTGAACTTGTCCTTCCTGAGGAACTTGTTCAATTCTTGTAAGTCCAGGATGGGTGTCAGTCCTCCGTCCTTCTTTGGTATGAGAAAGTAGGGGGGGGGGGGAGTACCAGCCCTTGTTCCTGTCCGCTACAGGTACCGGTTCTATGGCACCTTTCTCTAGCAGGTCTATAATTTCCTGCAAGAGGAGCGGATCTGGAACCTTTCGAGAGCTGGTCCCCGGTGGATGACTCTGAGGAATGTGTAGAAAGGGTAGGCAGTAACCCTGGGCAACTGTCTCCAATGCCCAAGCATCTGACATTATAGCCTGCCATTCCGTCAGATGGTGAGTTAACCTGCCCCCTACAGGTGTATTGTGTGGGAAGGCCTCAGAGTGGTTTGGGGGCGGCTGATGCAGATGCCGAGGGTAAAGAGGCACCTGCTGTTGCTGCGGCCTTAGTACTTTTGACCCGTCCACCTCGGGTGGATCTCCTTTGGCCTCTTTGAGCCTGCTGTCCTCTGCCTTTCCCGAATGCGGAATAATAGCGAAAGGACTTTGCTCTCCCAGAGGTTCCTGAGGGGCGAAAAAGGAGTTTGGTGGATAGCAGCTCCTAAAGATTTTGCTGCTGCTTTAGAAGTCTGCAACTTTTCCAGACTGTCATTAGCCTTTTTCCCAAATAGTGAAGAGCCGTCAAAGGGCATATTCAAAAGTCTGGCCTGTACATCTGGAGCAAAGCCAGACTTTTGCAACCACGCATGCCTGCGGATTGTTGTACTTGCCGCGATGGCCCTGCTGATACTGTCAGCGGAATCGATGCCAGTTTGAAGTGATTCACACATGGCATCTTTGCCATCTTTAATAATGTTAAGGAAGGCTTCCTTTTCCTCTCCTTCGGGTATGCAGTCAGCCGCTGATGAAGCACACTCCCATAGTGTGTGACTGAACCTGGCGAGAGTACAGGTGGCGTTGATGGACTTCAACGCCATACTACAAGCAGAGAAGACTTTCTTCACCATAGAATCGTACCTTTTGTCATCTCTATCCTGTGGGACAGTAGGGTAAGCGGTCCTACTGCTAGATGAAGTTGCCGCTTGAACCACCAGGCTCTCTGGAGTCGGGTGTTTTGATAAGTATTCAGGGTCAGCAGCCGCTACCCTATACTTGGCTGACAATATTTTATTGACCGCAGGGATAACTTCCAGAGTTTCCCAATTAGATGTAATTTTCCTTTGTAAGGCTGCATGGAAGGGGACAACAGGGTCCTCCTGTGGACCTTTGTCTAATATATCTGTTAGGTCATCCTGTTGAAAAACAGGTGAAGGCGTAGACCAACCCATAAATTCAATAATTCTTGCCATAAGGGTTCTATAGGATGTTTCGGCATGTTCCCCTGGGGCTGGTTTAACGAATTCCACTTCTGGGGAATTGTCCAGCCCACTTGCCTCATGTAGTGACTCCTGTAGGTCCTTCAGCCTTCTTTCCTCAGAGGTGAAATCCTCTGAAATAGGCAGTGTGGTCCTCTGTAACCCAAATGTTTCCTGGTCAGAATCTTCCCCCTCTTCATAAATTGAAGATAGTCCAGGGTACTCTGACCTCTGAAATGGTGTAAAACCCATCTTTACTCGGGGACTCGGTGGATGTCGACGCACAGCGCCCTCTACAGAAAAAATTTCCGAGGCCAGCAAGCTGGAAACGTATTATCAAAGATAAGGAGGACACAATCCCTTCAAATAGTATAATACATTTAATCAAGGTAAATATACTCCTTAAAGGTTCAGACACGCTCTGAAGCAGGCAAGACCACTTGCAATATGACTTACATCTGAAAAAGCTGCTTTTCAAGAGAAAGTGAGCATGTAAAACATGCTTGGTTATGCCAAAATGGAAGGTAAGTATTCCTCCATGCTCGGCAAATCGCTTCTATGGCAAATACATCCACAGTACAATCTACTATCTCCCTTCAAAAGCTAAAAGCAGTGGTTTAAACATGGCAGTTAGCAGCGTGTGCACAACGGTATGAAAAAGGTTACTTACCTCTCACTATTGTTCTGCAGCATGGGTCTGGCATGGATTCACATGCACATGAATATCCCCCGTCAAGTTGGAAATCCTTGGTAAAAGAAAAGGTTTCACTTTCCCTTACAAAACTGTATTTCTCTGATATACCAATCACTGTCCTTTGGGTCATACTGTCCCCAGCCAATGACAGTCCTCTCCCTAAGCCCCTCCTCTGGCAGCCATCTTCAGATTTGGTAAGCACTTAAAGTGGCAGTATGACCAAGAAGAGCCGCAGAGGGGATGGAGGGAGGGGTCACATGTGAATCTATGCCAGACCCATGCTGGAGAACAATAGTTACAGGTAAGTAACTTGTTCCTTCACCAGCATAGGGTCTTGCATGGATTCACATGCTCATGAATAAAGAATACACACCAGTACAACATTACACAACCATGGGAGGTGGCAAGGCTCAACAGAAGCAATTCACTCTTTGTTAGGGAGAATTCTCATAAATGGCTGATTTCCCTTACCTAATGAGTCCCTCAACAACTTTGCTGGATTTCTAGGGTTTATTTTTTTCACCTGGTAAGAGTGTGAGCCTTTTTCCCACTCTTACATGTGTTTTGCTGTGTGTGTTTTCACTTTTTGTGCGATCTTGGGCACTGGAGCCTCATCTACTCCATGGCCTCATATTTTTCATGTGTGTTACACAGCACCTTCAGTGCAGTGACACAGGATTGTCTTTGAGACTTCCCCTGACTCAATTTTCTGGGGCCGACTACTGTCCCCCAGAAAAGGTAAAGTTGCCATTAACTTTACTTTAGTCACTTTAAACCACAGACCCAATACACCCCATCTTACATTGAGTATTGGAAAGGGTTCATTCTTATCCCTTTTTGTCTGTGTCTCTTGGAGAATTGTTTCGCTCCCTTTACACTAAGACATGGCTGGTGGCAGTGGGAACTACCCTATTTTTTATACTGCTGTCATCTTAAATAACCATGGTATTGTTTTAGGCTATTATATTAGCCTCAAACATAAACCCGCTTGAAAATATATATATAAGCAGTTTGTGAACACTCTGGGGGCAGACTTCAAGCCGAAGGGTAGGGCCTTGAACTGGTAGTGCTGTCCCTGCACTATGAAGCATCTTTTCGTGGCATGGCCTGTACTTCCTCGAATAGCTGAGGGAAGAGTTGCTCCTGACAGGCCACCGGCGTGATCCGCTGAACCTTTGCTGAAATTACTGGGTAGGTCCTTGAGCGAGAGCGTTCAGCACCCATCTGTCAGTGGCGATCTTTTCCCACTCGTTGACGAACCTCGTCAGCCAGCCTCCCACCGAGGTGCACGGGTGGGGGCCTGACGTCTTGGCCGGATCAGGCTTGCTTCGGCGGCAGCACCATGCTGTCGACAATGCGGTCCTCCTTCCCTGTAGGGCTGGGAACGGCCTCTGTGGGCTTCCTGGGTCGTGGATCTGCAAGGCTGACGGTACGAAGAGGAGAAACCTTTCGAAGACATGCCTGACTTTCCTCTGGAGGAACGAAAGGAAGAGCAGTGCTGTTGGAGGGTGCCGAGGGCACAGGCCATCTCCATATCTACCTTGATGGCCTGCATGGACTCAACAACCTTCCCGAAAAGGTCATCTCTGTCGAAAGGCATGCCCAGTACCTTTGTTTGGACCTCCTAGTGGAAATATGTGGCCTTCATCCAGCCTTGGTGACGAAGGCAGACACTGTTCCCCATCTGCCAGAACCCTGTGTCGGAAACATCCAGCGCCACTGTGATCGCGTGATCCGACGCTACCTTTCCCTCCTGGAAGAGGGTGATCGCCTCCATATTCTTGTCATCAGGGAGGAACGCCAGAATCAGACCCAACTTGTACCACAGCTCCCGGTCATACCTGGCAAGGATCGCCAGTACATGGTGGACGCTGCAGTGTAAATCACCTTCCTCCCCATGGCGTCCAACTTCTTACACTTGCTGTCCAGAGGGACTGAAGACAACAAGGATGGGTTGGATGACCGCTTCCTCGCAGTCGCTGAAACCACCAAATCCAGTGATGGTTGCGACCTCAAGCACTTGGGTGCGGATTCCGGTACTCGGTACTACTTCTCCAGCCAATCCCGCTTGGCTGGAGCCGTGCAAGGGTTCTTCAAGAGGGCTAGGCCCTCTTCCCACACATCGTCCAGGAAGGCTATTGCCATGTTTGTCTTCCTCTTGGCCTCGCACCTCTGGTACAGGAAACCCTCCTAGAACAGCTCAGAGGCTCTGGCGATCATAGAGTGGAACAATCCCACCTTGTCCGGTGTGGACGCCGTAGGCTGCAGGGACATGCTGCCCGCTCACATGATATAGTCGTCATCATGGACGTATCTGTCCCTGTACCAGTGTCTGGGTATGCTGGGGGAGATGGGACCCGACGTGGGTGTGGAGGCTGAAATGGGGCCGTCGGATGGCACTTTGTTTTCTCCGTCAGCGGTTGGTCGAGGGCCTGGGGGACCGCTGGAACAGATCATTGTGGCATCCTCTTCTGGATCTCTGACACCAAGGTGTGGAGGGTTGATAGGATGTCCCTCGGCAGAACTGGCGTGATCAGAATACTAGGCCCCACACCCTCATCTTCACTGTCGTCCATGTCCTCATGGACTGTGTGTAGGGACTCCATGTCCTTGTCCTCCATGGATGAAATTTCCATGGCTTGGGCCACGGCCTGGCACTGATTCAGGGCCTCTTTGCCCCCCATTTTCCCACCCTGAGGGGCTGCAACCGGGTTCTGAGGCAGTATCACCTACTCCGGCGTGCCGGTAGGCCTTGTCAAAGCCTTGCCTCTGAGGAGGGATACCTTCAGTGCTGTGTGGGTTACCTTCTCAGGGTCAAGTTAACTTTGGAAAGAGCAGCCGCCACCAGCTCTGTCGACAAAATCTTTTCCTGTGCCGCCTAGACCTTCTTGGGCAGCTCGGCCTTCATCCCCTCCGTCCATGGCTTCTCTGGCTTCTCTGGCCGGGTTGGACAACTTTCTCTTCGAGAGGGAGCTCGATTGTCAGCTGGCAATGGAAGAGGAGGGTGATGGCGATTGCGCCCTGTCTGCCGAGGGACCCGCTCCTGTGCAACCCGGTGGACCCGGACTTAAGGTGCTTGGTCTTACCTTGGGCCCCCACGAATGAGGCGCCCTCACAGGACTTAGAAGCCCGCTCCTCGGACCAAGCAGCCTTGGGTGAGGTATGCTCCTGCTCAGAGCATGGGGCAGAGGCCTTGGCGTTCAGCCACGCCGCCATTCCACTGAGCTTGTCCTTTGTCGTCTTCTTGGAGAATCCACGGCAAATCTCACAATCTCCTTCCTTGTGTTCCGGATGCAGGCAGTAGAGACATTGCAGGTGCTTGTCCTCCACAAACACATTTCGGAGCCCGAACTTGGTGCAGGGCTTGACGAGATATCTTCCTTCTTTCTTCTCCTCCGTCATGGTCGTAGGGCGCAAAGTAGGCCCGATGGCCTTCTGGAAACTTCAACAATCTTCGCCCTCGAGGGCCGCTGAACTTCACTGACAACAGATCCCCGCTGCCAGCAGATGTAGAGCAGAGTACACAGCCTCTTTTGGAACAAAAATAGAACATTTTTCTGCGAGAAATCATGAAAAAACATAGAAGTAGCTCACAGAGAAAACTTGGACTCCCAACACAGAAGCGTGTGGTAAAAATCTGAAGAAGGCTGCCAGAGGAGGGGCTTAGGGAGAGGACTGTCATTGGCTGGGGGCAGTATGACACAGAGGACATCGATTGGTTTATGGGAGAAATACAGTTTTGTAAGTGAAAGTGAAACTTTTCTTTCACCGAGGATTGCCAGCCTGACAACAAGGAATATTCATGAGCATGTGAATCCATGCCAGACCCCATGCTGAAGAAGAAATTACTTATCTGCGGTAACATTCGACTGGATGTTCCTCCCACATATTCCTTATCTTTGATATTTCTAATATCCAGCTTACTGCCCTGGAAACAAAATGTCAGCAGGTGGCGCTGTGCGTCAATGCCTGGTCGAGTCGCCGTCACTCAGAGGCCTCTGTCTCGACGTCACTGCAGGTACATATAGCACGCACATTGCCTGCTGGCTTCAGTTCTGTTTTGACCAGTGGAGATTTACCTTGTGTTCGGCGGTTACCCCCTGAGAGCGCGTAGACTGCAACCGCAAGGGAAGTTCTACTGTGGGGTAGGTTGGGAGGGGCAATAAAGAATACGTGAGAGGAACATCCAGTCAAAAGAACGTTACCATGGGTAAGTAACGTGTGCTCCTACGTATTCCTTATCTTTAATACACTCCCAAAGCAGTTTATATATACCACGTCCTCCTGGCCGAGTCTGGGGCAACTAGGGTAATGGATTTCCTGAACCTCCTCAACCTCCCGATTACATGAGGAATGACAGGGATTGGATGAAACGCGTGCAGGAGTGGAAACTCCCAGTCCACCACAAACGCGTCTCCTGGAGCTCCTCTCGGGGGAAATTCCCTTGAGCAGTACAGTTCACACTTCCTTTTGGCACTGGTCATTAACAGATCCATTCGAGGGGTTCCCCAAAGGTCGAAGATCTCCTGAAGGACTTCCTGAGCTAGTTCCCACTCGTTGGAGACTGTTCTCTGCCTGCTCAGAGCGTCTGCTGTCGTGTTCTTCTCTCCGGCTAGGTGAACTGCCGATAGAGATTCCTTCTTGTATTGCCAGAACCAGAGCTGCATTGCCTCTCTGCACAGTGGTAGTGACCCTACACCTCCTCTTTTGTTGAGGTAGTACATGGCCACTGTGTTGTCCGTCATTATCAGGACATTCTTTCCCAATACAGAGTGCAGAAAAGCCTTCAGCGCTAGTCTGATTGCCCTCAGCTCTAAAAGGTTGATATGTAGTTTGGACTCCGATGCAGACCAACGACTGTTGATGGTGAGGCGTCTGTCACTACTGTTATCGCTGGCCATGGTTGCCAAAACAGTTCTCCTTTCAAGATGTTCGCCTGACAGGCCCACCACTGAAGATCCAGTGCGACTATTTGGGATTTGTAGAATATCTGACATCCTTCCTCAGAGCTCATTGGAGAGATCTCATTCTCAGGCGAGCCTCTGGCACCAGAAAAATACAGGATGCCATGAGGCCGAGCAACCTCAGAAAATCGAAGGCCGGTAGATGTTGGGCATTCTGGAATTTGGACACCATATGCAGAATGTTTTGAGCCCTCACCTCTGGTGGCGAGGCTTTTCCCAGGGATGTATCCAGAACTGCTCCAATGAATTGGAGTCTTTGTGATGGTACCAAGTGGGACTTCTTGAAGTTGAGGGAGAAGCCCATCCTGTGGAGGGAGTGACAGGTGGAGCTGAGATGTTCCAGGGCCTGTTCCGGAGAACTGGCCCTGATCAGCCAATCATCTAGGTAGGGGTAGACATGAATCCCCCAACTCCTGAGACTTGCTGCCACCACCGCCATTAGCTTGGTGAAAACCCTCATGGAAGAAACTGAGAATGAGAACGGCAAACCTCAGGTACTGTCTGTGCTTGTGATGGATCGGCACATGAAAGTAAGCATCCTGGAGGTCCAATGATAGCATCCAATCCTGAAGCTGGAGGGCCTGAAGGATCTGAGAAAGGGTTAACATCTTGAACTTATCTTTCCTGAGGAACTTCAAGTCTCTTAAATCCAAGATGCGCCTCAATCCTCTGTATTTCCTCCTTATTCCTTTGGGATTAGAAAATATGGGGAGTACCAACCCTTGTTCCTGTTGCTACAGGTACTGGTTTTATAGCACCTTTCTGTAGCAGGGTTAAGATCTCCTGCACAAGGAGTGGATCTGGAATCTTGAAAGAGTTGTTCCCTGGTGAATGACTGAGGTTTTTGCAGGAAAGGTAGGCAGTGACCTTGGGCAACAGTTTCCAAAGTCCAAGCATCTGAAGTAATAGCGTGCCATTCTGTCAGATGCTGTGACAACCTACCTCCTACTGCAGTCTTGTGTACGAAGACCTCAGAGAGGTTTTGAAGTGGCTGACGCAGTGGCTGAAGGTAAGGCAGCCGCTGCTGTTGCGGTCTTAGTACCTCTCCCCTGTCCACCACAGGGGAATTGTTTTTGTCCTCTATGAGCTGGCTATCCTCTGCCCCTTCCGAATGCGGAATAATAGCGAAAGGACCTACCCCTCCAGGACGTACCTGTGGGGCGGTTCGGAGTTTGTTTCATTGCGGTTCTGAGATACTTTGCTGACGCCTTGCAAGTTTGCAATTTCTCCAAACTCTCATCAGCTTTATTTCCAAATAAATGGGTGCCGTCAAAGGGCATGTTGAGAAGTATGGATTGTACGTCTGAGGCAAATCCTGACTTTCGCAAGCAAGCAAATCTGTGAATCACTGTACTAGCCGCCATGGCTCTGCTGATGCTGTCAACAGCGTCGAGACCAGTCTGGAGGGATTCGCACATAGCGTCCTTCCCATCCTTAACAATGTTAAGAAAACTGTCTAGCTCCTCCCCCTCGGGGATATGGTTATCCGTCATTGAAACACACTCCCAAAGGGTGTGAGTAAATCTTGCTAGCGTGCACATAGCACTGGCAGATTTTAAAGCCATACTGCCGGCCGAGAAAACTTTCTTGGCCATGGCGTCAGAACATTTATAATCTCTATCCTGCGGAATCGTAGGATAGTCATTTTGTCTACATGATGAAGTGGATTGTTGTACTACTGTCATGGCCACAGGGCCCAGAACACAAAAACCACACCATCTAATGATGGGGGCAATGGGTCACTTGACCCACTTATGTCCCTTTGGGACCCATAAACACAGCCTTTGGCGCCAGGCTCATATAGAGATGTGAGCGGGAACACTATTTCAGGGCAGGAGTGCTTTTACTTTATTTCAGTGCAGGAGTGCTTTTATTTTACAAGAACTTTCCAGGAGCTGAAAGCCTTTATTCCAGAGAACATCCTTATGTGCTGACTCATCAGGTGTGGCTCCTTAGACCTGGTCTACATGTGCCGACTCATCGGGTGTGGAAGGCAGGCTGAACCTGGTGGGCGTGGCTTCAGAAGCTCAGCTATATAAGCTGCTGCATCCTTAAGGCCGGTGATTCGCGTTACTGTGCACTCGCGCGCAACATGATGCTCACCACTGCTTGGGCCAGTTTACTTACCTTTGAAACCAGACTTTCTCCTGCACACTCACCTCCAGGAAACCAGTGCTTCATCGCTTCATCTGCAGACTCATCTCCCGACATCCAGTGATCTTGATCCCGATGCTGCAGCACCGCACTCCGCATCCACAAACTCAGACCCTGTGAAGAAGAAAGAAAGAAAGAAAAGGTCAGAACATCCATTCTAGGGCCGCGCAGCATTTGAACCCTGTGCGCCCCCTAGTTAACAACTTACCAGCTACTGTACCGCTGCAGCTTCGTTCCTCATTCCCTCCGGCTGCCGCCTCGAGCTCCACAGCTTCTGCCAGGCTGGCAGCATCACCTGCAAGGGAAGAAAGCAAAAGAGTAAACATCAAAAGTGGAACGGACAGCAATACAAGACAACAAACTTTACAATACAACTAAAACAGACGAGGAAAGACAAAGGCAAACAGGAACACTTACCTGAAGTACAGTGGCTTAGTCGCAGCAGGACTGGACTACCACGTGCAAGGGACCAGTGAAGGAACTCGGTCCAGATCATACAAACGGCCCTGCCAGAAGCAGCAGGACGGAGTGCTCGCCAAAACTAATCAACAGGTGAGCTTTCAAGGACAGCGCATCCCCCAGGTACCAGGGTTTGGGACAAGGGGTCTGGAAGGGGATCAGGCGCACAAGCTGGCATACTCACGCCCCCTATTCTCCACACAGGAGCAGTCCCAAGCAGCATCACCTATTACCACCATTCACCACATAAGCGCAGAGGGCGAAATCGGACCCAAGCGACTTCACCCCCGGGAGGACTGCAACCGTGCCCCAACACCTCCGCAGAGACCAGGTGAGCGTAACAACCGGTCTGTTTTGAAGCCAAGGTTGTAAGCGTCAACTTTGTATGGTGAAAGCTGAGTGAACAGTGTATGAAGCATTTGTGGCAAGCAACGGTAACAAAATTAAACAAATGAGTGATTGAACTTTGAAGCCAAGATCCAATACCTTAGACGGAGTGGTCCAGCACCATGTGGGTGCTCATTCGAATGTCTCTGTTAGATATCCAACTGAAAGGTGGCAAATGCTAAAGAGTGATAAGGAATTGTGAAATCGAAGTGGTCCTGCAACGGGTCAAGCAAAACCCTGAGCACATTTGAAATTCTTCGATAGTAATAGCATAAAGAAATTTGTTGACAAAGTAGATGAAGTTGGTCCGAGCCCTGCAGAGGGAGATCAGCTAAAAGCTTTGGTTAAAGCAAGTTTGTGTTAACGATTACATTGCAAATTTAAATTGGTCCGAGCCCGACTGAGGGAGACTAATTGTGTTAAAAGCATCTGAGCCCGGCAGAGGGGTTTCCGGGATGAACAGAGACACCCGAAATTGAACATTGTGTTGGAAGAGATCTGAGGCTGGCTTAGGGGGATCCAGGGTCAACCGTGAGTCACCCGGGAAAGAATATCCTACAAACATTGTGTTAAGAGGATCTGAGCCCACATGATGGGGATCCAAGGTCAATAACATTGTGTTAAAAGGATCTGAACGTGGCTGAGTGGGATCCGGGGTGAATAGTGAATCGTCTGAGAAATTGGGTACCCGTGAAAATCTGAAAGAGGAAAATAACTTTGTTTGTTGCATCAGGCCCTCTGAAAGAAGAGACTTTGAAAGACAAAGACTTCGGCAGGGAAGGCCCTGATACTAATGATTAAACTGTATCCTCGTGCTAGAGAAGCCAGAGACTGTGCCAAGCTCAAGTGTACCGCCTTATCCCGTGGTGAAAACGTGGGGAAGGGAGGCCAGCGCCCTGAACATCCCGACATATCATTTTGTGAACACTTCTTTCTTTTTCATAAGACTGTTTCTCACACTATTTGTATTTAGAAGGACTGGCAATAGGTTTATTAGTGTAGGCCCTTTTATTTTGACAAGACACCACTAGTACTGCGTTATTATTTGATGGTTGTAGCTTGCTCCCATCTGTAGATTTAGGATTAGATGGGTGTTTTTCAAACCCTTTTTGAAGTTCAAACACACTTGAACTGTGGTCACTTGTGTCTGTTTTACTGTTGATACCATGTCTTCCTAACACTGCAGACGCTTTCATAGAGGGGATGGGTGCGTGGCGTGATGAGGAATCTGTGGGAGAAGAATCCATAGAAAGAACATTACAGTAAGTAATTTCACCTTCAATTAATAGCCTTTCTCGCCCAGATTCCTCATCAGATCTCTTTCTTCGGCTGGCGCCTCCCTCTGGAAAAGCCTCCCTGCCTCTATGAAATGTGAGGAGAACCATCTCTGTTTCCGGAAGCAACTCAAGACAAGACCTTCCTCTTTGCTTCTGCCTTCTCTCTTCCTATCCCCTGCTGATCTACTGTCCGACTCTGCACTGGACACCTGGCTACCCTCTGAATTCGGGCCCAGGTCCCTGCCCTCCCAATTGCACAGCCGCACTGCCCCCTGGAAACCCCTGCACTTTTGGGTCCATCTGTAACCCTACAGTCCCCTCAACCGCACTTATCTGACACCTGCTGTCTGCACTTAACCCTTGCACTTACCACCTTCTTGGCTGCACTACTTGTTTCTATTCTTTTTAGTACACTCTCCTTCCTCTCCCTCCCCTTTTTCCCTCCCCCCCACCCCATACCCTGCATTTGCACAATCTTGATGTCACTTGTCCTAGTAAGATCGCTGTCTTTTGTCTTCACCGTTTCCCCTCACTTGCCTTGTCGCGCCTTGAAACACTTGTGTATAGGCACATTACAAATGCAATATCATATATCAGATAGATTTACAAAGCAGTATTAGTACTTGACGTGGGATGAAAGCATTCAGAGCAGATGATTCTGCAAAACCGCATTTCGGCCCCATACGGGACGACGTCCAGACTGTAATACTTTGTAAAAGTATGAAGTGAAGATTAGGTTGCAGTCTGACAAATGTCTTTAACCGGTACTTTTCTCTGCAGCACCATAGAGATAGAGACCCCTCTGTTGGAATGGGCCCTGAGACCTAGGGGCAATGCACTCAGATGCACATCATGATGCATCATGATTTTTTAGAGACTGCTAAACCTTTCCTGGGCACAGAGAAGGCCACAAATAATGTGTCTACTTTCCTGTAGTCAGCTGTCTTGGACATATATAAACTCAATGTCCTCTAAGGCTCTAGTCTGTGAAATCGTTCCTCCTCCTTAGAGGAGTGTGGGGGCGGAAAGAACACGGGGAGGTCAATTGCCTGGGATAAGTGGAATTCAGACACTGCCTTCAGCAGAAATCAGGGCCTCACCTATAGAGAAACCTTCTCTTGAAAGAAAAGAAGCAAAGATGGCTTACAAGACATGGCCTTTAGCTCACTGACCCGCCTGGCCGAAGTGATGGCCACCAGGAAAGCGGTTTTCAAAGTAGTATGTCATCCTCTCCAGAGACACGCATGCAGGTTGAGGGATTCTGGGTTTAGGTGGAGTACCCGACCTTCCGATTGGGATTGGAGATCCGGACGACAAGGCAACCAGAGAGGTGGGCAGATGGTCAAGTCCAGAAGGTCCACGTACCATGTCCCCCTCGACGAATCCGGGGTGATCAAGATCAGGGTTGCTCAAAACCTCCTCCACTTTCTGAGAACCCATGGAATGATGGGAATTGGAGGGAAGACATAGTGGAGGGGGGAAGGTACAGTCCACTAGAAATTAGTCCCTTAGCGTACCATTCACCTGGGAATTCGCTTGAGCAAAACTGTCTGAACTTCCAGTTGGACCCCGTAGCAAATAGATCCACTGCCGGGATACCCTAGAGAGAAGACCTCCTTTAGGACTTCCTGGCACACTGCCCACTTGTGTGAGAGTGTGTTCTGCCTGCTTAGCGCATTCCCCAAACCGTTCTCTGTCCCCGCCAGATGGACTGCTGAAATCTGGTTCTCCAATAGTCAGAACCACAGCTGCATCGCTTCTCTGCAAAAGGGGAGGGGAGTGCACATCACCCTGCTTGTTCAGGCAGTGCATGGCCACCGTATTGTCCGTCAAGGTGTAAACGCCTTCAGGGCTTACCTGATGGCTCGCAACTCCAGCCTGTTGATATGCCACTTGGCCTCTATCGCTGACCAAAGGCCGCTCACCTGCAAGTCCTTGCAGTGAGCGCCCCAACCTTTGAAGGACGCATCTGTGACCACCCTGATCTGGGGCCATTGAGGCCAGAAGGGTTCCCCAGCCAACATGTTGCGCCTGCTGGCCCACCAAGAAAGGTTGTTGACCACTGACCTGGACACTCTGAGATCGTCCATCAAAGTGCCGAAGTACTGGGACCAATGACCCTGCAGGAGCCATTGCAAAGATCGCATCCGCAGCCTGGCCTGCTTGAGGCCATGAGACCTACGAGACAGAGGAAGGAAGCCGCTGGCAAATTGGCATGTTTCTGAAAGAGTTGGACGATCTGTGCGATTCTGGTGACTCTCCTCGGGGAGGCCTTCCCCATCCGAGTGTCTAACACTGCTCTGATGAACTGAGCCTCTGTGCTGGTGTCGTGTGAGAATTCTACAAGTTCAAGGAGAAGCCCAGCCTGTAGAGTAATGATCAGTTGCCATTGAGATGGGACAAAACCTGCCCAACTGACTTCCCTCGGATCAGCCAGTCATCCAGGTATGGAAACACATGGACGCCGGATCTCCTGAGGTGAGCTGCGAGTACTGCCATGAGCTTGGTGAAGACCCCCAGGGCAGAGGTTAGCCCAGAGGGGAGAACCTTGAATTGGTAGCGTCTGTCCCCTATGAGGAATCTCAGGAACTTCCTGTGCTTCTGGTGGATCGCCACATGGAAGCATGCACCCTGAAGATCTATGGACACCAGTCAGTCTTACAACTCAAGAGCGTGGGGAATCTCTCTCAGCGTCACCATCTTGAATTTGTCCTTAATCATGAATTTGTTCAAAGCCCCGAGGTCCAAGATGGGAAGGAGACCTCCCCCTTCTTGGGTACCAAGAAAAACCGTGAATACCAACCCGAACTTCTCTGCTCGGGAAGTACCTCTTCCACGGCAACCTTCAACAGTAGGGTTCACAGTTATTCCTAGAGCTTCTGTTCCGGCTGATGAGGAGGTGGTGGTATTGGTGGTCTTTACAGCAGCCTTTTTAAGAAAGCACAGTAGCCCCTGCGCATGAGCTGAAGACCCCAGGCATCGAAGGTAATCTCCTGCCATTGGGCCCAGTGCTCGGCTATCCTTCCTCCAACCTGGGGATCGTGGGGGCAGAAATCAAAGCGGCTTTGAGGATGGAATCGCCCCCGCTGCTGCTGCTGTCTACTGGCCTCTAGAGGGCCCCACAGCCCCTTCCAGAGCGCAGGAAATGCCTCTGTGCCGGCCTGGCTTGCGGGAGATGAGCATTCGTACCATAGGGGACATAGGGCCAATAGCCTCTATCCCTTGATAAAAAAACTAAAGGCAGGTGTGGCTGGTTGTTGCACATTCTTGGGGGAGAATCCTGACAATGCAGGTAAGCCCGACTCCTGAGCACTGTGGCAGATCCTATCGATTTGCCAACACAGTCTGCAACGTCCAGGCCTGTCTGCCAAGATGGTGGGACTGCAAGGAGGTGGCCCGGCAAACTGCTGAAACCTTCTTGCAGCTCCATTTCGGGGATGTACTGGGCAGCCTGCATAATGGCCGTCCACAAACCGAAAGAATATTTGGCAAACATTGATCGCCTTCAAGGCCAAACTGCCTGAGGAAAAAATTTTCCTCGCCAAGGCCTCAACTTTTTTACCTTCTCTATCGGTTGGGAGATTGGATTTGGCTGGCCTGGTGGACACTGTGGCCCCTCAGGTGTTGGGTGGGAAGAGAGATATAGAGGGTCACCCCTTGCCAGCCTGTATTTTTTTGAAAAGGTCACAGTTGACCAGGGGTGCGGTACAAGGGCACTGCCACAAGGTGTCAATAGAGTCGGCGATAGCCACATTGAAGGGCATAGCTCATCAAGGATGTGGGTCAAGCCATTTCCTGAAACTGGCCTGGCTGCAGCATTCCATCCGAGGGTATACACCAGCCTGTCAAGTAAAGCACTGTATTTGGCATTGATGTGGCCATATGGGTGGGCTTGATGCATTTCTACATCGAGCACACTAGTGTCATGCAGACCTTCAGCTAAAGCTACGAGGTCTGCATGGTCGAGGAAAAAGTCAGCTCCTCTAGCACCTGAATATGAAGGCCCGAAACCACCCTGGTCATCGTCATGAGTTGCGTCGAAAATATCTGCCATGGAACTGAAAAAGTCAGACCTGGATTTTGGTGCGAAAAACCACTCGATGACGGTCTACTGCTTAAAGCAGAAGCTGACATGTTTTTCGATGCAAGGGCGCATCAGAGAGAGCCAGTGCCTGAAGTGTGCTGAGAAGTACCAGTGCCGAAGGTGGCCCAGCCTTGCTCGGCACCAAGCCTGAAGGTTTTGCTCTGGTGCCGGAGTCACTAGGTGCCGCTGGAGCTACCAGGGCCTGCTGCATTGTGGGCTTGCCTGCAGCTGCAATTTTAAACATGCCCAACATCTGAGTTTTGAATTCCCCCCAATCAACTCTGGACGTCGGTCCCACCAACGACTTACACCAGTGACTAGAAATAATCGGACTTGCGCCAGTGTCGTGGCATCCTTGTTCTTGTGGGAGAAGGAAGAGGACAAATGGGTTCCGGAATGTAATCTCTTTAGTTTTTCGCTAATGCCTCTTTTTCTGGGGTAGGCCCCTCCATTTCAGCCTCCGAAGACCGAATGGTCGACCGCACTGCGGATTTGGAAGGCGGTCGGCCTACAGCGAAATTTGCCACCCATTCCCAGAGGGGTTTCAGTTTCATTTTGCCAAATGACGTACAGCTCTCAGTGTCGTGACGAGTGCCGAGGCACCACACGCAGATGTTGTGTGGCTCGGTCACAGACATTTTTGAGCTGCCATCCCTGCAGCGTTTGAATCCCAACATTTGAGGAGCGGGCATGGTCGAGTTTGCATCAAGCAAAAAAGTGACAAACGTTGAGTGACATTTCAAAGTATTGTTTGCAGTGTTCCTCTAGAGCAGTGTCTTAAGCGCGTGGAAAAAGAACAGAGATGTAGGGGCATAGTGCTGCAGTATATGCCCAGAGCCGACGACCGCGCATAGAGTCAAGACGGATTGACGGCCGAGTCGAGGTGCACTATGCCCCCTGTCGAAAAACTTTCTGAGCAGCTAACGCTGGAATGGATAACTATCTGCTGACTAGTCTGCAGGAGAAAGGAAATCCAATGAAACTATTGTGTTGGGGCCCAGTGAATGTAAGAGTGCACCACCTCACACCCAGAAGAACCAATACAGCAGCTCGGTTTATATGCCAAACTCCTTTGCTACGCATTACAACATTTTGGCATTTTCCCCAAAGACTGTGAATCATTCAAATGTAATGGTATTATATGGTTATTGTAATGTTCAAAGTTAAACCCGATATACTCTCTGCAAAACTAGACACCCACATTTTAAAAAAAATCATGCCTGCTGAAAGAGCGCTAACATGTCTAGCCTACCCTATATTGTGTTGAAAATAAAACGTATGAATGTTTCATTGTCCGACCTTGCGAACAAGTGAAAGGTTCAATTGCGTTAAGGAACATACATGCATCAGAAGCGAAATAATTTGATAGAACGAAGCTAAAGAAATCAACTGCACTGAATAACCATTAAAGTGCATTCCCAATCCAACAAGAAATTGGGTTTTTAGGTTTGCACGCTCTCTTTACACATTCAGTCATGAAGAAATAGAACGTAAAAGGTATGTAATATGAACTATGTAATATGAACAAGTACATGTGCAAACGAGGGACAGTCCGGGGTTTCTAATTAGGCAGCATTGCAGGAAACATGATGGGGCGGGGAGTGGCCGAGTTGGGCGAGACGCTAAAGTGGAAGATGCAAGGTGGCATTGAGGGAATCACTGAAGCTGCCCAAAAAACCCTCCAAGAATGAGGTGGCTGCATAGCAGAAGGAGGGAGTTGCCCAACAAAGTCAGGGTTAGAAATAGTTAAGCTTGCTGTGGCGTGGAGAGAGGTCATTAGCTTCAGCAATGCGGGGGTGTAGCAAAAGCCAGCGGGGGAAATTGAAATTAGCTACTGCATTGGAAAGGGGTGAGAGAGAACAATGCTACTTGGAGGAATAGCTGAGGCACTGGGCAAATGGACGAACCTGTGTGCACTGTACTGGAAAAATCAAAGGTCTGTTAAAGAAGCCATCACTGGTTTGTACATCAGAGGAAGTTGCAAATAAAACTCAGTACTAATGTTGCCAGTTGCTATGCCAACCAGATATTCTGGTTAAGAACCCTCCTTCCCCTCTCTCTTTGTAAACCATAGCAATGGTTTTGTTATTATGGTGATGATTTGCAAAACCAAAATGAGCCAAAACCAAAAATGTTTCTCTGACAACTTTCACAATTTGAAAGACATCCTCCTACCATAGGGCAACAAAATCCTTGCAAAAAATAAATCCAAGAGCACTGGTGGAGGCATAACTCTGATCCAACCCGCTTAGTTAAACTTTGTGGAAATACCCACAAACCCCACCAACTCCTTGGAAGAACTAACTTGCAAACACTCCCTCGACTCCAAAGCCAACCACACTGGTCATCGCCTACAGTTCCATTAATACCACTGAAAGAATGGGCAGACTGTATCAGGGAGCTCTAAACCCGTCTGAAAAGCTCCACATTACGGCTGGCAAGCCTCTGCCTAGACGCCCCAAAAAGTAAATCTAATGCCATTTTGCTCGACTACTCTAATAGCTTGCACCTCTGTCCTACACATTAGCAACTCATGTGGATGGTTACACACTTGGCACTATCAACCAACCTGTGCCTCTCAGATCACAGCATCACACTGCTATCCCAGTCTGATTCCATTGTCTCAGGGAACTTGACTAAACTCCTCCCAATAATGGAAACCTTAATTCATGCCTCCACTGTCTCTCCCTGGACACCACCTCCCCAACGCTGTGCTCAAAATCATAGAGAAGGAAATCGGTGGATAGCTTGGGCCCCTCTGCGCAACACAGTAAAATCACAACTAAAATCAGCAAGTGTTTGCCAGTTAACTGGCAAATCTAAAAAGGTTTAACAGGAAATCTGAATGCAAATGGTGCAAAACCAAAAACTCAGCCTACCACGGGACCTGTTACAGATACTAAAGAGGCTGCAAATATATCATCAGGAAAAGGAAGGGCTAACTCCATCAATACAAAATGCTTCCACACCACAATTCAGGTGTAGTCTTCAAAATCTGCTAGGCGCTCAGACCCTCTGTAGAATGCAATACAAAAACAATCCCATCTCAAGAACAAGCTGATGACCTTGCAGCTTTCTTCCATAACAAGGTAATTCAATTCTCACATAAAATCAGTACCCAGGCTAGATTCAACTGACCGCCGCAGTTGTCCATCGAATGTACTAACCCTCTTTCCTCTATCCAAATAATTACCCATAAATACATGATCAAGACTGTTTGCAAAAAGGAGTGCCTCCTCTTGGAAAAGCCAGCCCTGCCACACTATTTCAATCAAAATGTCTATGAACACCTTGGTGCCAGCATTAACCATCCTCATCGACTGCTTCTGCTCCCATGGTGAAGTGCCTCTTGACTTAAAGAAATCCATCATTGCACCCAGTGTTGTCAAACTATAGCCCAACCTCAAATAGAGACAAATGAGATTGGGAGACTGCAGGTTGGGGTAAAGCACAGGGCATTCGACTTGGATAAGAGATCCGGCTTCAGAGGAAGCAGACACAGGCAAATAACCACCTACAGAAGACACGGGTACCACGTCCTCCTCGCCCAATCTGGGCAAATTCATATCAGGCGAGCTTGGAACTTCTGCAACGTTTAGAGAACCAACAGGATGACTGGAATCGGAGGAAACTCATAGTGAAGGCCGAAGACACTTTCTACTAGAAATCCGTACCCTAGTGCACCCCACAGGGGACATTCCCTGTAGCAGAACTGCTTGCACTTCGAATTGTCCTTATTTGCAAATAGGTCTAATGACAGGGTTATTCAAAGGAGGCAGATCTCGGAAATATCCTCCAGGCAAATTGTAAGAGGATTCAATCCAGCACTACAGCTAAGTCAATGCCTAGTCTGGGATACTGAATGGAAACCCTTATTGATATATCTTTATGTCCAGTTCATGAGTTCTGGATGACTACCCCTATATAACACCCCACTCTTGGAACCCCCCTGATCCCACTGAGCCAAGAAGTAGTTCTGTTTTGCAAGTTTAAACGGTTTATTTGAGAATGTAAACAATATATATCACACTTTATAATAAATTAATAATTAATATCACACTTCAGAACATGAGCAGTTAACAACAATGGGTAATGTTCTACTAATAAACTGATTTGATTACCCAGGAGTAGTATAAAAGATGAGGTAGCACGCTTGGGAATAGGAACAGAAGAATAAGGTGGTAGAGAATGCTTTATCTAGTTTCAGATGGATGCAATGTTGAATGAAAATGCAATACAGAAAATACTCAATATGATTTCAACAAAACAATGTAATCACTTTTCTCTGGCAATCCACCCCCCCCTTATGTAATGTAAGGAAATGAAGAGGAGAGCACACAGTTCTTAGAAATGCAATCAAAAAGAATTCAGTTCAATTCCCCCTCAGCAGCTTATACAATAGGAGTTTTGAAACCCAGGCAAAATGCTTTGAATATGGTGACAATGCAGTGAGAAATATGCTGAAAATGCTTTTAATTCCCTTCAGGAGGTTCAGGGTGAGTGGTAGCTAGTTAATATGAGTTCAGGCTCACTCTAGCAATGATTCAGGGATGGTTCTTAAGAGGCAAACGAAATTTGAGCAGTTCAGGCAAAAGCTGCTGATTTTTACAGTAAAGAAATCGGGCCAAATCGTGGCAAAATTCGCGAATGCGTGAATCGTGATTGCGGAGAAAGTATAAGGAGTAGGAAGTTGGTAGGCTTGTTGGAAAGGTAAGATTCTAAGCTTTCAGAGGAAAGTTAAACCAAGTTCCTAGCCCAAACGGTTACGGAGTTATGAACGATTTTGTGAAGGTTTTTTTTTCGGATTTGAAATTTTAAAAGTTCAAAGCGACAGGTTACAGCTTGCAGCTAGAAAATGACAGGTGACAGCTTTGCAAAATAACAAGTGACAACTTCTAGGAGGCAGTTCTGGTTAGATTAAAATAGTTTGGATTAGATTATTTTAACTAAGAGATTGGTTCTGCACAGTTCTGCTAGGTACTCACAATATATTTTTGAAATAGGCCTCGCCATGGAACTGGCCAGGTTCTGGACTGGACTCCGGTTCTGGTCTCGGCACTCCACAGTGATCAGAGTCAGCTCTCTGGTTCTGCGAACAGCGGTCTGGGTCAGCTCTGCTCTGCTGGTCTAGCCTCTCTGGATTCTGGATACTGCTCTGCTTTCTGGGTACTGCTACAGGTTCTGGAGATTGATGGATTTGAAGTCTGGATCTCTGGATGTGAAGTCGTCGGTCAGCATGCTCCGCAGCAAATTGAATTGAATGTCTCTACCTGTCCCAGCAGTCTCTTTTTATGTGTTTTGAAAGTGGGTGTGTGCCTGGGCCTAGCTAAGCCTGCCCCTTTCTACTTGTCATTGGCCCAATTCTCCCCTCTCCCATGATTGGGGGAAGGAAATGTGAGTCAGAGTGATGCTGTAGGTTTTATGGGTCAGAGGATCCTCCCCTGGTCTGTTTGCCCACAAATCTATATTTGACCTAAAGACATATTTCATAGATACACAGTGGTTTGAAATTACATGCACCCATCAGGTATCACATGAGGTATACTCTGTTCAAACTCTGATGTTTCTAAGAGCTTGCATTCAGAAACGGCAACATTTTGCGTTTTTAACTGGTTTTGCTATATTGGTTTTTCATTAAAAATTATACACATATACACGGCCTGTCCATACATACTCCAGTAAATTCCCATGTCTCTAGCTTAAACACAGAGTCTGTAATATCCATAAATAGCGGGGTTTTGCCCCAGAACATCACACAAATTGGAGTTTGGGCTTGAATCGAAGGTACATTTTTTAAATTAAGGCTCTCAAAGTTATACATTCCTGTCATTTGAATACAAAGAGTTATCAGTGTTTCTGTAAAATATATATTTTGCTTTCAATTCAGTTCTCAGAGTGTTGGAGTCCGCCTCCAAGACTTGGGTGGGTCAGTGATCACATGTGTCTTCTGCTGGGAGCTCTTTGTGTACAGTCAACATCAGCATATTCTATTCAAGTGCAAGAGCCTATTGTGTGGTCTCCAGGAGGCTGCCAGCCAGACTGCCTTCTATCAATCAAGAGGTCATGTGAGATTCTGACTCCTGGTGTGAATCTCTGGAGGTGAGAGGTTTCCCAGCCTTTGACCTGTTAATTAAATCAGATTGTCTTCTGGGAACAGCATGTGGTTAAGATTTTAATTAACTCCCAGCCTTTGATGTAAAGGCCTCTCCTGCAACTCCTGACATGCAGTTTCCCTGTCAGAGTTTAGACCGCTAGTGCCGCCCTCAGTCAAAAGCGGGTACTGCATGCATTTTTTTGGATCAGTCTTGAATTCAAGCATTTCAAACAAGAGATATTACATGGAAGTATATTGTCCAAGTTCAACAAATGGCATTGGTGTTGTTCTGCAGTATAATAATTTTGTGCCCATAAATTAGCCATGTTTGACCTGAAGAAAACGAATTCCCAACAGTTATGGGTTGCTTTTGGCAATCAGCATTGCCCCTTTTACAATGGTTTTAGGCTCTGTGCCCTTTTGTGCTCACAACATAGGCAAAAATGGGTGGCACCTTGGGTGACCATCTTGGTGTGCGCACAAACTGCGTGGTTCTCCTGGATTCTGGCACACATGTGGGCTTTTTGGCCATCTTGGATTGTCCAAGCCCACAGCACCAAATGTTGCAGCATGATAACTCAAACGTGGGTCAGGACACCCAACAAAGCCTCCCACTTGCGAGAGCCTGAACCCTGCCTGCACAGGGCATCTGCCAATCTGTTCTTGGTCCCTGCCAGATGAGCTGCAGAGATCAGGATCTTGCTCTCCAATGCCCAAAACCAAAGCCACATGTCTTCCATGCATAGGGGCAGTGACCGCGCATCCTCCTTCTAGTTGAGGTAGTGCATGGTGTGGGGAACCTGAGGGCATACTCACTTCTTGTCACCCTGGATCATCCTCTTAAGTGGGAAGGGAAAGGCCACCGCTTTTGCATCCTGAACCTGGGGTTGGATATGCGAGGGAGGATCACCTGGGTGGAGGGAACTTAGAGAGTAGGGAGAGGACGTCCTTTTCCTTGTCAAAGTGAACCCTCTATTCCCTGAGCCTTTGTAGGCTATCAGTCTTGTCCCCTTTCTTCCACCCAAAATGTCCCACAGACATATCACCTTAATACCTGGATGAAAAGGAAACAACAAGGAGGTATAAACACACTTTCCAAACACCACTTTGGTACTGAGACGAGGAAGAGGACTTTGGAGGATTTTAATTGGAATAGCTAGGCATGTCCAGGTAATAGGCTTCACCATGGTCAGGCAATTAAAGTCAATGACTCACCTGCGGTCATTTAACAAGTTCAAGGTGTATAAAAATGGTGACCGCCCAGCACAGAAAGGGAGACAGCCTAGAGAGAAGGAGGTGGCTTGAAGAGCAGGCTGGAGAGGAACAGGCTTCAGAGAAGCCATACCAAGCAGGAGCGAGATGGAGACGCCGGGGCCACTGCGAGAGGGAGTAGGATCCTGCTATCCTCCCTTTCCAGTGCCCACAGCAGGAGCCGATTGCTGCAAGTCTCAGAGAGCGAGTGGTGCTCTCGGTAGCTGCTGATGGGGAAGAGCAGAGTTATGAGCTCCAGGATGCTTCTCCCTGTGGCTGCCGTGAGAGAAAGGCGGAGCGAATAGAAGCTGGAAAGCATGGCGGAGAAACCAGAAGGAGCTGCCATATACACCGGGCGCTCCGCGGACTGGAAAAACAAGAATTTATGAATGGCGAACAAACTGGAAACTGTTATAAGTACTATGGAAGGCCAAAACAAGTGTCTTTGAAAACCGAACAAGCTGCAAGCTATTACAAGCACTTTAGAAAGTCTAAACAAGTAATATTGAATACCGAAGTGACTGAAAGACATTGTGATCACATTTGAATACCACACAGAACAAAAGCAAGTGATGAGCACTTATGAATGAAATTAAAGCAAGGTGGTGCTAATGGCCAACACCACAAAATGAATTGTGTGAGCCAAAAGATTACCAAAAAGGATATGAAATGAGAAACTAAGTAATGGCCAAAGTTACAGGCACCCAAGGAACTACAGGTTTAGAGAGAAACAAAAAGCATAACAAAGTGCATAGGGGTATCAGTTGCGTGACCTGTAATGGGTGGACTGTTTGCTCTGACAACTGCGCCCAGACCGAGCGGCCCCTACTTGGAAATAACCAAGGAAAGTAAATGTAAAGAAGCTTGCGTTTTCCAACAGTTTCTTGAAGTGAGTTTGAATTGAAGAAACAGAGAAATCTATGTAAACTAGTGAAAAGCCTGGATGACCAAATATTTAAACCTGTATTGTTTTTGAAAGATGGAAGATTTGAACTCTTGGGAAAGGGAACCCTGAGATGTTGTGAATTGTGCTGAACTCTTGGAGAAGGGAAAACTGAGGCTTTTTGACCGAACTTGAGGGAAGGGGAAGCTGATTGCAAGCCAAGAGCTGGCAGAAGCTTGGAACTTTATTTTGAACGCTATTCATTTTGCTGCTGACATCCCTACACATTATATACAGTTAGTTGTGAGGGCAAGTATAGGTTTTCGACACACAGGTTTTTGATCTGAACCTACTGACAGACTATCCTTAGTTTTCTTTAGGTAGGGAAATCCCACCTTAGTACAGGGCAAGAATAGGCCTTACTTCATCCTGACAATTAAGTAAAATAAAACTTTTCATTAGAATTTTGAATCTGTTGTCTGTGTCTTACTTCATGATGCCTTCACAATGGTCACTATGCTGTCCGTAAAAAATACTTTCTTCTCTTAGAGGGTCAGTGCAAAAGCTGCTAGTGCTGGTCTGACAATATGCAGCTTCATCAGATGGGTGTACACTAGCCCACACACCTGCAGATCACTGCAATGAACACGCTGCCCTTCTGGGACTTGTCTGTAACCGCCTGAGCCTCCAGCAAAGGTGCCCGGAATAGCTTCCCTGCCATCATGTTTTGCTGGTCAGTCCACCATGACAGTTCATCGGCCACAGAAGGCAGAGAAAAGCTTAAGTTCGTAGCCTGCTCTAGTTCTGGAATGACGTGACCATTTGAACAATGCTGGTGACTCTCCTCGGGCCATGGGATGGGGAGCCTTCCCCAATGGAGTATCCAGGACTGCTCCGATTAACTGTACCCTTTGTGCAGGTGTCGTGTGGGACTTCTAAATATTCTGATAGAAGCCAAAGCCTCGGAGCAGCAAGCAATCGTCTTCGAAAAGTCTTCATAACTGCTCCAGGGACCGAGCACAGATGAGCCAGTCATCAAACTATGGAAAGTGTGACAAATTGCAGGCATTCGCCCATTCTCCCCAAGGGGGAGCCACGCTCTTTGGCACTGGGGAGGGGAGCCCATCCTGGAAGACCCACCCTACGTGTCTGGGCAAGTGGGACCTCAACGGGAGGGGACAAGGACTCCCGTTCCGATGAGTAACTCCCTAGAACAAATACCATATCTGCCTATATGAGACTGCCAGCTATGGAGACTAATCTGTCATCCGTATATTTCATGCAATGTGGGAATCAACCAGCCATACACAAGAAAAGGAAATGTCTCTTCAAAAAGAGACGTAAATATAACTGAGACGAGTAGCTCTTGTGAGGTGAGAGAGAATGGTACTCAGGGGAAGGTCCAAGAAGGAAGCACCATGGGCTCCCTGCTGCCAGTGTCTGTAGACGGCATCCTGCTACAGACGAGCCGAGAACATGATGCTGAAAAAGCTAGAGGAGAAGAACAGAGAAACCAAATACCAGCGTGTGCTACAGGAACCTGTGAGGTTCCCATGTGTCAGAAAAGGTACAGGGGAGTACGGGAAAGGCGGGATGCCGCCGGGGCAATGCATTTGGAAAAGAGATGCTTCTCAAAATCACATGTACGAAAGTCGAAAATTAAATCTGCAGAATTGGAGATATGTGAAATCCATACAGCGTGTGACGGACAGCGCTTTTTGGAAAACTTAAAAGTGGAAACGAATCCCTTGGGTGGAAGGAATAAATCTCTAGATACAGAGGCTGAAGGATAAGAGGGGCCAGCGCAAACAAGTAACAAGTGTTGTGAAAAGAGACTTAAGAAAACAGAATCAGCAGACACACAATCCAGTACCACGAACCAAGTTGAGAGGGAATCATAATTGGCATAAAGTCTTACAAACCCTATGGAGGATAAACTCTCAAGAATATAAGGGACACCCTTAAAGATACGAGGTTGAGAAAGTATTCTAAGGAAAATTGTAGTAACACTGCAACTAAAGAGAGAACAAGGCCTATATGTATATGGGAAGAGCTACAGAATCTTATGAAGGAAGTCACAAGAGACTATCAGGAAAGATAACTTCCAGAAGCAAATATTCTAAACAGAGACATTTGAATATCAATGACCACAGGATACAAGATCCAGATTGAAGAGAAAGCCGCTGGGAAGCAAGACAAGAAGATAGACAACCAAGAGAAGAGAGACATTCTTTTGGTCCTTTTGAGTTATTCATGTTAGTGCTAGGGTCAGGCAGAGTTAAGTTTGGCACTTTTGATTTCCTGATGGATGACAGACAAGCACCTTTAGTTAATTTAGATATGCAGGATGATCCCTTTAGTAAAAGAGAAAGATAGGACTTCCTTCTATAATTTCATTAAAGAAAGGTAACATGTCCTAAATGTGTCTGACTCCTCACTCACCACAGAAGACAATGTACCTCCTGAGGTTGACCGTCACTACTGCCGTCAGCATGGCAAACACCCTGTTTACAGAAGTCAAATCAAAGGGAAGCTCTTTGAACTGGCAGTGAGCACCCCAGAAGACGAACCTCAGAAAGCGTCTGTGCTTCTCGGGAATTGGAACATAGAACTAGGTTTCCATAGGTCCTACGACCACAGTAGCATGGACAGAGAACTCTGAGGTTTTTAGGTGGGTTGTGTCGCTGGTGGTAAAGCCAAAGACATCTGAATTCTTGCCTTTCTACCCCTGCCGGGAAGTGAATAGCTCTTCTGCCTTTGCTTATCCTGAGGCACTTGCACCTTCCTCACAAAGAGGGCAAAAGCACTTCCTTTTGACAGAAAGGAGAAGGGTGATAATAGGGTAGGATGCTGGACTTCCAGCCCAATGATTTCACCATGATTTTCAATCCTTTAATCTTTTCTAAAGATTTGTCGGCTTGGAGTTTGAAATGGTGTTCTCAATCAAAACTCCTATCCAACGGTTTTGACTGGGCCATCCTGATGCCCAGAGATAGGCGGCCATGCGAAGGACCACTGAGGTTTCAATGGCTCTCCTGACACAGTCTGCTGCATCCAATACAGCCTGAAGAGCTTAACATGCTGCTTTCTTGCAGTCAATTACATTGTCCAGGGACCCTCCTCGGATCTCACCCTCCAGTAAATGAGTCAACGCCTCCCACACCACATTCTAAAGGACATGTAAAAATTAAGTACACAAGAGTTTACTGTCTTAAGCACCACACGCCCAGATGCATAGACTTTCATCACTCGAATGCATGTCTTTTTCAAGTCCCTATCCATCAGAAGGGTCGATGTTCTAGAGTTGACCCTCAGCCGCTGGACCAACAGGCCCTCGGGACTCAGATGCATCTAGGAAAACGGTCGGTCACCCTATGTGGGCTTGCACTTTTTAGTGAGCTCCCTGTCGACTGCCGGTGTTGAGCATGGGTAATGCCACAGGGCCAAGATCGAATCTGCAATCCCAACATTAAATGGGAGAGTTAACTATCTGTATGGCCAAATTGCACAAACGGCTTTGATAGGGCTCCAGGGACAAGGGCGACTACCACCTCTTGACCATTTTGCAGAAATGGGTACTCAGGTGCGTTTGTTAGGTTCTGCCTACTTCATCTCAACGTCTGGGGATGCATCTAACCTGCTTCTAAAGTGAAGGCCTGATGATAAGTCTAAGTGCTCTGCCTGGTTTGTTAGGAACTCGGGCATGTGGTCAAGAACTGCACCCACCAATGGTCCCCTTCTTCGTAGAGTGTGGACTGCATCGACGAAAAGAGCCCTTTTCTGGACTCTGGCATATAGCTCACATCCAGCCATACGTTGGCACCAAAGTGCCACACCGGACCCGCCACCCCCTGAATCTGCCAAACAATGCCTTCTTCAACTTCGAGTGGGTCGAGCTTGAGAGAGTCTTACCCTTCTCCTATGCTTTCATGCTAGTTGCCCTGGGCACTGTTGATGGTGGTGCTGCAGACTTCGAGAGCAAAGACATATTGGTTGCAGCATTAACAAACAAATCAAGCAGATTCTGCTTGAACTTCTCCGTCGAAACCCCGTTGTAAGGGTAAAAATTCCCCCTCTCGGTGGACGAGCCAATGTCCTTTCCCCTATGCTTGAGCTTCTTCATGTGGGAAGAGGAATGGCTAGACTCGCTACGAAATTGGGAAAATAATGTTGATTGGCCTCACTGTCACCCTTTTTCTCTGAGGTGGTTCCTTTTGTGTCTGCTTCCGAAGGACTAGTGGGTGATCGGGCTTGCGACTTCAATGAGGGTCTTCCCATCACCAATGTTGTAATGGACTGGCACAAGCTGCATTCCTCCATGTCATGGCCCATCCCCAAGCACCACACACAAATGTTATGTGGGTCGGTAATGGAAATTCTGGGGCGATGTAATAAATACCGAGGCGGGATAAGTTTGAGTACGAGCCTTTATTTATGGCCCCCGGAGGCGAGGACCGTCAGTTGGGGAATGTCTCTCCACGTTCCGTGGTGGATCGGGGAGGGGAAGAACATTCTCCATTCTAAATGGAGTGATGACATACATCATAACATCTCCTTATCTATGAGAAAAAAAGGGGAGCGGAAGGGGGTGGGGGGAGGAGAAAGGTTGAGAGGGATGGATGGCTAAGTGGTAAATGCAACATGAATTGACAGCTGCTGGTCAATAATAGACGTAGTCGCTGTTGAAGTTTCGGATGATCCTCCGATTTCTTTTCGACAATTTCCTGGCAGATGTTTCCTCACCGTCGGGACAGGGCTCATTGTTTCTTGCATGCTTGTGATGTAATGTCTCCTCAGGATTGTGTTCATTTCTTGACCATACACCATCATCTAAGGATTTAGATGCGCTGGGTCTGCATGCGTCATAGGTTGTTCCCATCAGATCTTTTCTTGACCATGTGTCATTGTAACTGGAAGTGCTCAGTCTGCAGGTGTCGCTTGTTATTTTCACTAGATCATCTTCAGACCATCTCTTTCCATCATCCAATATGACAGATTTTCCATGGCAACGTGCCACTCTTTGTGGAGACCTGAATTTAGATTCGCCTTTGAGTGTTTTCTTTGGTTCTTTGACACAGACCCAGTCTCCTTCCTGAAGGAGCATCTGTTCTACTCCGTTCCTTGAATCGTAATATGTTTTATACTTCTTTTGCTTCTCCTTTATGGTTTTTTGGATTTGTTCCATATTCATTCTTGCCTCACCAGTGTCCAAGAAGATCCACGCTGGTCTCAGTTGATTGGTTGCGGTTCTGCCCCGCATCATGGTGAAGGGCTCCAAGTTGGTGGAGGAGTGTGGCATTGTTCTGTATGCATATAAAGCCTCCTTGAGGGTTTCTCTCCATGGTAGGGCATTTGCTATGGCTAGTTGGATCTTGCTTTTTACCAGTCTATTCATTCCTTCCACTAGTCCGTTGGACATCGGATGGTAAAATGATGTGGTGATGTGGTTGATGGATTAGTTTCTGAGGAACTCTTGGAATTCCGCTGATGTGAATTGGGATTCGTTGTCTGAGACTATGTCCTTGGGGTCACCTTCTCTGTTAAATATTTCAGTTAAGAAGTCTGTGACCTTCTTTGTGGTTGCGTTGGTTTCCACCACACCCCATTCGGTCCACTTGGGGGTGTAATCTACGATCACGATAATGAATATTTTCACTGCCTCCAGGTTTTCAAAGGGGCCCATGATGTCTATCGCCAATTTCGACCATACATGTTTGGGAGGTGCCACAGGTTGGAGTGGGGTTTTTCTTAAAAGTTTTCGATTTGTCACTGGAGGCGCAGGCACAGCAGTTTTTGACTACTTCCTCCGCCTCTTTCCACATGTTGGGCCACCAGTAGTTGTTCCTCATTCTGTTTATTGTCAAGCTCCTTCCCAGATGTCCTTTGTGAGCCAGGTCGAGTAGCTTCTTTCTGAGTGCCACGGCTGGAATTACTCTGTTCCCTCTATAGATGTGCTTCTCATCCATGGATATTGCGTCTTTAAAAGGTGTGAAATTCGCTAACTCTTGCCCAACGCCTACCCAGTCTTTCATCACAGCTCTCCTGATTTCTTCTTGTTCTGTGTCGGTTTTGGTGATGTGTGTCCATTCATCAGGGGGAATGGCGGGATTTATGGTGGCTATGATGTCTTCGTCAGGATTTTCAGTTTCAACGTCTTGTTTATCTTCAATGGTGGGTAGTCTGGAAAGGCAATCGGCTACTTGGTTTAGAGGACCAGGAGTGTGGCAAACTTGAAGATTATATTGCATGATGTCTAGAAACCAACGCCTGATCCTCGGTGATATGAGGTGTGGCGTTCTGGATTGTAGAATGTTCACCAAAGGTTTGTGATCAGTCTTTAGGATGATGGGCAGGCCCCAAATTAGATTCCTGAAATGTTGTAGAGTCCATTTGACAGCTAAAGCCTCTCTCTCGATGGTGGATTAGTTCAGTTCTGTTGCTGCTCTAGTGCTCCACCAAGGCCGATCTTGCTGGCATCCACTGATATAATTGTCTTAGCTTTGTAGTCAAACATGCTTAGAGCTGGAGCTCGATTGATGGCAGACTTGAGATTTTCAAATTCGTTTTTACATTCTGTGGACCATTCAAATTTGTTTGATTTCTTCATGAGGTTCCTCATACCTTTTGTCTTGTTGGCATATTTACTCACGAATTTGGAGTAGTACTCCGTCATTCCTAAGAAGCTTCTCAGTTGGTCTTTATTGGTAGGTTCAACCAAGCTCAATATAGTGTCCAGGAGTTTTTTCTTGGCACGGATGCCCTTAGCGTCAATGGAATGGCCGAGCTAGGAGACTTGGCTGCACTTTATGTTATGTTACATTTCTCCAACTTAAGGGTGAGCCCACTTCTTTGGATCACCCGTAGGACACCCATGAGTTTGGCATCATGTTCCTCCTAAGTTTTGGCTGATATGAGGATGTCGTCCTGGAAGCAGTGTACTCCATCAAGGCCTCCGAAAAGATGTGACAGGAGTCTCTGGAGCACTGCCGCCGCTGATGCGAGCCCGAAGGGCATTCTGTTGAACATGTATGCTCCCAATGGTGTGACAAAGGACGTGAGAGTTTTTGAGCTGTCGTCCAAGGCAATTTGGTGGTATGCCAAGGAGAGGTCTAAGGTGCTGAAGAAACTTGCTGGTTCCATGGTCGACAGAAGTTCAGCTATGTTAGGAAATGGGTGCCTGTCGACCCATATGTTTTTGTTCAGGTCCCTCAAATCAACACACATCCGTATTGAGTTGTCGGGCTTCATTACTAAGACGATAGGGGCGAGCCATTCAGAACTCTCTATGGGTTGTATGATGTTTTCATTGCATAAACGTGTGAGCTTGTTTTTCAGTGCCACTTTGGTCCCGAAGGGGACTTCACGCACTCGATGGGCCACGGGAACGGCGCCTCTTTTTAATATGATCTTGTGCTGGAAGCCCTTGAGTAGTCCAATTTTGTTGCAGAACACTTTGGGGAATTGCTCGGCCAAAATAGATTTGATGTCGGTACTGCTTTTGAACACACTTAGCACAGGGATATCTTCCCCAGGGTGGATTTTCACCTGTAGGGCTGCTTGTTCCTCGAACCCACCACCGAGGATCCATTCCTGGCTACAAACAATTTGAAGTACATTTGTCTGTCGTGAAATCTGAGTTTAATCCAAGTGTACCCAATGATATCAATGGGAGTCTTCTCATATCCTGTGGCTTTCACCAAGGAGTTCCACAGATCATGGACTTTACCAGAAAGGATCTTCAAAAATGTTTCAATGTCCACCATAGTATAAGGGGACCCTGTGTCCACCATCACTTTCAAGGGTGTGTCGTTGACATACATTTTGACCCAGGAACCACTGGATTCCTGCAAGGAGGTGACAGTGAGGATTTGCACTTGTGGGCACATCTGATTGATAAAAATGCTGTCTGACACCTGGTCGTAGTCCACTGTCTTCACAGACCCATATCTGTTGAAGGCTCGTTTGTTGGTGTTGCCAAATCTTCCTGGTCTCCCTCGGGTGTTTCGGCAGACTTTGGCGAAATGACCCAACAGGCCACATTTGTAGCACTCAACATTGTTAGCGGGGCACATCTTCCCGGCGTCATGCCGTTTATACCACCCGCACTTTTGACAGCGTGTGGGGTTCTGGATGTCATACATTGAGGCTCTCCCTCTTCTGGAGTTTCTCCTTGTGTTTTGAGGTGCACTCCTCACAGCTGCCACCAAGGCTCCGTCATGGTCAAATTCAGAACTGCCTTCTATGGACTTCACTTCAATGCCCTCTTTCAGGACCAGTCTCTCCTCCATGCAACGGTCCCCAAATTCGATACTTCTCACTATTTTGGTAGTTTGATCCAGCGAGGGATTCTTTGTCTGCCACAGTTTTTGTTGTATGTGGGGATCAGCCACATTGAGCACAAGCTGGTCTCTCAAATATTCATCTCCAACACCGGTGAAATTACACGTGGACATAAGCACCCTGAGGGAGGCTAAGTATGTATCGACTGATTCGCCCTTGGCTTGTTTCCGAGAAAAGGACTTGCACCTTTCCAGCACCACGTTTGTCTTACTGCCGAAGTGCTTGGTGAGCTTGGCCAAGGCAGTGTCAAGCTTTCGATTGCAGTCACCCCCTACATCATCTGGCTCCGGAAGTGCCCTGAATAACCTTAGGCCCTCAGACCCTATGCAGTTCAGGAGGGTCGCTTCCCTAAGGTCATCGTTGAACTTATTCCCACCAATGGCCCTGAGATATATCTGGAAGCTGTCTAGCCATTGCTCCCAAGGGCACGTTGGGGTTCCTGGGCAAGAAAGAAACTTGGTAGGGTGCGGCACGTTCTGGATGGCTGGCCAATGTGTGTGTGAGGAGGGTCGAGTTACACTGCTAAAATTCCTGGGGCAATGATGTGATCTGTACCACTGAATGCACCATCTGACAGTCAGTTGGCCTGGCCACTTTCCTTCACCGGTGTCCGCAGTGGCAGTATGCTCTGGTATCCTGGACTACTTGACAGTTTCTAATATTGTATGCACGGTTGTCAGCTTTGGGGGGCTGGGCCACATTTTTTTTTTTCCAGTGCAGTTAGAGTCTGGGCTACTTGACTCAATGTGCCACAGTCCTAATGTGATTACCACAACCTCCTCCGTGGGTGTCAGGTTGCCTGCCCCATGCAGGATGGGCGGCTTACTGGAGCGCTTTGTTTTTTTTTTTGTTGCGAGCGGAGCTCACACAGCTGGCAGGGCTCCGCGGCTGCGTCGCCGTGTAAACGATGGCAGGGACTGACAAGATGGCCGCACGCACAGCACGCAGCAGGGTCCTTTCCTCTAAGCGCCGTTGGCCAGCGTTTCGAATGACGCGTTTGGAAAAGGAGGACAATTTGGTACCTTTTCGGCGTGACTTCTCTCCCTCAGGTGCGATTTGCATTGCCGGGCGGCCCCGTCACTCCCATGCAGGGCAGCAAAGCTGCTGTACTGGGGAGGAGGGCAGGAGCGGCGGTTAGGGAGGGCCGCCGGGCTGCCGGGGCCGCCGCTGCTGCTGCTGGAGGTCGGCAGGAACGCGGACAGGAGGGCTCCGGGGGCCTGGACGCGCTGTGGGACTCGAGCCTCGTCGCCAAATGTAATAAATACTGAGGCGGGGTAAGTTTGAGTACGAGCCTTTATTTATGGCCCCCGGAGGCGAGGACCGTCAGTTGGGGAATGTCTCTCCACGTTCCGTGGTGGATCGTGGAGGGGAAGAACTTTCTCCATTCTAAATGGAGTAATGACATACATCATAACAGGCGGCAGTACTGGCAACATTTTAAACCAGACTGGAGACGGACAAAGTGGCACACAAAAATTGTGATTTGTATTATGTTCCTAACAGCGTGCTGAACATGCAGAAGGAATTCTCCATCATTGGATCTTTCATAGATTCACATGCTGTGGATATTCTCCATTGTCAGGCTGGGAATCCTCATTAATAGAGAAGTTTAAACTTAAACTGAAACTTTCAGTCAAGTTTGTGCTCTAGCATAGTCACTTTTGTGTCATACTGCCCACAGCCAATAGGAACATTTCCTTTAGCTCCTCCCCTGTCGGCCATCTTAAGATTTTGGCAAGTGCACACGAGTGGCGTTATGAGCCAAAAGAAGGGGTAGGCGGGAGGGTTGCATGTGAATATATGAAAGTTACCAAAGGTGGAGAACAAGAGTTACCGGTAAGTAACTTATTCCTTCTCCATTGGAGCTTTCATAGATTCACATGCTGTGAATATATTACAAAGTAGTATTAAAAACAATACCTATGGGCTCAAGCAAGTTCCATGCATAAACTTGCCACTGGAGATTCACTAATCTCACACAAACCGGTTAGGTAGTACCGATTTGCCAACACTAGATTCTGCTGCCAAATCCCTGTCAACACAGTAGAATCTGGTGAACATATGCACTGATCACAGGTGGCTTTACAACAAATGTCCAGCAGCGGAATGCGGTAGAGGAAAGCAGTAGTATCTGCCACTGCCCTGGTCGGGTGAGCTCGGGGGCCTGCCGGAAGCTGCCTGCCAGCCTGTTGGCAGAAGGAAATGCAAGCCGCAATCCACCTAGAGACAAAATGTTTAACGCATTTGCCGGTCCAGACAGCCGCAATGTTACTAACAACATTGTACTTAAGGGCACGTACCACGACTAAAGAATGCAAGGACTGGTCGGCTGGCGACGTAGGCATGCCAAAGAACACTGGTAAGACCACCGGTTCATTAATGTGGAAGGCACATTGGGCATAAAAGTCAGGTAAGCGCGTAGTATGACCTTAGTCTTGTGGAATATCAAATAAGGAGCTTTGCAAGGAAAAGCCTGGATTTCGCCCACTCTTCTGGCAGCTGTTATGGCCACTAAAAATATGGTCTTCCAAGAGAGATAGTTAATGAATGCCTTGTCTAGAGACTCAAAGGGTGGTCTCATCAGCTTCGACAGGACAACAGTCAATTCCCATGCAGGCGCTGGGTGTTTGACAAGTGAGAAAGACCTGAAAAACCCACAGAAAAATTATTTTACCAGCCGGTGAGAGCGAAGGGAAGGGAAGGGACACTCGGAGACCGGTTGTATCTGGAAATCATGGCCAAATGCACCTTGATCGAAGAGTGTGCCTGGCCTGCTTGAGCCAGGGATAGCATATATGGAAAAATGTACTGCGGCCGGATGGTTTGAGGCCAGAAATTAGGACTTTTGCACAATACTTGAAAGTGCTTCATTACTCTTGTAGCACGCCAAAACGGACAGCTGTCTAGCACGAGCCAGAACGTCCTGGCAGTCTTGTGGTAGTGACAAGGATCCGAACTCTAAGAACACAGAAGACAGGCCATCAATTTGAGTGAAGCCGGGTTCAGGTGCAGCACTGCAACCTGGTCCCTGGATAGTAGAGCCTGGTGTGGTTTCAACCTGAGTGGAGCAGCTGACGAGAGGGTGAGGAGGTCCGAGTAACAGAACTGTCTCTGCCAAGCAGGAGTCACTAATAACAGTTTGCAACAATATAGTCTGAAACATTGATGACCCGCGCTACCAACAGGATTAGAGGGAATGCATACAGGTGTCCCCCAAACTCACCAGATGGGGAAACCTGATGGCGAAGCTCTTGCACCGTTTGTTGTAATAGGTTGCAAAATGGTCTATCTCTGGAGTGCCCCAAGTCTGGAACGACAGGTGAAGTTGATTGTCCTGTAGCTCCCACTCGTGGCAAGAGTGCAACTCCCTGCTGAGAGAGTCTACTAGGGTGTTGTGGACACTCGGTAGGTGGAGGGGAAGCAGAGACATGCAGTGCTGTAAAGTCCAATACTCGAGTGTCTGAGCATCCTTGGATAGCTGCAGGGACCTTGCCTCCCTCTGCTTGCGAACACAGAACATCAACGTGGTGTTGTCGGTAAAGACCTGTACCACGTTTCCAGCTAGCAAAGGTTGGAATGACTTGAGGGCCCAAAGAAATCGCCCTCAGCAGATTGATGTGTAGCAGCTTTTCGTCTGGAGACCATAGATCGCTTGTGTGTAGATCTTGGCAGAGGGCTCCCCAGCCTTCCAATGAAGCGTCTGTGGTGACCGTGGCATGGTGGGAAGGCAACCGGAAGGAAGCACCCTCCACATGGTGGGCTGTGAACTGACCACCAGCGAAGATTGTATCTGAACTCCCATGTCAGAGTGATGCGATCGTCCCTGTGCCCAACGAGTGTCCAGGAATTCCTGCAGAGGCTGCATGCGCAGCCTGCAATGAGTGATCAGAAGAATGCATGACATCATGCCCAACAGCAACTGTTAACTGTGGACAGACGTCGCTGGCGCCCTACTAAGATGATGCGCGAGGAGTGTGGACACCCACTTGTCTGATGGTCTTGCGGTGCATGACACAGTGTCGAGCTCTGCTCCCAGGTAGAGTGCCTGTTTTTTGGGTCTCAAGCACGACTTAGGGAAACTGATTAAAAAAATATAGGTGTTGCAGACAGTGACTGGTAGAGGCTGCTACGGCATAAAACGGGGCCCTTACCAACCATTCTAAGTATGTGAAGATGTGGATGCCCCTCTGACGCAGGTGCGCTACAACTAGAGTAAGGCCTTTGGGTAAAGACCCGGAGGGCTGAGCGAAGGCCGAAAGGTAAAGTCTTGATTTGGTAGTGCACCCCAGCCACTACGAACCACAGGTAGCGTCGGTGTGAGTGGCGAATAGGGATGTGGAAGTATGCATCCTCGAGGTCGAGGGACACCAGGAAGTCTCCCTGCTGTAGTTGAGACAGGACTTGTAACATCACCATACGAAACATTTGCACTTTGAGGAATTTTCTGAGTACACTTAGATCTAATATAGACCTCCAACCACCTGATTTGATGTGTAAAGTCGTTTTGCATACCAGGAAATAGCACAAGTAGACTCCTGGTGATAGTTCTGTTTTAGGCACCGTTTCCACCGCACCGTTAGACAGCAATGCCTGCACCTCTTGCAGAAAGAGATGGCAGAGCTTTTCCAGCTTGCTTATGGGTGGAATGCTCATGGGAATGCTCACAAATTCCAGCAAGTGGCCCTGCTGGAGAAGGGAGAGCACCCATTTGTCGGATGTGATGGTGCTCCATTCCTTGATGAATTTTGGTAGTCTTCCTCAGACTGGGGTGCAGAAGTGGAAGGGTTCGACCCCGGCCGGGTCGTGGTTGCTTGCCAGACTGGCCCCTGAACTGGGAGGAGCCACGGTGGTGCTGTGTGCCTCGATAGAACTGAAATTTCCTTTCGTAGTGATCGGCTGATGAATTCATGAGTATGCCAGCAGCTTGTAAGAGGAAGAGGATTAAGGACGGTTGTCCTGTGAAGACCTGCTGAAACTTGCCTTTCATGTGCGAAAGGACCGACACCTCTGCTGCAGTGTGCCCAGGGAACAAGTGGTCTCAGTGTCCATCTTGATAAAGACTAAGGTTTTGTCAACCTTCTTTCCAAAAAGATCAATGCTGTTGAAGGGCAGGTGGATGACTTTAGCCTGGACTTCCGATCTAAAATATGTTGCCTTGAGCCAACCCTCTCGGCGAAGCACTGCTCCATTTCCCAGTTGGCATAATCGTGTGTTGGCGATGTCCACCGACACCGAGATTGCATGATCTGATGCCAACTCACCCTCATGATCCATTGCCTCTTGCTTTTTGTCGTCTGGCAAAAATTCAAGGATGTTAGGTTCCTGAGTAAATAGACAGGAATTAAACATCATTAATAAACATCATTATGTTATTTTATTTATTTTAGCAGCATCGTTTTATTAATTTTAGGTTTCATGTTTAATTATTTGTTATTCTCATTCTCAGATTGGTTTGGGCCTTAACCTCTGTTTTTAGAATGCAGGAGGGAAACAAAACCAAGATGGAGGGCAGAAAAAGGAGTCTTGATTGGGTGACAGGACTATGGTCAGATCACAACATTCTAAACTGCCTTTCATTTTAGAAACCTTCTGAGCAAGTCATGTTTTTTGTTCCCTCTTAAGTCTGAGGTCTAAGATTCACTTTGAAAGACATTTGAATCCTGAAGACTCTTCATCTTAAGGGAAGAAGGAAATCCACTCCAGTTTCCATGTAAAGAAAGTTTCCTGTTAAAGAAGGGAATTTGTTGCACCCAAGCTCTGTAGCTATTAAGTTAAGTACGTTTCATTCTTCCGTTGGTTTCCAAGTTCCATTTGTCAACTCACCCTCATGATCCATTGCCTCTTGCTGTTTGTCGTCTGGTAAAAATTCAAGGATAGGGCCCAGTTCGTATCATAGCTTGTAATAGGACCCAGTTCGTATCATAGCTCGCAATCGTACCTTGCGAGAATGGCCATTGCAGCTTTGATGGTAGTGGCCGCGGTTGTTATGACTTTCTTGCCGAAAGCATCTAGGCATTTTCCCCTCTGTCTGGAGGGAAAGAGCAGGATAACAAATGATTTGCCGATATATTTCTGGCAGCAGAAGAAACCACAGAGTCTGGCATCAGCTGTGTGAGGAGAAAGACGGGAACAGTCTCAGGGGCTCTGCATTTTTTGTCAAAATGGTCCTTTTCTGCTAACGCTATAGGAGGAATCTGCCATGGTAACAAAGCCGTCCTTGCAGATATCATCCTGGAGCGGGATGGACATTATGGACTTCCTTTGATATTCTCTGCGCTGGTATAAGAGGCTTTCCTTGCGCTGCTCCTCTGGGGCCAGGACAAACATCTTGGACGCCCTTTATACAAGTGCATGGAATGAGCCCACTTCGTCAGGAGGAGTCTCCCTAACAGGGACCGCATATGACTTGCCATTAGCCGGGACAAAATCCTCAAACGCATCAGTAAGGGATGCATGAGCAAAGCCACATTGTCTTGCTGGTCTGGGTCTGTGTCCGTCCCAGTGTCGGACAATTGTAGAGACCTTGTCAATTGTCTGTCCTCCCTGGAGGGTTGTGAAATGCCTTCCTCCCTGAGGGGATGCAAAGGGCCGGGGGTGCCTCCAGAGCACTGGCACTGCGTTTCTGGGGCGAGTGACCGATCTGACAGCCTGTTTTTTGCAATGTGGACACCAGCGTAGTGAGGGTGGAGAGAATGTCTAGAGAGATGTCCCTCGATGGGGTTGGATGCAATGGTGGAAGAACTGGTAGCCTTATAAGGATTGCCTTTCCATTTGGTGATGCTGGCTTTACTAGTGGGGTAGGTGCTCTAACCGGACTTTGCCTCCTGACTGGTGAGGCAAAGCGTGATGGTGGCCTGGCAGGTTCCTGTGGAGAATTTGCATAATAGACTCATGCCCTTCTTCTGAGGAAGACAGACTTGGTTCCACCACCATTGCTGGCTGTGTTGGCAATCCAAACACTGGTATGGGGTATGAGGGGCAAGAGCACGGCCAATGCAGACACAGTAGAGGTAGCAGTCGACAACGATGTTGCAGGAGCCGGAGATAAGGTTGAAATCACTGTCGGTGAAGTCGCCTGTTTTGTCATCGACAGGACCGTGGATGTGGGATGGCACCGTTCGACGGTGTCATTGTGGATGCAGTCGTCATCGGGGTCGTAGTCTGTTTGCTCACCATGGTCGACGGAAAAATCATCGACGGGGAAGTCGGTCACAGTGCAAACGAAGTTGAGGAAGACTTGGTCTTGGACGGTGTTGTCGACGGTTTAATGGTGAATGACGAGGACTGTACAACAGCTTTTGGTAGCGGATATGTCTAGATAGCTGTGAACATTTTTGTTCCAATGATCAGGGGAAAGAGGCTGTCATGACCCTATCCTTAGAAACATCTGGGGCACTGACCTTCATCGGCGAGATCCATCTGTCCGCTCTCTTGGGAGATGATTTTGGCTTGTCCCCGGCCATCTACCTGTGTTTCTTCTTGCTGCTAGAGGGCTCTTCGTGTGACCTAGACCTCTTGCTGGAGGTGGTTTGCCGGGACATCCCGTCCTGCCAAAGTGAGGCGCAGCTCCATACAGAAGCAGAGTTGTAGGCACCACAGCCTCGTCAGGTCACGCGACCAGCCTGACGACCACGGAGTGTCTTATTAGAAAAAGACAAGCAAATCTTGCATTCCTGTATAATATGATGCGGATGAAGGCAATCCAAACAATTGTCTGGTAAATCGTCAATATATACATTTTTCAGGCTGCAGCGCGCACAGGCCTTTAAAAAGGCTCTTTCTTCTGGTCTCAGCCATGAGATAGACCCAAGTCACAAAATCCTATGGTAATCATTGGCAGGGACTGGCCGTCGGGCTTCGTACCATTCCCGTTTGCAACGGTTGTCAACAGGTCATCGAAAGATTGGTTTATCTTCATTAAAGATGTCTAATAGATATAATATTTAACCAATATAAGTAGAGAGATTTTTGATAACTCCCAACATGAAAGTGCAGAAAGAAATCTGAAGATGGATGACAGGGGAGGAGCTAAGGCAGATGTTTCTATGAGCTGTGGGCAGTATGACCCAAAAGTGACTATACTAGAGCACAAAATTGATGAAGTTCAAGTTGAACCTGCTCTGTGTTATAGAGGATTCCCAGCCTGATGACTGGTACTATTCACAGCATGTGAATCTATGAAAGATTCAAGGCTGGATAAAAAATTGAACAAAGGTAGGGGGGGCAGAGTACCTGCTATAAGTAAGGTTGCCAATGTTCTGGCTTGAGTCAAGCCATGCAAGAGCCCTAAAGTTGTCGTCAAGCCACACCATGCCCCCTGTCAAAATTGTCCAAGAGCAGCTGGTGCTGAGAACCAGCTATCAAGATGAGGAACTGGAAGAATGCAGTCCATTGAATGCGTTCTTTTTATCTTCATATGCTCAAATGGATCCGGACTTTACTGAAGTCTAGGCTACCAGAAATACAGTCTTTGCCAGGCTAGACTACTGCAATAGCCTATACTTGGGTTCTCCAATAGATCTTAATCGCATCCTTCAACTGATCAAAAACAAGATGGCTAGGGTCACTAAACCAGCCCCGAAGAACAAGAACTGAATGCCCCTGAAAAAGATAACGCACTTTCAAATTCCTGTACCATAATTCATTTAACACTCGAGGGAAAGGTACCCAAGTACTTATTTGTTCAAATTAAAAGACACCAACCCTTGGGATCCATAAGATTCTTGACTGCTAAAAATCTATTGCCTAGTACCTTCTGGAAAAAATGCCTGGCTCAACATCCCATCAGTGCGGAAGGTGCTTGTGTGTCTAAGTCTAATCATGCCAACATACTGCAAGAAGATACATTTTGAGTTTTAAGGAAATAACTAAAAACACTCCTCACACTCATAAGCATACCTACCTAAATGAACCTTCCTTCATGGACTAGACGTCATTACAGACAGTTTTTTTTAGGACAACTGCAAAACATTTTCCCCTGACAGAATATAATTGTGCAATAGGCCACCAGGATTCGACTTGGCTTCTGCCCTTTCCTACCCCACTCGTCTTCTTTTCTCCATTCCTGTAAAGCTCTTCCTCCTGAAATACTCTTGCAGGTGTCCAGCACTTACCCACTTGATTACATATGATTACACATTTCCACTTGCTCCCCTTATCGCTTGCTCTTACTCTGATCTGAATGTACCAAGATCTGTGAATGATCAGCTGATTGTCTCTCTCTAGTCTTGTCCTCCCCGCACCTCCTTCCTTCTTTGAATGCATCCAAGTAATTATGTATTGCAGTTGGCGCCAACAATAAAATAAGGAAATAAATAGGCTGTCCACCATACCAGACTTCAATGCATAGTGGCTTTAACTTAACACTTTTACAAGGATTACATATACTTTCCTAATGGAAAACAGCAATTACAGAGCTTGTTTATCCATGTACATTGCTTGTTTATCCATGGGAACCTATGGTTGCAGGTACAGATTTATTTCCCTGAGGCCCAGACACTAAAATAAGTGGAGAATAGACATTAACATAAATGATCACCATTCACACAGAACCTGCCCTTGACAGTCAATGAAAAAAGAAAAATATATCACATCCACGTCCTGAGGTTCTATTTGAGGAGGGCTAGACTAAAAAGAGCACTGTATGTAGCATGTATACCTCTTACATGGTGTTGTGCATCCCAAGGGAAAGCCAGAAGTGCTTACATTAGGCTTGGAGGCTCTGCCTGCGATGGAGCATGCTGCAGCTGGACACGTGGGGTGCAGGAAGCACTTGCGGAACCCTCCAACATCAGCATTCCATGTGCTAGGCGCTGAAATCTCGGTATCACTCTGCATGCTTGGAGGGCCTCAGACATGGCTCTGTGCATCTGCTCTGCACAGCTACCGAGCATTGCTAGGCAAAAACAGGAAATAAACCTTGCTATCAACCTGGGCCCATAAATTCCAGAAGAGATACTGCTTTGCGCGTTTCAACGTTTCCTGCTGCATGCGCTCCTTATTGTTTCTCTGAAGCTCTGACTCTCAGTCTGAGGAGCTCCTCTTGCTGTCTTGCTGTCTTTCCTGTTTTCTCATTGTTCTTCCTGGCTTTTTCAATCCCCTTGTTTTTCCTTGCCCTTGCCTCCCTGACTGAACTTGCTTCCTTGCTCTTTGCTCTCAGCCGTCCTTGCTATGCCTGGACCAGGTTCAAAGTCCCTTGCCTCTTCGGTCTTCCTTGAACCTTGCTTCTCTACCTGGATCAGCCATTCACCACCTGAGATGCCCCAGTTTAGTGCCATTAACTGTCCTTGCACCACGATAATTTGGGGAATCATGCTGGGGAGCAGGGAGATTTGCCCTGTCATCTTCCCCTGTGATACTACGTGTACAGCGGAGGGTACTGTGTGGTATTCCAGCACGAGCCAAGGACCCCTGAAGGCTCAGTGACTTTATCCCCTCCAAAACAAGTCCAAGAAATCAAGTAGGAGGTCCCCAGGCCCAGATGTCCTTGCGCATGGATCCTATTACGGTACCGCAGCAGCCAATGCCAAACTAAGTTCAATGCTCTGAACCAACCACTAGACGACGGACTCTGCATGCCATTTGAATTTAAAAGATACATCCACTGCAAAAGCGATTTATTTCCATACATTCGAGCAGCACCAAATGGTCTCGCAAACCATTTAATTACATCTCCAACTACAACATTCAACTACTTCTTGCACTTACAGACCACATAAGGAACTCCCCTCCAGTAACACTGTCTTTATCAAAATAAATCCAATAGACATCAATGTTGTGTTAAGGAACAATGCAAGCGGAGTGAATTAGGACCTCTTTGGAGACTTGCTCCCTTCACATCTCGCACGTAGGTGATGAACCAAGAGCGAAAGCCACAGCAGACCATGTCAGCAGCACCCCACATACACTAAAGGGAGACAAAGACAAGTGAGTAAGACGCCATGTTAAACAGAAAAGCGCATCCATCCAATACCCTATTGATTTAGTGTCAAAATAGGGCAATTGAATCTACACATACATTTAACCTTCGAGATTTGCGTGTCAGGGTATTTACATTTAGAAAAATAAAGGTTTAGTACCATTACTCAATCAAGTATTTTTAGCGCTTTATAAGAAAAGCAGGTTACTTACTTTCAGTAATGCTTTTATCGATCTATACAATGTTCCTCCCACCGATTACTCCTTTGTGAAAGAGTGATCCAGAAGCTTCTTACAACCACTAGATGGCATCCTGCACCTCCACACCGTTTGTGATTGTGGCATCTTTTGCTGTACAGGTGGTCTCCTCAGTGACAGATACCTGGGAGCCATCTGACCCAGTTCCCCAAAAACACAGAAATACCACATCAACATTTTAAAGAGGACTCGTTTGGAGGGTCGATGCGGAGTGACCAATCCAAGGAGTTCATCCACATCTCCCCTAGAGGGACCCCAACCCCTTTGGGACTAGGGAGGTGAGCCTGCTACGCGTCACACCTCCCACAGGACAGTGTAAGTGGGATCCTTCTGGAGGAGACTCCCCTAAGGGGAAAATAAACCACCAGAGAGGGACTTAAATCCCTATCCCTACCCCGAGACACAAACACTGTTATGGGATATACAGGAATAAAGGGGTATGATATCCCTATGGCCCCTTTAATGGTTAGCAATGCTTCTGACCCCAACACCTTTATTCAAACCTCCTAACGGCAAACAACAAAACGGTGTAAAGACCAGCCTCCCAGATGCACATCAGAATAACAGCTAATCAGAAAGAAGTATACCCGCAGCCTGCAGAGTTAAATGGTGCTGCAGCGCAAATTAGGCGTGGGCACAATTGGAGAGAGCCAGAGAATGCCAGATGTGGTGTCACGCTTGTAGATCCACACTGTGAGATTGCAACGAGACCCAGCAGGTGAACAACTGGAGCCGTGCGGCAGAGCAGCCAGAATAAGCATGGAGTCGCTGCCCACCCATCCCCATACTGAGCAAACAGAGAAGACGCCAGCCGATTCAGAGTGCAGTGGATGACTTGTGTAAGTGGCTCTGTGCCAAGACAAGACTTGGGCTGACTACACAGCACTCCCAGGGAGCACTGATGGGCTCCAGAGAAATGGGAGGCAGGCGGGAAGTTGAGAAAGACAGACACCCCGAGGTGGGGAAAGAACCAAAAAGCCCCAGAGTGAAGAGAGAAAGTGAGAAACACGTTGAAGCAGGGAGAGGCCCAAGGTGGCCAAGAGTTGGGAGAGAGAGTGAGACAAGTCCCAGATTTGGGAGACAACCAAGAAACCCTATATCAAAAGGCTACTGAGGAAAGAGAAAGAGCGGAGCCTCCAGAGTGGGGAAAGAAGGGAAAAAAAAGAAGGTGGGGAGTGAAAATTAGAGGAGCCCCTGGAGAGGTGATAGACCGAGACAAACACCTGGCTAGAGCCCCAGGACGACACTCCAAAAAAGTAAGAATTGCATGCTTGGGACTCGTCACATATGCAAGGGCCCATGGTAAAGATAAACAATGGTGGGGTCAGAAAACTCTAGATGCCCTTTGTTCAGGCAGTGGTCTGTCTTGGATGGTTTATGTTTTTTTTTCAGAAATAGGGGAAGGAATGCAGAGGACTGCATTTCACGTAGCCCGTTTAACATCCTAACAAGCACCTCTTGACTTTCTTTTGTATAGAGTAGGGGTTAGTAACACAGGCTTAAATACTAGGTCTTCATTCTTTAAAAATAAAAACTTGTGAGAATCATGCCTCCTTGCCATCTCCCGATTCTGACTTATCACAGGAGTCTGTGGGAGGAATAGTTTCCATCAGAAAAAGCCTACCTCAAAGGTAAATTACTAATTCTTGTCATGGATACATCAGTCCCACAGATTCCTCATCTTTAAAAACTCACACACAAAGCCATAGTGAGAAGATAGAAAAAAGAGCGTGAGGAAATCAGTCTTACGCCAAAATATTTTGAAGCATACAGAACCTCACACAAGTGTCTCCACTCACAAGTGTCAAGAAGATAGTACTTTGTGAACATGGGAAAAAGATGCCCATGCTGCCAGATGACCGATGTCCAGCAATAAACCTTCTCTCTGGAGTGGAGAAGAAGCTGCATGACTTCTTGTAGAATGAGCCAGCAGGCCTTCAGGAACAGCTATGTTTGCAAGCGGGTATTGTTGCATTATACAATGCATCTTAAAATGGTACGTTCCGAAATAGATTTCACTTTGCGGGTCTGCGAACACCACAAACAGCTTGTCATCCAGATGCAACTCCTTCATTGTGGTCACAAAGAAGCTCAAAGCCTCGCAGGTTCCAGCCTATGCAAATGATCCTCGGTCTTCATTGAATGAGGAGGAGGAAATCGCACTGAAGAGACCAGACACTCGAGATAGCCTCATTAGAAAGAGTTACAAAGTGACAAAAAGGCACATAGCTGGACGGTTCCAAGATGGTGGCTCGTTGAGGCTGACGTGTGCTCCGTCCCCCTCCAGCACCCACGGCACCAACAGCATGACCCGATCGCAAAGGGGCCCCCTCTCTTAACGCCCTTAGAAGAGAGCAGAAGGGCTTCAGCATAAATATCGGGGGGGCATAAGCAACTTCGAAAATCGTCTGCCACGAAGTGGCCTGGGGAGAGCGAGAACCCAGAGAGGATCAAAGAAGCGCTGCGTAGGTGCGTTGGCCCGCTGCGGGGCGCAGAGCGGCAAGTGGGGGCCGGCTAGCCCACCCGGGATCCCACCCCACGTCAACCATAGGAGCTGATTGCTCGAGTTCATACTCCGGCAGAAGAGCGGTGGACTGGGGTGCCTGTCCCCCACGTCCCAGCGGAACCAGAGGCAGAGCGCCCGAACACAGCAGTGCAGCACCCACAGTCCAGGAACACTGGCCGGCGGTGGGACATGGACCCCGCTGCACTGGCACCCCCAGCAGTGAAGGTGAGCAGGGGGTCAGGGTGGCAGTCCAGAGCGGGACATTGAAGCCATCTACCGCCCGGGGAATCGACGGGGGGGAGGGGGGCGTCGACAGGGCAAATGGGCCGCACAAGATCCTAAGAGCACGACCGCTCGAGGCACACAAAAATGAAAACAGGCCCCCAGTCCCCAGTACATTGGGCAAGCACACGTCTGATAAACTATACACCGCGGGCGGACAGGGCCCCCATCCCTTGAGCGGGCCGGACTGAAGCGCCGCTGTGAGGTGTGGAGCAGAAAATGACAGGGTCAAGACCCCACTATGATTGGCCTCAGTCAAAGGAAAGCAGCCTGCAATAAGGGCGCCGCCCGACCCGCCATAAGAGGCACAGAGCGCCCCTGCACACGAAAGACCTTCGGCATCAGCAAGGAGAGGCCAGGCCCCCAGTCGGGGCAGCTGGGGGAGCACCCAGAGGCTCTAAAACACCCACAGTGTGCCTGTCCCAGACAGCAGGCGTACGCGGCCCACAGTGGCGGGCCAAAATCATAGCTACAGGGTGCCACTGGGGCACAGCAGGGAAGGAGCCCCATCACACGGCCTTCCCCCAGGACCAGTGCCCAGGAGCCATATTCTCCCAGCAGAAGTCTATAATCAGGTGGGATCCTCAGGGGCAAGCAACATATATTACAGAAAAGGGCAGGACCCCAGTCATAGCCTCGGTCCAGCAGCGGCAAAAGGATACCAGTCAAAGCCGCAGCAAGATGGGGAACGACGAGGCTAGCCAAGTGGGCCGTACTTCAGGAATTGAGGACACTCACTCACAATGTCAGGAAACAGAGGCAAGATGGGAGGACACAAGAAACCCCTTGTCAACACCCCCAAAGAGGGTCCATTGCATCGCTATTGGTCCAAAGAAACAGAAGAAGATGGCCCTCCCTTGACCACGCAAGATCAACCACAGCCACGATCGGAAGGAGCGCACACGGCTCCCTCTTCGAATGCAGCCACTAAAGAGGATATGGAAGCCTGTTTTCAGGCATTCTCAAAGAAAATGACCATCGCGTTCCAAGTCCAATTTACAACCTTCATGGGGCAAATGAAAGAATCCATCACAGAACACAGCAGGAGATAACTGAACTGAGGGAATCGTACTGAGAAAACAAAGAGGACATAAAATGGACATAGCCTTGGAAGAGCTGGCGAGAGCCACCCACAACATCAAGCAACAGTGCCAGGATCTGGAGAACCGGTCTCGCAGATCAAACATCCGAATAAGGAACCAGCCGGAGTCGGTTTCGGATCATGACCTGAGAAACGCGATCACCCGAATATTCGAGACCCTCCTAGAAAGCAACCACTCAGGTGACATCCCGATCAATAGGGTCCACAGAATTGACCCAAAGCATCAGGAACCGGGGGCAAGGCTGTAGTAGCAGCATTAACTAGATTCCCTCAGAAGGAAGCAATCCTCAGAGTGGCCAGGTCGGCGGAACCAGTTTAGTACAACGGGGTGGAGGTCCATCTATATCAGGACCTTGCCCATGCCACCCTCCTTAAAAGGAAAGAAATGGGACCAATTCTCAGGGTCCTACAAGAAAAACAAATAAGATATTGCTGGACCTTCCCCTTTGGGCTGCTATTCCAATGGGAGGGCAAACAACACAGGGTCCCTTTGCTACAGGAGGGGCATCGGCTATTGAATCTGGAGGATGTGGGATATTTTGACCTATTCCAATGCGCCCCACTGCATCACCTTACAACTGGTGAAAGAAACAGCCAAAAATGGATGCGCTAACCCCTGTGCATGCAAAAATCAGCAAAACTGCACTTGAGTCAACCACAAAAGTGGCGCAGTTGAAGGTATTGCATTCTGTCTGTTTCTGCTTAACCCAGTTCCTCCTTGCATCGAGTGAATGACTTTGTCATGGCCTAGGAACATGCCCCGATTTTTGTATAGCCTGCTTTCTTCCATTTCCTAAAACCACCCTCTGGGATACCTGGAGTGAATTCGGGGTTACCCCAAATCGGTGTACACAGAGAAGGGAAGGTGTTGAACTGTTTTACCCATGCCAGCCAGTCCCAGTGTTGCTCCACTAGCGTGGTAATGTCTGATTTGTGCATATTGGGAGGACGGTGGTCCTTATGTAGCCATAAGACTTCCACCAGTGGGGCACCGACCACTGCCTGATCCACCTGTCGCCATATATTCCAGGAGTCCCTGCCAAGCCAACCTTTAATTACTCTAATTTGGGCGGCCTTGTAGTACGCCCGGAGATCTGGCATGCCTAGCCCTCCTTTCTGGGTCGGCATCTGAAGTGTCTTCATCGCCACTGTGGGGGGCTTCTTCCATACGTATGCATTAATGTGCTTGTATATGGCGCGGAAAAATGATTCTGGCACCGCATTGGGAGAGCTTGAAAGAGGTATAATTTAGGGAGGACCGTCATTTTAATGGTGTTAATTCTGCCTAGCCAGGAGGTAGAGAGAGGTCCCCAGGTGTGGAGTTGTTTTTTAAATTGATCAATTTGCGGGGGTAGTTAGCGTTGTAGAGGCCCCCGGTAGATGGGGTTGTGTGGATTCCGAATACCTTTAGATTTGTTTGCACCCACCTAAATTTGGAGGATTGTTGGGCTTGCGTTAACTCGTCCCCCTTCATTGTCAGGTTCAATATCTCTGATTTGGCCAGGTTCACCTTCAATCCTGCCACTTTCCTCAATCTATGTATGTCTTTGATCACTGCTGGCAGCGATGTTTCTGGTGTCCTCAGGGTGAGGAGCATATCGTCGGCATACGCCAAAACCTTGTACTCCGCCCTCCCGAAAGGTATGCCCCTGATGTCATTATTCAGACGCATGGTAGCTAAGAATGGTTTCAAATAGAGTGCAAATAAAAGGGGCGACAGGGGGCACACCTGTTTGGTACCTCTAGAGAGATTTATCTGGGATGATAGTTCCCCGTTTGCTAGAATGCGGGCTGACAGGTTGCAGTAGTTGGCTCGGACCATAGCCATGAACTTCAGCCCCAGACCCTGTTTCCGCATTGTGTTGAACAGAAAGGACCACTCCACCCGGTCAAACACTTTCAGTGTCTATAGATAAGAGGACCACAGGGGTTCCCTTTTGCTGTGTTTTTTCCAGGATATGTCAGACCCTCTTTATGTTGTTGTGCGTCTGTCTGTCTTATAAACCCAGATTGGTCGGGGTGGATTAGTTGTGGTAAGAGCCAGTCTGCTGGCCAGAACTCTAGTGTAGATTTTAGCATCAATTTTTATTAATGCAATTGGTCTGTACGAGCTGCATTGTGTGGGATCTTTGTCTGGTTTGGGGAATATCAGGATTTTCGCTTCCTCCATCGTGCAAGTTATTTTCCCCGCAGCGGCGAAGGTGTTAAAGAGCGTCGCCAGCTTGGGGGATAGGATGTGCTGGTAGGTTTTATAAAACCCCGGGGTATACCCGTCCGGGAGCTCTTCCCCAGGAGAGGCGTTTGATCGCCCGAAGGACTTCCTCTTGGGCGATTTCTGCCTCCAGGGACTCGCTGTCTGTGCTTGATATTTGGGGAGGTTAATCGATCTGAGGTAGTCCTTTTAGTCCTCCTCGTCTGGAAAGTCAGACCTATATAGGTTCTCATAAAAAGTGAAAATTGGGCCAGGATATTGGTGGTGGCATGAACTTTCTCACCTTGTGGGGAAGTAATCCCTGTGATCGTATGGGCAGCAGTCTTCTGCTTCAGTTTGGCCAGCAGCCGTCCGCCTTATTGGCATAAACGTAGTATTTGTGTTTTAAGTGCAAGCAGACCCCATTCCGCCTTTTTGGTTTGGAGCCTGTTCAGTTGCTGCCTAATATACTGGAGTTTTTTTATGTAGAGCTCTTGTGGGATTGCAGGTCATCCTCTCAATGTCCTGCAGATCTTTTTCTAGCTGAGTCGCCATGGCGTGCTTCTGGTTCTGCCAGCGAGCACACAGGGCAGTGAGTTCCCCTCTGAGAGTAGCCTTGAAGGCATCCCAGATTGTCGCCTTTGCCACCCCTGTGTCCCCATTTAAATCAAAGTATTCCCTGATCTTTGCTTCTATGTCCGCTCGTAGAGCCACGTCGGACAGGGCCACTCTCAAACGTCCATCGCCAAAGGTCCTGCCGGGGAGATTTACTTTTTATTGATACTAAGATTGGTGCGTGATCTGACAGGGTGATGGGAAGTGTGTGTATGGCATGAGTTATGCCTAATAGAGCTGTGGATCGCCAGATCTAATCGATTCGGGAGAAGGTTTGATGAACGCGGGAGTAAAACGTGAAGCCCCCTTCAGTGCTACCCACAGGTCTAAAAGTGCAAGATGTTCCATCTTCCTCAGAAGGGCCATTGTCGGTGGTGCTTGTGGGCGTTGGGGAGTGGTACTTCTTTCCCATGCCAGGTTAAAATCCCCCGCCAGAATGATCTCCCCTTATGCAAAGCCCTCGAGGTCTGCCAGGGCCATCCGAAGGAACCCATCTTGCCCGGAGTTCGGGGGGTGTAAACCGTGGCTAGTGTTATGGTGGAGTTGTCTAATACCAGTGTGACAAAAGCGTATCTGCCATCCCTGTCTGAGACACCTGTTCTGATTCCTACTAGCACCCCCCCAGTTTTGGACTCTGCGCTCACCTGGGCGATGATAGGGAACCTACCCAATTTGAGGCGGTTAGTTTCTGCTTTCCTGATGTGTGATGTCTGGTGTGTGTTGAGCTAGGAATCTTTCTAGTTTTCTTCGTTTTACTGTGGTGTTTTAGCCCTGTATGTTCATTGAGAGGAGTTTGTTCATCTCTGTGGCTGAGTTCCTGTGGGTGTGTGGTAATTTCCCTAGATCGGTGTGCCCTCTGGCTCTACTCCAACTTGAGCCTTATCTCCCTGCCCCCCCCACCTGGTCCCAACTTCCCCTTTCCCCCTTCCTCCCCATGCCCCCTGCCTGTGGCGGGTCTGTGCGCCTATGCTGGCCCCCCTCATTGTGAGCTGGGGCGAGACCCAACTGCATTCCCAGGGCCCACCTGTAGGGTGTCCTATACCCCTGTGAGTTTCCAAGAGAGAGGCTTGTGCGTCCTCATGTCCCCATCCTAAAATGGAGATCTTTGTAAGCCCTCCCTTGATCCTTGCGATGTTAGAAGGAACAAGTTACTTACCTGTAACTGTTGTTCTCCAACATGGGTCTGACATGGATTCACATGCTCAAGAATATTCCCCATCGTCAGGCTGGGAATCCTCGGTAAAGAAAAAAATCAGTATTAGTTTCGTTTCTGATCTGTCTTTCTTAGTAGTAACCAATCACTGATCTCTGGGTCATACTGCCCCCAGCCAATGACTGCCCTCTAAGCCCCGCCTCTGGCAGCCATCCTCAGATTTGGTAGCACGCCAAGTGGCAGTATTACCAAGTGAAGAGCCGCAGAGGGGTGGGTGGGAGGGTTCACATCCAGACGGCACCTTGGGCATGAAGGAGGGGTGCGTCCTAAGCACTACCCTTATGTCATGAAAAGTCAAGTATGGAGGCTTGCAAGATAGGGCCTGAATCTCTCCCACTCGTCGTGCAGAGGTGATGGCCACGAGGAACGCTGTCTTCCATGACAGGAACTTCAAGGGCGCCGAATGCATAGGCTCGAATGGGGCTCCCATGAGCCTGGTCAGCACCACATTAAGTTCCCACGCCGGGGCAGGAGCCTTCACCGGTGGGAATGAACGTAATAGTCCCTTCATAAATTCCTTTACCAGGCGATGAGACCACAAGGACACCCGTCAATAGTCCTGGTATATCCGGAGATGGCAGCCAGATGCATTTTTATGGAGACGTGGGCCAGTCCAGCTTTGGCCAGCGACAGTAAGTACGGTAGCACTTGAGGGGCCGTAATCCGCAGAGGGTTAATCTTCTGTGCACGGCACCAGACAGAGAACCTCTTCCATTTATGACCGTAGCACTTGAGAGTTGAGGACGCCCTGGCCTTTGCAAGAACCTCTCTGCAGTCGGCCGGGATTTCGTACCCTCCAAACTCTAGCGCTGCAGGAGCCAGGCCTGCAAGTTCAGCGACTGCGTGTTGTGGTGTAGAATGGCGCCTCCTTCTCTGGAGAGAAGATCCGCATCTGCCAGCAGCCTGACTGGCGGGAACGTTGACAAGTCCAGAAGGTCCGGGAACCAGACCTGCCTCGGCCACGCCGGTGCGACGAGGATCATCCTGCACCTGGGCTTCTTGAGCTGGCTGATGAGGCGGAGCAGCAACGGCAATGGAGGGAACGCGTATAGAAACAGGCCGTCCCAAGGGAATGAGAAAGCATCGCCCATGCTCCTCGGCTGTGGGAACCTGCTGGCTAACCTCTGGCACTTGGAGTTCGCCGCCGTCGCGAACAGGTCGATCTGGGGTTTGCCGCATCGTTGGAAGAGTCCATCCACTTGATACTGGCGCAGTTCCCACTCGTGGCACGAGCGCAGCTCCCTGCTGAGTGAGTCGGCGATGGTGTTTTTTATTCATGCCAGGTGGAAGGGAACCAGAAATATCCCCTGGGCGACGGTCCAGTGCCACAGATCCTGGGCCTCCTTGGATATGGGCTGGGGATCTGGTGCCTCCCTGCTTCCGCATGTAGAACATCGTGGTGGTGTGGTCGGTCAAGATCCTCACCACTTTGTCCTTGAGGAACGTGAGGAACGACTTGAGCGCCCAGAACACTGCACAGAGCTCCAAGTTGTTGATGTGAAGAGACCTCTCCTCCGGGAGCCAAAGGCCTCTTGCGTTGTGCCCGTCGTGAGGTGAGCCCTGGTGCCCCACCATAGGATCGCCCGACGGAACTCCTCATCGAGGGGGATCCTGTCCTCGAAGCAGCCCCCCACCTGAAACCAACGGGCCTCGAGGAACTCCTGTAGCGGACGCATCCGAAGTCTGCAAAGGGGTACAAGGTAGATGCATGAGGACATCATCCCGAGAAGGGACTTGATGGACCTCACCCTGGCCACGTCCGTGGCTAACAGTCGCCATACCTTGCCCAGGATGGTTTTGGTCCTCTCCTCTGAAGGGGAGGCCAATTGCTCCACTGTATCGAGCTTCGCCCCCAAAAACAGTGCTACTTGCGACGGAACCAGGTGGGATTTGGGGTAGATGGAGAACCCCAGCTCCGTGAGCAACCGGACAGTCTTCGCCGTATGATCAACGGCGAGTTCCCTTGACCTTGCTCGGATTAGCGAGTCGTCCAGGTAGGGGTAGACATGGATCCCCTGCCGGCGCAGCCGCGCCCCCACTGGTGCCAGGCACTTGGTGAAAACCCTGGGTGCCGACTTTAATCCGAACGGTAGGGCTCTGAATTGGTAGTGGCGTCCTTGAACCACGAACCTGAGGAACTTCCTGTGCCTTTAGAATGGGGATGTGGAAGTAAGCATCCTCCAGGTCCAGCGATGATAGGAAGTCGCCTTCCTCCAGCTGTCCCAGTACGTGCTGGAGGGTGACCATCCTCAATTTCTGCGCCTTGATGTATTTGTTTAACCGACACAGGTCTAGGAGGGGGCGCCAACCGCCTGACTTCTTCCTGATGAGGAAGTACCTTGAGTATACTCTGGAGACCCGTAGCCTCCTGGGGACGAGCTCGATGGCACCTTTCTTGAGCATCGCATTTACCTCCAACAGCAGTTGAGGGACATGATTCTCTTTCCTGGCCACTTCTTTAGGAATTCCAGTGAGTGCCCGTTGGCCAGGGTGTCCAACACCCAACGATCGCTGGAGATGGACTCCCACACCCTGACAAACTTCGGCAGTCGGCCTCCCACTGGGGTGCTTCGGTGAGGGCCCGACCACCCGGCCGGGTCAGTCTTGCTTGGAAGCGGCTTTGCCTCTTTGGCCTCCTTGGCAACGACGGCGCAAACCCCCTTGCTTGCCGCAACCTCTGTAGGCCTCCTGGGAAGAGGAGCGGGCTGCCTGGCGGTAGGTGGAGGTGTCACCGCTGGATCCTTTGAAGGCACCCTGTCTGCCTCCAGAGCTCCAAAAGGGCCGTCGCTGCTGAAGCACCCCAAGGGCCCGGGCCGTCTCCGAGTCGGTCTTGATGATCTGTAGAGACTCATCCACCGCCTTACCAAAGAGGTAGTTGCCGTCGAACGGCATGTCCAACACTCTGGCCTAGACGTCCTGGCGAAAGTCTGTCGCCTTGAGCTGTCGTTGGAGGCAAACTCCGTTGCCCAGTTGGCAAAATCCGGTATCAGCAATGTCCGATGCCACCGTAATGGCGTGATCCGACGCCACCTCGCCATCCTGCAGAATTTCTAGGGCCTCCGCCCTTTTGTCATCAGGCAGGAAATCTAGCTGAGGAGCTATCTTGAACCAGAGCTCCCTGTCGTAGCGGGCCATGATCGCTACGGTATTGGCCGACTTAATCGTCGTCGCCGCCGACGAGATGACTCGTCGTCCCATAGAGTCCAACTTCTTACCCTCGCTGTGCGGCGGGGAAGTGGAAGTTGAAGCCGCCGCGCCCGCTGCCTTCTTCTTAGCCACTGCCGAGACGACCGAGTCTGGTGTGGGTAGGGCCCTGAGTCACAAGGGGGCGGCATCGGGGACTCGGTACTTCTTCACATACCTGTCCCTCTTGGCGGGTGTCGTGGCAGGGTTCTTGAGGACAGCAAGCCCCTCGTCCCAGATGTCGAGTAAAGGCACCGTGAGGACCGTCTTCCGCTTAGCCTCTCGTCGTTGGTACAGAAAACCCTCCTTTTTCTGTTCTTCAGGGCAGAGCTGGAAGAGCTCGGATGCCCTGGTTATCATGGCGTGGAAAGAGCCAGCCTCGTCGGCTGGGGATGCCCACGCGGGGGGCGGGGGGGCTGACGACGGGATGTCTGCTGTGTCCTCGCCGCCGTCGTCATCCTTCCCCTTCGCCATATCCGTCGCCGTATCCTCTCTCAGCGAGGGGGATGAGGGGTCCGCGGGCCTCGCAGGCACGAAGGGCGGAGAGGGGTGGACTCTCCTCCGCTTGTTCGGAGGGTTTCCCGACGGGCCTGGTTCTGGATCCTCCGTCGGGGTCTGTGGTAATCTCGTCCTTATCTCGGTACATAAGGATTGGATTGCCAACAAAATGGCCGCCGAGCTATCCTGGGGCTGGGGCAATGGCTGCGACGGACGGGATGGCCGCTCCACTGGGCCCTGTTTGTCGTCCTCGTCGCTATCTTCGATCACATCAGCAAGGACCGTCCCCTGGGATCGAACCACTCGTTGAGGTTTATGAACCTCTCGATGAGGTCTATGGACCTTTCTTTGAGGCCTCTCTCGGTCTACACCAGTTCCTCCTCAGAGGCTGATTCCAAGTCTGTAACGGCCACCGCCCCCCCCTTTTTTACAGCCGGGGGCTTCACTGGGGTCTTAGCAGTGGGCTGAAAAGAGGATGTAACGCTCACCTGGTTCCCACGGGGCGCTGGTCTAGTCTGGATTGCTGTGGCCTCTTCTAGCGTGATGCGCAGGACCCGGAACACCGATTGGACAGGACCTCCAAATCGTGCTTGCCTGGCCCGTAGGAATATCCTTCTGCAGATGAGAAAGGGGATTAACAGTCTGCAGAATAGTGTGCTAGCTCCCCCCTTTCCCCCTTCGTTCCTCTCTAACTTCCTCCAAACCCCGGTTTAAGCTCACCTTATGGTTTGGAAGGATGAACTCTCCATCCTGCTTCTGGTGCAGGGGCGCGTGTTCGTCCAGTTACTTCACTGATTTTCAGAATGGCGCTGGCAAAATCCACTTGACTTTCCTGAGCGATGCGCCGTAAGTATGAAAGTTCAAAGTTCAAGTGAGGCCCCCTTTATGTTGTCTTTCTAACCTGTGATCTGTCCTTTATTTCAGGTGCAGAATGAAGGCGATGCGTCGAGGGGTTAAACTGCCGAGGTGAGTAGTGATGAGGGCGATCCCTCTAAATGTCCTTATCATTCCCAAGAAATGTCTCTTGTCCTTTCCCCATAGGGGCCGGGGTACGGTACCTGCCAACAGGGCAGCGCTGACCCGAAATGTGGAAGAAAAGCTGGTAAGTATTATGGCTGTTAATCAGGCTTTCCTTCTGTGTTCCTTCTGCTCACCTTTTGTTTCTTCCTCTCTCCCCTAGGTGCAGAGATATGGCATCCGATGCTGACAGCCGCGATGGAGCCGGGAGATGTCTCGAGGACAGGTGAGTGAAGCGTGGCGCTGCAGCGAGCAACGCGATGCTTTTAAATGGAAGTCTTTCTTCAGGGATGCTGGCGAGAAGATTCCGGATGCAGGTAAGAAGTTTGAAATAGTCCTTGGTTTTCACCTTTCTCTTCTCTTCCTTCCTTGCAGGTCTTCCAGGTTCGAGGCGGGCGTGGCTGGAGTCCAGGAGCAGACACGGTGAGCGTTAAGCTGCAGGAAGCAGAACAACGCAAAGCATGAGCTGCTGTCTGGGCGTGGCTTAAATACCCTCCAAAGAAGTCCCAGGTATGTATCCTTCCCCAACTAGGTATGTATCCTTCCCTGGCCACGCCCGAGTGAAAAAATAGTCCCTATGAAAAAAATAGTCCCTTTCAGGTCTCAGGGAGGATTGAAGCGTGCAGCATGGTCTGCATCAGGTAAGTGCACAAAACACCTCCCTTTATGAGCCTGGCGCCTATGGCGCCAGGACTGATGTCCAACATGAGCCTGGCGCCAAAGGCGCCAGTACTGAGTCCAAAGAGCCCCTATAAGGGGCCGTTGGGCTTTCACCAGAGGGCATGATGCCTGCTTCCGGGGGTGCTGGGCCTGGCCTGGTGCTCCGAGGGTAGGCATCATGACAGCACTCCCCCCCCCAAGGCCCCTCCCAAGGTCGTTCCTTCTGGAGGTTTCGGTTTGTTTGGGAAATTCCGGTGGAACCTTTTTACCAGCCGAGGTGCATGTACGTGATCACTGGGTTCCCAAGACCTTTCCTGAGGCCCGTACCCTTTCCAATCAATTAGATAGAAAAGTTTTGATTTTGAGATCTTAGAATCCAAAATGTTCTTCACCTCGAATTCAGGCTCCCCATCTATCTGAATCGGTTCTGGTGGCTTTGTTAATCTGGTTCCTGGGTGCACTGGTTTCAAAAGTGACACATGAAAACAGGGTGAATCCGCATGTTAGCTGGTAGATCGAGCTTGACTGCCACTGGGTTGATTATAGCTTTGATCGAGTAAGGGCCTAAATACCTTGGATTAAAAGTTTGAGGCCCCTTGAGTGATAGGTGTTTGGTAGCCAACCATACTTGATCCCCTATTTGGTATGGAGGCGCCTCTCTTCGATGCAGATCGCATTCTTTTTGTATTTCCCTTTCGCATGTTGCAAATGTGCAGTTGCATCCTTGAAGGCTTGAGTAATCGTAGAATGCAAATGGTCCACTGCAGGCATTTCAAGGCTCAGAGGTGAGTACAAGACTGAAGTACGAGGGTGATATCCATATAGGGTATAAAAGGGGCTCTGACCAGTTCCAGAGTGTATCGAGTTATTGTATGCCTATTCTGCCACCCATAAAATGTCCTTCCAATTACCCTCTGATTGGTGCAACATACATCGTAGATATTGTTCAAGGGTCTGGTTCGTTCTCTCCGTCTGACCATCGGTCTGTGGTTGGTGGCTGGTCGAGAGTCTTACGTCGATTTGTGCCAGTTGACAACACTTTTTCCAAAAATGAGAAATAAACTGGCTTCCCCGATCGGAGACTAGTATGGACGGGAATCCATGCAAACGGATATTTTCGATGAATTCTTTGGCAAGAACAAAGGCTGAAGGTAATCCTTTCAACGGAATAAAGTGGGCCATTTTGGAAAATAAATCCACCACGACCAGAATAGTATTGTAACCATTACAAGAGGGCAGGTCCGTGATAAAATCTAGTGACAGGGTGTGCCAAGGTGCTGGTGGAATGTCTAAGGGCTGAAGAAGACCGGCGGGTCTTGTCTTTTGACCTTTGTTTTGGGCACAAACTCCACAGGACATCACGAAAGATTTAATATCCTTTCGCCAGGAAGGCCACCAGAATTGTCGTTTAACCTTTTCCTCTGTTTTGGCAATGCCAGGATGTCCTTCCATCAGGGTATCATGATGACGGGAAATAACCAGTTCTTGCAATTCCTTTTCTGGCAAAAATAAGCGTCCTTGGAAGTAAGGTAAGCCATCCTTGACTGAAATGTTAGACCCCCTTTTGATCCAATCCTGCAAGGCTGAAGAGTCCAGGAATTGTTTCACTCGTGCTTGAATGTCTTCAAGGGTTTGTAAAGTGGTTATCCCCAAAATTCTTTGTTCGGGAATTATCGGCACAGGTTCTGAGTTTGTGTCTATTTCTTCCATTCCAATTCGGGATAGAGCGTCCGCCTTACCATTCTTATAGCCGGGGCGGTAGGTGATTACAAAATCGAACTCAGCAAAGAACAAAGCCCATCGGAGCTGTCGAGACGATTGAGCCTTGGCAGTTTTTAAATATTGTACATTTCGGTGATCAGTGATCACGGTGATGGTATGCCGGGCGCCGAGGAGATAATGCCGCCAAGCCTTGAAGGCGGACTTAATAGCTAATAGTTCCTTATCGGTGATCGCATAATTTATCTCCGGCGGCGAGAACTTTCTGGACCAAAATGCTACGGGGTGCAGTTGGTTGGTTTCAGGGTCTCTCTGAGACAGGACAGCTCCCATGGTTAAGCTGGACGCGTCGGTTTCAACTATATATGGAAGATCGGGACGCGGGTGCTTCAAAATAGGTGCGGACGTGAACTTAGCTTTCAACTCCTGAAAGGCCTGTTCGGCTTCCTCGGTCCATTCAAAACGTTTATTTTTTCACAAGAGTGCAGTGATGGGTTGCACCACACGTGAAAACTCTGGAATAAACCTGCGATAAAAGTTGGCAAAACCAAGCATGCTTTGGACACCTTTCACCGAACTAGGTGATGGCCATTGAGGATGGCATCCACTTTCCGTGAATCCATTCGGACCCCTTTAGGTGTCAGGATGAATCCGAGAAACTCAACCTCGGTGGTATGGAAAACACATTTTTCCAGCTTGGCAAACAGTTTGTGCTGGCGCAGTTTCTCTAGGACGGCCCTGACATGCTTTCTGTGATCAGATTCCGAAGAGGAGTACACAAGAATGTCATCGATATACACGACAACACAGACATCGATGAGTTCCCGAAGGACATCGTTCATGAAGAATTGGAAGGCTGCAGGCGCGTTGCACAACCCGAAAGGCAACACCTGGTATTTGAATAGTCTATATTTCGTACGGAAGGCCGTTTTCCATTCGTCGCCTTCTTTTACTCGTACCAGATGATAAGCCCCCCGGAGATCTAACTTGTGTATACGCAAGCGTCCTTCACCTGGTCAAGGAGTTCAGGCATCAGAGGCAGAGGGTAACGATTTTTAACAGTTATCTGGTTCAATGCGCGGTATTCGATACAAGTTCTAAGGTCGCCTTCTTTTTTAGGCACGAAGAACAAAGCTGAGGATGCCGGGGACTTTGACGGGCAAATGAAACCATTGGCGAGGTATTGATCTAAATATTGTCTCAAATGCAGATTCTCTGGTTCAGTAAGGGCGTAAATCCTGCTACAAGGGGGTTGTGCACCGGGCACCAGATCGATTTGGCAATCGTACGATCTGTGGGGAGGTAACGTGTTGGCCTGTTCCTTTTGGAAGACGTCCTGAAAGTCTTGGTACTCTGGAGGTAGTTGCACGGGGACAGAGGTTACTGATGCTAGATTAATCTTTGGATTTTCTGGGTAGCAGGTTTGTGCACAATCCGGGAAGGTTATTCTCTTCGCTCGCCAATCAATTCGAGGATTATGTGTCTCTAACCAAGGGATTCCGAGAATAAGCTGAAACTGTGGAGCCTTGATTACATCAAACACAACTGCCTCCCGATGGCCATCCGGACCTACAAGTGTCACCTCAGCTGTGGAATGTGTTACCGGTCCAGAGGCAATTTCGGTTCCATCTACTGTGGTGATGACATCTTTGTTGGTTTTAGGACGCAGAGGGAGGTTTATCCTAGAGACCAATTCTCGATCCACATAGTTTGCTATAGCCCCGCTATCGATGTATGCCTTTATAGCATGCAACCGTTTAGGCTGTTCCGGATCTACGAGGACCATTGGCACAATGAAATGCGAGGTCTGAGAGTTAGTTTTCAAGCTCGGCAAGCGGACCCCTATGCTTGCCGGGCATGGTCGTTTCCCGATACAGAGTTTCCATGGATTTTATCAGCGGCTCCTACCACCTTCTTGGGCGGCTTAACCGGGCAATCTCGTAGAAAGTGTCCAGAAGACCCACAATAAAGGCATAATTGCATCGGTCGTCTTCTTTCCCGTTCTTTTTGAGTTAGGGGTCCTTTAACACCTCCGATTTGCATAGGCTCCGAGGCATCAGCCCCCTTGGGGTTAGCGTGGGTCTTGGCCAACACCCGGGTTTCAAACTTGGACCGATCTGCTTTTCTGTTTTGCAGCCTGTGATCCAATTGGACCACTAAGTCTATATATTCAGTGCATTCTTGGGGCGGATTTACAACTTGTACCAGGGCATCTTTAAGTTCTCTGAGTAGACCTCTATAGAATAACGTGATTCTTTTATCCTCTGGCCAACCAGTTTCCACAATTAGTCTATTGAAGGTTGCAATGTAGGATAGAAGGCCTTGATTGCCCTGTCGCAGAGATAGAAGTTCGTCATCCAGAGCCTGTCCCTGGGAGTGTTGAGCAAATAACCTTTCCATGCTTGTTTGAAATCCTTGAAAATCACGAAGAATAGGGTCATCTTGAGTTACCAGTGGGACTGACCAATCGGCAGCACAGCCGCTGAGATATGACAACACAAAGGCTACCTTGGTCTGATCATTAGGGAAGGCCCCAGGTGTGCATAGGAAGTGCAAACGACACTGATTCATGAATACGGCAAATCGTTTGGGGTCCCCAGCAAAGCGTTCAGGTGGGGCCAGCGGCATGTTTCTAGGTAGATTAATCTGCACCGGGTTACTGGAAACCACAGGTGCGGGGTTCCCCCCGGAACCGGGTAAAGGAGTTTGTCCAGCTTGACCTTGCAAAAGCTGTCTAGCCAGGTCATCAGCTCTATCCTTTATTACAATCACTTCCCTCCTGAGGGCACTAGTCTCTTGATGAGCGGCGTGTACTTCGGCCCGTAATTCCCCCAGTAATTGGGCCAACTGGTCAGTGTCGGAAGTTTCCATAGCGCCTGGGTGGGAATTTGTAGGAAGGCTTCGCGTTCTGTAACGCTCATCTGGTTCCCACGGGGGCGCTGGTCTAGTCTGGATTGCTGTGGCCTCTTCTAGCGTGATGCGCAGGACCCGGAACACCGATTGGACAGGACCTCCAAATCGTGCTTGCCTGGCCCGTAGGAATATCCTTCTGCAGATGAGAAAGGGGATTAACAGTCTGCAGAATAGCGTGTAGCTCCCCCCTTTCCCCCTTCCCCCTTCGTTCCTCTCTAACTTCCTCCAAACCCCGGTTTAAGCTCACCTTATGGTTTGGAAGGATGAACTCTCCATCCTGCTTCTGGTGCAGGGGCGCGTGTTCGTCCAGTTACTTCACTGGTTTTCAGAATGGCGCTGGCAAAATCCACTTGACTTTCCTGAGCGATGCGCCGTAAGTATGAAAGTTCAAAGTTCAAGTGAGGCCCCCTTTATGTTGTCTTTCTAACCTGTGATCTGTCCTTTATTTCAGGTGCAGAATGAAGGCGATGCGTCGAGGGGTTAAACTGCCGAGGTGAGTAGTGATGAGGGCGATCCCTCTAAATGTCCTTATCATTCCCCAGAAATGTCTCTTGTCCTTTCCCCATAGGGGCCGGGGTACGGTACCTGCCAACGGGGCGGCGCCGACCCGAAATGTGGAAGAAAAGCTGGTAAGTATTATGGCTGTTAATCAGGCTTTCCTTCTGTGTTCCTTCTGCTCACCTTTTGTTTCTTCCTCTCTCCCCTAGGTGCAGAGATATGGCATCCGATGCTGACAGCCGCGATGGAGCCGGGAGATGTCTCGAGGACAGGTGAGTGAAGCGTGGCGCTGCAGCGGGCAACGCAATGCTTTTAAATGGAAGTCTTTCTTCAGGGATGCTGGCGAGAAGATTCCGGATGCAGGTAAGAAGTTTGAAATAGTCCTTGGTTTTCACCTTTCTCTTCCCTTCCTTCCTTGCAGGTCTTCCAGGTTCGAGGCGGGCGTGGCTGGAGTCCAGGAGCAGGAGCAGACACGGTGAGCGTTAAGCTGCAGGAAGCAGAACAACGCGAAGCATGAGCTGCTGTCTGGGCTTAAATACCCTCCAAAGAAGTCCCAGGTATGTATCCTTCCCTGGCCACGCCCGAGTGAAAAAATAGTCCCTATGAAAAAATAGTCCCTTTCAGGTCTCAGGGAGGCCTGAAGCGTGCAGCATGGTCTGCATCAGGTAAGTGCACCAAACACCTCCCTTTATGAGCCTGGCGCCTATGGCGCCAGGACTGATGTCCAACATGAGCCTGGCGCCAAAGGCGCCAGGACTGAGTCCAAAGAGCCCCTATAAGGGGCCGCTGGGCTTTCACCCGAGGGCATGATGCCTGCTTCTGGGGGTGCTGGGCCTGGCCTGGTGCTCCGGGGGTAGGCATCATGACAGCGGATTCCCATCGCGGCAGCAGGAATACTCTGGGCCCAGAGGCCGTTTCCATTGGCGTAGTCTCAGCCGGCTCTGCCAGGGTCGCAGAGACCACTTCGGTAGAAGCCTTAGCCGGGTAGATCAAGGCCCTCACCACCTTAGGTGTGTCCCAGGCCTTTGACTTGGGGGGGGGGGGATCAACGCCTCACTCCCCCTTCGAGATCGACCGGGTCCGCTCCAGCGGCCTACCCGGGTTCTCGGACTTCCTCTTCCCTGAACCAGAGCGTTGGCTCGTGGTCGAACGTGCCGGGGGAAGTAGCGCCCTGCTTGGCAACTGAAGAGCCTGACCTTTCGGCGCTCCCGGACTCGCGGTGCTTCGCCTTCTGTTGGGCCCCCGTCGCTGGGGCGCCCTCAAAGGACTTAGAAGTCCGCACAGACTTCTTCGCCTTCTCACTTACTGTGCCCTTCTCCAGCCAGGTGGCGAGGTGGGAACGACGATCTTGTTTGGTCCGTTCCGAAAGGTTCTTGCAGAACGCACAGTCCTTCTCCACGTGCGTCTTGTCCCCATGGAGGCAGTAGAGACATCGCGAATGCTCGTCCTCCTTGAAAACGTTATATAATCTGCATCCAGGGCAGTTCTTGAACAGCTTGGATACGGGCGTCGAGCACCCTTTGTCCTGGGCCATGTCCGTTGAGGTAGGCCGTAGATCTTCCGGAATCCTCCAAGAAGTGTAAACTCGACGAAAACTTCACCCTTGAAGAACCTTGGCGTGGAAGAATTCCGAAACGGGTCCCCGTTATCGGAAGTAGAAACGGTGGAGCTTGAGGCTCAATTAAACCAAAAAAATGAGAAAATCTCCTGAAAAAACGTGAAAACAGTAAAAAACTCGAGAGCTAAACACGAGGACTCCCAACACTTGAGCGTGCGGTAAAAATCTGAGGATGGCTGCCAGAGGCGGGGTTTAGGGAGAGGGCAGTCAATGGCTGGGGGCAGTATGACCCAGAGATCAGTGATTGGTTACTACTAAGAAAGACAGATCAGAAACGAAACTGATACTGATTTTTTCTTTACCGAGGATTCCCAGCCTGACGACGGGGAATATTCTTGAGCATGTGAATCCATGCCAGACCCCATGCTTGAGAATGTCTTCATTTTCTTGTGGTTAACTTTTGGCCCCCTGGGCATCTTCCTGGGCGCTTATGAAGTCTGCGACCCTCAGGGCGAGGCCTATTATGGCTCTTAGGGACTTGCGACCATTCACATGGTCTTGGACGTTGTGATCGTCTTGATGTCCGTCGAGTCCTGCTCTTCCTTGTTAAGGATTTGAATCAGGCAATACACGCGGGTCTCGCCTAGCATGTAATGCAGAAATGTAATACTTCTTTATTGCGTTTATAGGTTCAATATTCTGAGTGATATACCATTCACATCACACCCTTCTCAAAATACCCCCCAGGTAACACTGGACCAGAAATCAGACTGGTTGGTAAAGGTATTATTTATTTATTAAAATTCAAATCAAACACAAGTTTCAATATATGGGGCAGCCATCACCAATGTGGTGACAAATACAAATCAGAAAATAAGTAAGGCAATTGAATTCTTTTGAGCAGCACAGAAGATAAAACGCAGATAAAAGAACAGTTTTGGTTTGTAAAAAAGATAGCGTTAAGTTAAGATTCCCCCTGCAAAGTTCTCAATTCACAAATGAGCAATTCTACACAGATGTAAATAAGCAGCAGGAATTTAGGAATGACGAACAGCGTATATGGTTTGAATGCAATCTTCCCTCCACAAACAGAGAGAAACGCGTTTTTGGAAAGTTACTTTTAAAATTACATTTGAAAATGGCCTTGTGAAACAATGAAAAGTGTGCAAATATCCTTAAATTGATTTTAAAAAAAATTCCTATGGGAGCAACACTAAACAGGTCCTAACAAACATAATCTACAATATGAGCAACAATACACACTTTGAATCAGAATGGGAGTATGGAAATACTTTGAATGGGCAAATACACGTGTAAAACTTTTGCAAAATTGCGAAATCCTGCCTGATTTTCACTATACGATTTTAAATTAAAACTGGTCAAAGATCCGGTTTCTGGTTGTGGATGTAGCTATAGGTCTTAGGTTTAACTCAGAGTTGAAATTAAGTCTCTAGCTATAAAACTTAGGAAGTTATGTAGGTTTGAATGAGAGGTGTTTTTGAAAATAAAGGCGCGGAAATGAAAACAGAAATCAGTTTTACAATGACAATTATGTTCTAAACTAGAGTATTCAGGCTGGTTACCAGTTTGAAACACAGTAAGATCCAGAGTGGTCCGCGGAAACCAACCCCAGCACCTCCGTGTCCGCCTTGGAGGACTCAGTCGGATTACCCGTGGGATGATTTTAAGAGTTTGGGATTTCACAAGACAAAAGGATTTAAAAGAAATAATTAGTAGCACAAGAAATCAAAGCAAGGTTTCAAGACTGGTGTGACACTATTACAAGTTCTTAAGTAAAGAGAGGATGGGTTATAGGTTGGGATAGGACAAGGCAAATATACTATGGGTTTACTATGATTCCTATTTATTCTTACAGTCCACTGTAATTTAAGATTGTACCGTCAGGTTCTGGTCATCACGGATTGGGTCTACAGACAGCAGGACACCTCTGGCGGAATTGGATCAGCTGGGCGATTATGGCCAACGGACTGGCACCTCAAACTGGACTGGATTGGCCCTTCTGGTTGCTGGACACTGAAGATCAGTGGATGGCGAGTTTCAGCAGGCAAGCATGGATGGTAGCGAGCCAGACTGGATCAGAATTGCTTCCCTGAAGTTGGATGGTTCTGGATTTGGGACAAGCTGAAAATGAGTTCAGCAAATGCTGAGGTCTTGGCTTTTCAAAGTCGTCTAGAATCAGGACAAGATGAAGAATTCTGGAACAGGGCACCATGCGGAAATCAGGATATAGTCAGAAATCAGTGTGTGTGTTGTGAGGGTTCCTTATTTATCATGTCATGTGACATCACTCAGTTTATGGTAGGGGCAGAATTACAACCCACAATGCTGTGATAGGTCAAAGGCACTTGCCTTTTTCTGATTGGAAGACAGAAAGGGCAGTCATATTTTATGATGTGACTTGGGAACTCCCACAGTTATTTGGACCAAACTTTAACTTTTCCCAAATACACATTTCTGTACTTATGCCCTCTAATAAAATCAGACACATACATTACACATTTTGGGGGTTACATTTACATCCAACTCCCACGTCAGTGAAAGCTGGCTTTGTCTTTCTGTTGAACTTTGTCAATTTTAAATCAAAGATTTGGCCTAACAATTCCTAATTCGGTACATATATGTGCAATCACCCCTAGAACACGGGTATACAATATTAGGTTTACAGCATTAATAGTCTTTGTGCAATTAATGTTTTTGTGTAACTTTGGTTCCTTATGCAGTATAGGGTTCCATCACGTCTTCAAAGAAAGAGCATAAAATTAGATTTACAACTATCCACTCTTAGATTTATCCTTCTTGTGGCGAAGTTAAAAGTCCTTAAAGCTCAATTACAAATAGGCATTTAACCACCAAAAGTCCTTGGCAGTTTTTTTAACTTTTCTTTCAACTGGCAACAACTGTCAAATTCCTTTGATCAGGGTGGGGATCCTCTTCCTTGAGAGGGAAGTTTCCTGCCTGTCCATTAGGATCCTGAGGTAAGGGCGGGGGCAACTAGATCCCTAACCCCTTTCGAAAAATCTCTTATAACAGACCGCAGGGACAAACACCTTATATCTAACAGCTATAAACTAAGCCTGAATGCGAACCACACCACTAGATGCTCCAATTACATGAGTGCTTGGGAGGAGACACTCAGGGAACCGATCTCGGAGGAAGACTGGGAGGGACTATGGCACAATATCCCAAAACGCACCGAAGCAATACAGATGAGGGAATTCTGGTACAAGCTAATGACGCAATGGCACTACACCCCCTTTGAAACTGAAAAAGAACTACCCCAGCTTGACAGTTATGTGCTGGAGGGAATGTGGAGGGGAAGGGGACTGGCTCCACATCTGGCGGGGCTGCAGTAAACTGCAAACTTACAGGAAACAAATAGATCAGCACATGCACATGATCGTTCTAACAAACATCCAGAGAGGCCCGAGGAAGGGGATATTACATACATGCCAACACTCCCGATTTTGGCGGGAGACTCCTGATTTTTCAGTGAAAAATTTAATTTTTTACATCCTCCTGCCGAAAATACATCTTTGACCAATGCATTCCTATGGTACAAATGTCTCTCGATTTTTCGGAGGAAATCTCCCTGCCAGGTGGGTCGGAAAGTTGCCATGTATGATATTAGGCCTACACACACACCTGGATGGAACAAGTGGGCAAAACCCACCAAGAAAGCATATGCGATCCTGTCACTTTCAGCACTGTTGGTCATTGCGCAGAAATGGGAGGCGAAGGACCCACCTACGGAGCATGACTGGTTCTTGAAAGTCTGCCATTTCACAGCGCTAGAGTGGATGTCATATATAATACCGGGAGTACAAGCAAAGTTTGCAACAGCCTGGGAGGAAGTTATGGCCTTTTTGAATGAGAACTACAGAAAGGGCCTATGCTCGCACACCCTTCACATATTCGAAATAGGGTGAACATTGATCTGAGACCTGAACTGGATTGGCGGGTGGTGCAGAGAGTGGGGTGATGGGTTTGGTTTCTTCTCGTTACTTTGATGGCAATTTTCAGTTTGTATTGTTACTGTCAGCAAAGAAAATCAATAAAAAGATTTTTTCTTAAAAAGCCACAGAGCTTGCAACTAAGAAAACCTCCTAGTCGAAGTGCTTGTCACTAAAATGCTGCCTTAGAAGTGATCAGACAATGCAAATGATACCATATGATCAAATGGATCCACTGTGACAAATGCCAATTCACGATTCAGTCCCCAAAACTGAAGTACAAAAATCTTGGGTGGAGAAGCCTTTACAAGTCCTTTCAGAAACTGGACCATAGTCATAATGTAAAGAAACAGCTCCTCAAGGGTCCTTGGGAAAACAAAAGGGGAGGCAAGATGGCCCATCACTGTACCAATGTTAAAGCCACCTTTAGTCAAAGACAAAAAATGATCATAGAATCGTACAAATAGGGCAAAACAATAGATCCATGTTCTGCTAATGGCACCATACTGAATATCTGCGCCAATGGCAAGCATAAGATTTGTTGTATTGGGAACAAACCAGCAGACCTCATCCCAAGAACATACTTGGATATCTCAATTCTGGATCGCAGTGTTTCAAGGTGTGTTTCTTTGATATCCGTAATGTAGACACATGGTGTAAAGAATTGCCAGCCAACACGTGTTTCGAACCTGAAGGTTCCTTCTCAAGGCAGGTTTTGTAATCTAGATCGGGGATGGAGGGGGTTCTGATCAGTACACGTCGTGTGGCAAATTAGTCAAGATTGGTCTCGTTGAGATTCATGGCCGTTGCCGCTGTTCATCAGGTATGCTGCAAACAAAGTGAATGATCCGACGATCACTGCATCCAGCGTGAGAATCTTTGTAGTCACAAGATCCAATGGAATTTTCTTTCTGCAAGGTAACCAAGACCTCCCACTACTCCCTTACAAGAGGTGTTCGGTTCACCTCTTCCCACCTGTGACCTTGCTCAGAACCATTGAGACCATCAGATCAAATATCAAGCTCAGCACAGGAGTGTCCTAGTCTAGAGCCCACTTTTCCTATCTCAATATTAACCTCCCTCTTCAAATACACCTTAGAAGAGCTGTTGTCATGGTCATCTTGATGCCCAAACCAGAGGTTACCTTCTCAGCACAATCTAAGCAATTGCACATGGTCTCTCTTGTTTACATACAAATGGCAGTTGTATTGCTCATCAGAACCTGGACATTTGTCTCTGGTTTAACATACTGCAATGGTAGGTGAATTGCCCCACACTCCAGAAGGTTGAAATTAAAGGATTGCTCTGTCTTTGCCCCACTCCGTTTCAACTGCTACTTGAAATCACTTGCTGGACACCTTCAATACCCCTTTTCAAATGTATGTGGATGATATGCAAATCATCTCCAAGAGGCTAAACTCTCACAACCCAGCACTAGATATCACTAACTGCATGGTCACCCTCAATGACCGTGGGGTATCAATTAAGTATGCCTAAATTCTGCAAATATAGAGCTCAATCACTTAGGCACATTGCACAGGTCACTCAACAACAAGTCCATGTGATGGGGTATTAGCCTTTCAAGTGTGCATGCTTAACTAGAATAATTAAGAACCACGGCTGGCTAAACAGGGCACATTGAAGGAGATTGGCTGTGAAATCCCACGTTTGAAGTATCCAGCAAATTTGAGAAGCAACTCTCAAAGGATCCCTCATGTTGCCCATAAACTGACATTGGGCCTCATTACGAGTCCGGTGGCAACCAGCCGGTTTTTCCAGCTCGGTTACCGCCATACTCGTATTAACATTCCGCCTCTGTGACTCCCGGAATTACGAGGACATTACGACCCTGGTGTCCCGGGAATTCCAGAGGCGGAATTCGGTTAATACCCATTCCCATTTAGGACTCAATGGGAATGGGGAAGTGGAAACACCGGCACCAACTCGTGATGGTGCTGGTGTTTCCACGTCTGCCTGCGGGAACATCACCTCCCACCTGCAGGACTCGGGATCCTGCGGTCCAGAATTAACAGTGGCGGCGGGTTTACCGCCAATGTTATTTCCGGACCGTCCGACCCGTAATGAGGCCCATTGTTTGATTATAAGAAACCACTGCAGTGAATGCATTGCCAGTCTGGATTCTGGGATCAAGAAAATGTACGAAGCTTAGCAAGCTTAGGAATGGGCCATATTTCTGCATTTAAAAAACTGGCGTGTTGAGATTGTGTCAGAAGTGGCTGGAGCGTTGTGGCATTGTTACGGCGCGGCTTGACATGTGTTGAGGTCCTTTCATCAGAGGTCCTCAGAATTTGCAGTGAGCGGCCCCCTTGCCTCGCAGAGTGGTGAGCAGAGGTAGTGTGCCCAATGGATTTGTAGCCGGGAGGATTGAAGTGTGTGTTCCAGCGACCTCGCATTTTTGTAGCCGGCAAATCAAGCAAACTGGGCAAGTTTAGCTCCTGCCTTTTGCACCCAAGAGAATTAAAGGAGTTAAAGGTACGTGACACAGAGTACCAAGTTTCTGGCATTAAGAGCGAAGTATCGAGGAGAACTTTGTGGATTCCTTCTACTCTGACTCCATCTGTGCAAAGTTTAGTTTAACAAAGCTCTATTCAACAAATACGATCCATGTTAGTGATCACGTTTGACTTTGGTTGGTTGTGTTAAAAGGTATTGGCATCAGGTTACACCCCCTTGAGTAGACCGGGAGCGTGAAGGTTAACACAATGGATGCTCTGGACCCATTCTACGCACTCGTAAGCTCTGCTTACTGAGTGAAATGAAGTCAATGAAATAGGTGACCTCTGGCAATCAAGGAACTTTGGTTAATTATGGTAGCACGAGGAGTACCGAGGCTTCAGCTAAAGATGAGGGAGACTTTTATTGGGTGGATCCAGTTTTTGCTGCGGAATCGGCCTTGCCTTACCAGTGACCATATGCCAACCTGAGCGAAAAACAGTGTCAAATTTTGTTAAAATTCAGTACATGGGTCGCAGGTCTTTTCCAGATGGGCTGGATCTGGTGGAAAAAGTTGAAAACTTGGAAAATGACCAAGGTGGGACAGTCAGCGAACTGTTTAAAGATCAAAACTGGTTATCTGATAGAGAAACCTCTGAATGTAATTTATGTGATTCACTGAAGCTTGTTGCTAGCGGTCCTACATTAGCAATGACACCAAAATAAATGCAGCAACCATAATATGTTGCAACATACGGCACCTAACATTTGTCTTGGTAACATATGGAGTGTGCAGGAGGTGGAAATGGCTGTGAAAACAAAAATGACTGCTGGCTACTTAAATAAAATACCTGATCAGCAACAGCTAAACCATGGTCGAAGTGAAGGAGGGCACCCATGTAATGGTATTAACCAGGAAGGGTTACCCTCTCCTTTGCCTTATACAGCTCTGGTTAAATCTTTATTTCAGAAAGTCGCAAATTGCAATGGAAAGGACAGGGTGGCTCCAAATCCTCCAATGTATGGTGTTGACCCATCTGAGGAGGAGAGTTGAACCTGAGCAAGTGAACTGTATGGCACTGTCGAGGACTGAAGTGCTGTTCTCACCCGATACAAAAAGACCATCATATGTTCAAAAAAGATCTTTGCCACAGAACAACATCTTGGAGCTTGTCGAAGAGCTCTTCAAAAAAAGTCCCATGTGCAAACAAAATGAGGTCTTCTGTAGACAAACACGAACTATTATTCACACGGGTAGTGTTGGAAAATTAGTAGAAGTGATTGCAGATTTGGAGCTGCTTGAGTCAACGCAGCAACTATAATCTGAAATGGTTGTCATTGCGACTAGACAGAAACCAAAAAAAATTGAAAGTTTTCTACGTATGCCACTCTTGCAGTCTACTGACCTCATGCTTCAAAAAAACAAGTATAGTTGAGGATGGCCAGATTGCAGGACCATCAAATGTATCGTTGGAAAACACACAACTAGGCTTTGGCGACCTTCCTTAAGAAGTAGATTGCAAAGATGACTAAAGCCATGGCTATGGAGCGGACCCCCTCAAGAACTATGGGCAACTTCTCTCCAACTAAAAGGTATGTAGCTACAGTGATTCAGGACATGCCAGACAAAATAACAAGTGATGGCTTCGAAACCCAGTCTGGTGAAAAATATGAGCATGTGCTGCTGCAAAATAATAACACAAGTCAAGAGAAAGTTCCTGGTGCAGATAACGAGACTATGATTAAGGAGAGAACTGATCCAGTGAGATCAGAGCATAGTTTGATGGAGCATCCGGTTGACAAAGAGTCATTATAAAATCCAGTACCAAGAGGGACTAGCTCCTCAGAGCTGCTATACCACCTACACCCCTGCTTAGCCCGACTATGAAAATAAAAGAAAGAAAAAGAATGTAAAATATCGAAATGTAAACAGAAGTTATCAGTGCCATTGTCAGGGAGTTGGTGGTGGTGGCGGCATTGACACTGGTACCATGCGTGCTTTAAATATTACTTTGGCACCGTTCCTAAAACTATATGAAGCCTTAAATGAAAACCTGAAGGATCACTCTACCATGTTAGCCATGATGCATAGAAGGCTTTGTTACTGCTGTGCAGGGAAACATGGAGGAGGACATGGAAAAAACTGTAAAATTACAAAACGTTTGAGCATTACATTTTTGAGCCCAACAACAAGAAAGTAAAAAAGCTACAAATGGATCAATACCAGCTCCAGGATAACGAGAAGAGAATGCATCATATGATTACAGATAAAGTAGGTTGTCCTCATGACGTGGTGGAGCAACTCCGGCAAAGGACTGTAGAGGTCCTGAGACCTTAAGTAATCCGGTAGGAAGGGCTGAAAGAAACAACAAGTCGGCCCGAAGAAGGACAAATCGAGGCTCCAATGACTCTTCCAGTCTGTCATTTCACATCCATTGAAAAAGGTGACAAGGAGGACAAAACCAGCGTGGTCGTTGGGGAAAGGAGCAATAAGTGCTATGCTTAATCAGGATGTGGAAGATTAAAGTAGGGAGGCTTAAGGACCCAATGAATCAACTGCAATAGATAACCAATCTTTTCAAGAAAAAAGATGAAGAAATCAGAGGTGGAAGTCAAACGATTCAGGAACATTTCTGAGAAACTTAAATATTTCACCAACACCGGAAAAACAGCAATTCAAAGGAAATAAATAATTAGATGTCAGACATAGTAAGGCAGTTGAGCCTTGGCTGGGGGTGGGGGGCATCCTGTAGATGGAAGTGTTCTTATGACTTGTACAGCAGTGGAATCTCCTACGGCTTCTATAAAGCTTTCAATGGATTTCTCAAGGCACCCAATCGAGGAAGAACAGACAGCCATAAGAAATCATATTGTGTCACAGACAGTAGTAAGCACTATGGAAAATGAAATATATAAAGAGAACACACTTGATGGGTTCAAATTTTATAGAACGGTGCAAACGTCAAGTGAAACTATGAGAAGGCTGCAGGTGGGCAAGGAGAGAGGTCATAGATCAGCGTAGGTCCCCAGCATTTTTAACACTGAAACAAAGGTGCCAGAAGTTGACCAGATCTGTTTTACCACAAGGTGAAACAGCTTCAAGGAAATCTACACCCTTCGATCAAGAACAGAAAGTGGCGGATGTTGAATAAAGACTCAACCTTGTCTTTTGTAGCAATGGAGAAAAAAAATGCATTGTGACAGGTTGGAAGGGCTCAGCACAATGTAAAACAGAGCAAAGTGTAACCAAAGTAGATTTATTAAGAGAGGCACAATCAATTACATTCTTGGAGATGTTTGATGCTAATTACCCCTTTGTAAGCCTTGAAAGATTATTTTCTACGGGGGATGGTCAATTATTGAATAGATATAACACGCTCAGCTTATTTCTATTTCGCTGTATCCCGAAACTGAGGCCCATTGAAATGAGGGACATTGAATTGGTTGAATTTTCAAAAGATAATCAGCTGGATAAGGTTTTATTATATTTTTCTTCCAGTCTGGTGAAATGGTTGCTGTTAAAGGAAGCTGAGGGCCTACTTCCACTGGGTTTTGATCTGAGAGAAATACTATCACTTCCCGACGAAAAAAGGGGTAATCGAGGACTCAATGAGAAAGTGGGATTACGAGAGGCTCAGGGAAGACTGCCAGGCCGATGGGGGGATTGGTGAACTTCCCTAAACCGCGCACTCTGACGGCCCTAGTGGTTGGGGGAAAAAAAAAAACAAGATCTAGAAAAGATAGAAAGAATTCTGTTTTTGATACCTGTAGGCGGTACACGTGGAGCACAGAGAAAAGTGGAGTATGAGGAGCCGGAAAGAGAATACTAGAGGGAGGGGGTTCTTGGGCTTGGCTGTCCAAAGACTTGGTAGTGAAGAAAAGGGGAAATTAACGGCAGGCTCTGTTGAGCCGGGTGAGGGTAGTTTAGCTTCTTGGAATACAAGAGGGTTCAGACATCTTTTTGCTTAGGGGGATCCGATTCTTGAATCATTTACTATTGTGTGCCTACGGAAAACCTGGCTCCGTGAGGTACCAGTACTTAATGGCTATTCAATCTTTTTGAATCCCGCTTTCATTGGCCTAAAAGGGAGACCAGCTTTGGTCCTCCTGATTGCTCTAAAGATTGGGTCTAACATGGAAGTGATTGTGGTTAAACATCCAAACCCATATTTACAAGAGCTGGTGTTACATAAATGTTGCCATGTTGCCTAGAAACAACTTTATATACTTTGTATGTATTATGTAACGTCTACTGGAACCCAAGAGGTATTGAAGATGAAGAATTCATTGAAAGTCTGGCGGACACCATAAATGAAGGCTGTGAATACACTCAGGACCCTAATATTATCTGTGAAGATTTGAATATACCAGATTTGGGAGTGGTAACTAAGAGGAAAGAGGGGAAGAGGCGAAACCAAATAGCATTGACAAAAGGAGGTTATTGTGGGTGGGTGGGGGAGAAGCTACATGCAGGAATCTGCACATGCCAAATGGTTTGGTAGAGGGGGACATTCGAGGTGGATTAACTTGGGAAAGCGGAGGAAAGAAGGCTGCAATAGATTACATCTTTGTAAGTGGAAATCTCCTACCGTTAGTTTCAAAATTCGAAGTTGTGTCTACCAAAGAAAGTGACCATAATATCATCCAAATGTCTTGGGATAAGCAAATACAGATTGTTGAAAGACCAAATGCGGTAAACCTTGAAGTGGTGCAAGGTCACAATCGGCTGAAAATGAAGCACACAACATAGCCAAATTACATAACAAGACTATTAGGAGACAATAGAAGGGGGAAGTAAAAAATAAAAACCCTATTATCGACTATCCTTGATAACGCAATATATATCTTCAGTTTGTGCAAACAGGAGGATGGACTTTGCTAGTAAATACACTTACATCTCTGAGGTACATGAAAAAAGGGCCCTTTAAGCAGACCTAAAGTGAATAAAATTGAGTGGAGGGACAAATAAACTACTACTCTTGAAAAGGTGCACTAAGAATATAGGAATTGGGTGAAAGCAAACAAATGGAGAATAGAACAGACTGATGCAGAGAACATGCGGTCAAAAATTCAGAAGAAAATAAATTAAATCTGGCAATTGATCAATTGTAGTGTCGGAATCAGCATGTGTAGAGCACTTTACACGATTGTTTGAATCACCTCACAAGACTGAAGATCCATTCTGTGACCTAAGGGTGGTAAGATTGGAACCTTTCATTTGAAAAGGAGGACCTGTTGGAGGGGGCGCTGTTGAGCAGCACTGGAAATGGCTGCCTGACTGTAGGGCTCCGTCTCAGGCGACATACTGATACAAAATAAATACTGAATTGTGCCTGCTAACTACGAATTTAAAGAGGGCAAAAAGGAAGGCTTGGTGCTGCTGCTGACTAACTCTGCGAGCCCAAGATGAAGCGAGATCACCGGGATTTGCACTATAAAAAGAGCCAGAACTGACGTCCGAGCGGAGACAGTGCAGGAACACCTGAACACGCAGATCCAGTGGCCTGCAAGGGGAGGGGTAGGTTGGCGCTGCAGGATCTCTCCTCCATGAGAGCTAAGCTCCCCGACCAGTGATCGCATCAGCCGATGGCTCAGAGAATGCGTACCGCGTGCTAATGGGACCGGCCTGGCCCCATATAATGTAAATGGCAAGTTGGCGTAACACGCAAGGCCTTAAAATCCTGGGGGACAACATACAAGATTGTGATAAACTGTGAAGCTGATGCGCCCGGAACAGCAGTCGGAGAAGAACATGGCCCGAATTAAATGCACAAACAGGTCAGTTCTGGAAGGCGGCGGGATGGATTGACCTTGTTCTCACGCTGGAAAGTACCCCTCGCACCTTCAGGTGCTACATAATTTAATCCATGTCAGATCACGCCCACGATTCCCCACTAGTATACGATGGGCTCACGCGCCATACAAAGAATGGCTCCTCGGCAGGGGCCCCCCCTAGTGCTGACGCTCTCATCGGGCAAGTCAGTGTATGAGGATCAAGGGGGCGGGGGCCACGCAGGTCACCGCCCAGAAGGGGGGTGGGTGACCTCATCGGCAAGCGACGCAATGAAATGCGCCCTAGCCGGAGAACCTATAAAAGGGCTCTGCGCATGAATGCAGCCTCATTATCCGCCGACTCCCACTATTGTTGGAGTGTTGCTGTCCTGTGTTGGCTGCAGTCGTGGCCTTGGTTCCAGTGGAGAGTTCGAGGTCGGTGTTCCGGGTTTTCCAGCGTCAGCAGGTTTCGGTTCCAGTCGGTAAGAAAGAAAAGAAAAAAAAAAGGTGAGTGAGGGTCGAGCGCAGTAGAAGGGGTCACAAATTCTTAGTGAGGGTTGCCGGGTACACGTGGTGGGGGGCACTGGGGCTCGTTGGAAATGCGGGGTTGGTTTGGGGGCCACATTAAGGGCATCGGCGAGAACCTGGGAACGTTTATGGGGGGTAGTTTATGTTTTATGTGTTTTGGCTGGGGGGTTGGGGGCTGCGGGGCCAAGTGCGGTAAGGCCTTCAGTGGGGGGCGTGGGGCGTCCGCAGGGTCGCGGTGCGCACACATCATGAGGTTTGGGGGTAATCAATTTATTTGGCACGTGCGGTATTCGGCTGGGGAAGGGTGAAGTAGTTTATGGTGCTCTGACCCAAACCCTCCCTCCCCCCAGGCCCGAGGGGTCAATGCATGTAAAACAAACATATATATATATATATATATATATATATATATATATATATATATATATATATATATATATATATATATATATATATATATATATATATAAAACGGGTGCAGGAACACAGGGCAATGCGGAATGGGCGTTGTGCATTGGGGATTGTTCAGGGGAACTTCTTGCGGCTGCAGGCGAATGGTGGGAGGGGGGAAAATGAGACGGCGGGGCAGTGGGGGACTCGAGTGAGCAAGGGGGGTGATATTGGGGGGATCGCGAGCATAAGATACAGGCCAGTCGACCACATGGAGCGCGGCAAAGAGGCCAACCTTGAGTTCGAGAGTAATATTTGTTTCTGTATCACTTATTGAAGGTTCTCATGGTAGCGCCATGGGCCCCAGCTATATCAACTGCTTCAAATCGTATAATTATGAGAGTTTGGGAATATTCAGCTCATCTCAGGTGGGGCACCGGGGCCTGTTTGTGCAAGGGTGCCGCGACATGGAAAACGGCAGGCGGGGCTGTAAAAGAGGTTCCAGTTTAATTGATTTAATTGCCCAAAATGATCGGTATTCATGTTGCACGTGGAGCTGGGGGAAATAGGTACATTGTTTGATGCTGGGATAGGGCGGCGAGTGGTGGTGCAACCCTCGCGGCCAATGGCGTCTGGTTTAGGGGCAATGATTCAGGCACTGTCTACCACACTGGCCTTCTGGCGAATTTCAAGTGCTTATTTACATGGATATGGGTTGTATAACACGCACATACACAAGGTTTGACATGATTTTAAGCCAGAAAAGGTTGCAACGTTGGAAACGGCATCAGCCGGCACACGGGCCAGGGGATATGGGGCATGTTGCAATGTGGGCGGGCGAGAATAGGAGGGGGGGTCAGTGTGACCTATTTGTTTCATGCCCATTTGTGCATGACCATCGGCACAGGAATCTGCTGGGGACCGCTTACTCTAGGCACAGTTTGGCCTGGGGACAGGAGCGCACGTACGAGTGCAAGTTACACTCCTCCGTGTTGCAGGACCTTTGCCATCGGTGGGGCGACCTTGGATCGGGTCAGAAGAGGGGCCATAAGAGTGAATGGGGATCGGATAGCGAATGAAACAACTATGATTGATATAAGAAAGCACAGCTGCTAAGTCGCCAGGGGTGTATGGGAGGGTATAGCTCTTAAGTACAGGAGCATGGTAGGACGCACATGGCGATGGTGGCCATTTTACGTCTGATGCTACAGGAACGGGGGGCATTAATGCATGTATTATTGCTGTGTGAGGACTGAGGTGTGCGTGATTGTGTCCAACAAGGCTACTGTATAGAATAATGAATCACTGGGCTTGTATCACGACTTCACAGGAGGCGGTTAGCATTCTGACACACGATTGGGCTTAAACCGCGGTGCGGTGATGGGAATGCCTTTTTCAAGGGATAAGTCAATCCATCATGTTGTTTCCTTTGTATGGATAAGCATGGGTTTCAATGTGCAATCTGAATACTAGATTAAAACGGCCTCTCTTCATTGTGGAGGGGCCCATAGTACTGCTGGGTGCCGCCATTAACGCGGGGCAAGGCAAGTGGAGGGGGCAATTTGTCACCCGATGTATAATGGTTCCTCCTCCATCTGTTCATAAGAGGCAGACATGTTTTAACACATAGGCATAGGTGGTAAAAGGTATTACTGGTGCCGCTGCTAAGGCTCTGTTAATGTTCGAATTTTGATCTTGTTCAGATGGGGCGATCATGGAATACTCAGGTTAGGGTGCCGCCATTTCCATGGGATCACGCACGAGTGGTGTTTAAAATTTTGTTCTTTGGCATTAGTTCCTTGTGCGACTGATCCCAGCAATTTAAAATCTGCACACTGGGGAAGTTGGCATGCACTCAAGAACACCTTCACTGTCACGCCAAGATTGCGGTCTATATTGTGGGGGGGGGCGATGCAATTGCTTTCCGGGTTTCTGGAAATAAGCCGATCACTAAAGCAAAATAAATTAAATGCCGCGTATACCCCTAAAATAAAAAAGATGTCGTACTGATGACGCTCAGCTGGCACAGATGGTACTGGAGACTACAACACCCAGAATGCTGGTGAGCTGCACAGGTTACATGGCGTAAGACAGTGGTCACACAGTTCTAGTTGCCTACCGACGCTATATAACATTTGGCAAGTCCTCGCGAGGGGCTGAACGTAGGCACTTGTGGCTAAACTGACTTTGCACAGAGTTTTAGCACAGACAGTTTAGAGGCTGCGATTTAGAGTTGCACGTCCAAAATGGCACGCACATATATTATAGCCGCATATCGGACATCAATGACACGGTAGGTCCGTGCTCTGAGCCTCTTCCCAAAGCACATTTGCGTGCCTTCGATCGAACAGGTGGGCCCGGGGCCATGCGTTCAGTTATATGGTTTTGCAACATGGCTATTATCTATGGGAAGCACTCGATGGTGAACAATGGTGGGATGCAATTTTAAAATGCCTTTGGCATGGTGGCCATTGAATATTGTTGAGGAGTTACACGTGCAATGGGCTGCGCAAAACAATTGCTAATGGCACTGGGCAATGGTTTACCATGGGACACTTAGCGTCCTGCTTTCATACAGCGCTTCTAGAGGTCAAGGGGTGCTGAGTTCGGTACACACCCCGAGCGTGGCCTGAAATGGTTTGCAATGGGGGCTGAAGGGTTGTTTGTCTTCAGCCTCGTGGCTAATGACAATCGATTTGAATGTTGCAAGTCTCTAAGCCCCCGCGATGAGGCAAAGCTTCAGGGCACCAGGTTTGGCAAGCAAGGATTTGTAAGTAGGTGGTCAGGGCTCATTACAAGAGAAACTGACAATGTTAAAGGGTGGAGTTAGGGCTAAGCACAGTTAAGGAAGGGATTTTTGAGTTTTCTGCATACAAGGGCAGTTGGTATGGGAAGTCGGAAGGGGGGCCTTTTTGTCTATGGCACAAAGGAGTTTTGGAAGTAGATGGGCACTTTACCGTGTTGGGTGGTCCTTCCCTTGCCACTTGTAGAGCAAAAACACGTGGTAGTAGCAGGGGCTACTGGTGTTGGGTTCCCCCTCGGGACCCACTGTTATCAAGTTACAGATTTACTAAAATGCCACTGTCTGAAATGGGTAGGATTGGGACGGTTTTGTCATTGGGTTCACCCGCATACCTTATGGGACCGCATGTCCAAAAATGCAATTGGTCCAATGGCTTTGTACGTTGAAGTGGGTTCAAGTGCTGCTGTGGGGTCAAGTTTACCATGCATATTTGGAAGTGTGATGGGTTTTATAGCGCGCTTATCCGCAAATATTTTGTCGTACTGCTGCTATGTTTAGGTGAGTGTTGGGGGTCTCTGGGTGCCCCCGCTGCGTGCCCGCGAGCCCATGCGCGCACAGACTACACACCAACACGTCTGTACGCTTCGGGCTCCCCGGTCGCTCTGACGCGGCCGGGAACGCCCCGTTTATTTAAGGCGCACGCGGCGACGTGCAACGTCACGCCGCCGCGTGCGTATCCCTTCACGGGGCGGCACCACACTCCTCCTTTTTCCCGGGAGGAACAACAACAAACAAACACATCAAACATGTCACTGCACACACTGTCAGTTGTGAACTCACAAACCCCAGGCCCCCTTTTATTAACAGCCTCCCGGATCCCCTTCACTCCGGAACACAGTCAATCGGCCCCAGCACGTAGTCTCCGAGGTAGGCAGGTCTCCCTCGCCCAGCCCTCTGGGGGTACCTCCCACCTACCTCCGTCGCCGGACTCCCGGCCGCTCCAGTGTCTCGTGCTGGTGACCCCACGCATTCCCCCCGGGGGGTGTCATCGTCCGGGGGGACCGTCTCATCTGGGTCAGGCGGGAGTTCAGTCCGAGAGTCCCCCAGTTTCTTGAAGAAACTCACATTTCGGGTGACGGCCGACTTCCCATCCGATGCCGTCACCATCGACCCCTTCACTGCCACTACGTCCAGCGGCTCGGGTTCATATGGAAGCGAGAGTTTCCCATGGGGATGCCGATTCCTAATCAACACTTCGTCGCCCGGTTCCAGCCGCTGCGGACGAAGACCCCTCCGTAGGTTTTCCTGATGGGTCCTTGCCAGTCGCTCCGCTTCCACCCTTTGGTCGTCTATTACACCGGGTACCTTCTCCTGCACCTCCGGGAGGAGACCTCGGGGGCACCTGCGGAATAGAGCCTCAGCCGGGGCCACCCCAGTTGAAGCATGTGGGGTAGTGCGGTATACTCTCAGGAACTGGTATAGCGCCCGCTGGAGAGGCTGGCCTTGTCCCTGAGCTATCCGGAAAGTCTTGTTTAACGTCCTCATCAGCCTTTCTGCGTCCCCGTTCGCGCGGGGCCACAATGGGGACACCTTTCGGTGGGCCACTCCACAGCTCCCGAGAAATTCCGAGAACCTCGCGCTCTGGACTGGGGATCCATTGTCCGAGCACAGGGTCACGGGGAACCCATGGGTGGCAAAGATTTTCTCCACAGCGCCCACCACGTGCTCAAATGCCACCGACTCAACGAATTCCACCTCCGGGTATCGCGAGTACTCATCGACGATGGCTAGGAAGTGAGTACCCACGGCTGTGGATCCGAAGTCCGCATGCACGACTTCCCACGGGCGGGTCCCCCGTGGCATTACCTCGATCTCGGGCTCCCGTTGTACAGGGGAAGCCGCCTGGCACCATACGCAGGCCGCTACGAAGTCGTCCACCTTCCTCTCCAGCTCGGGGAACCACACCTTCAGCCTCAACCTCGCCTTCGTTTTGGCGGCCCCTTGGTGTCCCTGGTGTGCCAGGTTGATGACCTCGTGGACCTTGGAGCCCGGCACCACCAGGCGATCACCCCGCAGCAGCAGACCCGACTCCGTGAAGGACAGTTCATCCCTCACCTTCCAGAGTTGCTCGAGGGTCACCTTGGCCTCTTGAGTGCGCCCGGCCACCAACTCCAGCACGGCCTTCCAGGACCCCGATTGCATCGAGCTTCTCAGGATGCGGAAGCATTCGTCATTGGCTGCTGCGCTCTCCAGTTCGGGCAGCGGCATTGCATTGGGGGTGGCACTCTCGACCACCATGCTCACGTGATCATCGGCCTCCTCGGCACACGACTCTTGTGCGGGCCCATCCCTGCCCACCGGATGCCTGGACAGGTAGTCCGCCGCATTGTTGGCCCCTGGCCTATAGATGAGGTTGACGCCATATTCCAGGAGGGCCAGCATCCATCGCTCGATCCTGGCTGGTGGTTTGGAGGAGGATCCGGCCATGATTGGAATCAGTGGTTTGTGGTCTGTTACCACTGTCACGGGTCTCCCCAGCACATATAGCCGAAAATGCCGGCACCCCCACAGAACCGCCAGGGCCTCTCGCTCAATCTGTGAATACCTCTGCTCGGTCTCGGAGAGGGCCTTGCTCGCATAGGCCACGGGCCTCATTCCCCCATCTCTGCTCACCTGGGTGAGGACTGCCCCGAGGCCAAACGGGCTGGCGTCCACCACAATCTCCGACGCCAAGGCGGGGTCAAAGAAAGCCACGGTGTCCTCTGCTGTTAGGGCACCTTTAATGTCCTCGAATGCCGCTTGTTCTAACGGGCCCCACTGCCAGACGGTGTCCTTTTTCGTCAGGGCCCTCAGAGGTTCCGACCTCGAGGCGAGATTCTTGATGAAACGCCCGCAGTACGTCACCATTCCGAGGAAGCTCCGCACCTCTGATGCGGACTCAGGGGGTCGTGCCGCCTTGATGTCTTGGACCTTCTTGGGGTCAGGAGACACCCCGCCCTCCTTGAAGATGAAACCAAAAAACTCAATGGTCGGGCGGAGGAACTCACACTTGTCCTTGTGGAGGGTGAGCCCCAGCGACTGTAGCCTCTCGAGAGTCCTGGCTAGGCGTTTCAGGTGGTCTGGTTCCGTCCTCGCAAAGACCAGAATGTCGTCGCTAATGTTCAGGACGCCCTCCAGGTCTGCGAGAGCGCCTCGGATCAAGTTCTGAAATACCTCAGCTGCAGACGACACTCCAAAGCTCAGACGCTTGTACCTGTAGAGTCCCCTGTGGGTGGTGAAAGTCGTTATATAACGGGACTCTGGGTGGAGAACAACTTGGTGATACCCAGCCCGTAAGTCCAACTTCGAGAAGAAACGGGCCCCTTGCACCTCCGCAATGATGTCATCAATCGTCGGGGTCAGGTGTCGTTCTCTCCTGATAGCCTTGTTGGGCAACCGCATGTCCACACAGATTCGGACGGAGTCCGGTTGTTTCGGTTTCCTCGCCACGACAATGGGGGATACCCAGGGTGTGGGGCCCTCCACCTTTTCAATTACGTCCAGGTTCACCAGGTTATCGAGTTCCCTGTCCACCTGGTCCCTTAGATGAAATGGGATTCGCCTGTGCTTCAGGGCTATGGGCTGTACCGACTCGTCGATGTGGAGCCTCACGGGGTCGCCGTTCATCCTCCCGATCCCTTTGAAGATGTCAGCATACTTGTCTAGCAGGTCGTTGATGTCCTCCAAGTATACTGAATAGGCGAAGCTGACTATTCCAAGGGCCTCCGCTGCCGCACAGCTGAGCAGGGTGTTGCTGCTCACTGGAGTCACATAGAAGCGGGCTCTGATTTTCGACCCGTCGTGTTCCACCTTGGCAACGAATACCCCATCGAGTGGCAAGGGCTCCCGCCCACCAAATGCGAAGATACGGGCCCTTGGCGTCGCCAGCCTCGGGGCTGGGTTGAGCGCAGCATAATGTCCTCTCGCCATGACATTGACAGAGGCTCCCGTGTCGACTAGCACTGGGACTGGCGAGCAGTTTACCTCCACGACACACCTCGGCTGTCTTCTGCTCCTTCCCTTGAGAACCTCCATGCTGGAGACGAAGAAGATGTTCTCCTCGTCCTCCTCCTCCTCCACTTCTTCCGCCAGGGCCTCCTCTGGTTCCACCTGTTCCACCTGAGCTACCTTCGGCGGGCGGTACTGCCGCGGGGCCCATAGACGGGGCTGTCCTCTCGGGATCAGTACCGGCAGAGTCGCCCTGCACACCCTCGAGAAGTGATCAGGCACCCCACAGCGTCCACAAACCTTTCCTTTGGCCATGCACTCCGATGGGTGGGGGAGATCATAACCGCATTTCTGGCACGACTCTACCGGCTTCCCCGCTCTGTCTCTGGGAGGTGTACCGGGTTTTCGCACCCCTCTGCCGCCCCGCCAGACGGCGCACACCTCCTCCGGTTTCACAGCGCGGGAACCGGCCTCCATTTTGTTGGCTCGAGCCTCCGCCACCTCATGGCACCTCCCGAGCTCCAGGATCCTGGCCAGCGTGAGTCCGGGCTCTCTTAGGACTTGTCGCCTCAGCTTGCCTGACGAGCATGCCTGGATCAGCATGGTCCTTATCATGTCCTCCGCATCCCCCCACGCACACCCTTGTGACAGGCGGCGCAGGCGGCCATAGAAGGTGTCAAGCGTCTCCTCTTCCTTCTGTTTGGCCGACAGCATGACGAACCTTTCAAAGTCGACATTGGCAAGGGGGACGAAATGTGCCAGGAGGGCTGCTTTGGCCTGATCATATGAGTTACCCGCTGGAGTCAACGATTCAAAGATCTCTTGCACAGTCACTCCTGCGGAGTAGAGCATCGTGGCCACCATGCTGTCATCGTCCGTGACCTGGGCGGCCCGAAAGTACATGTCTAGCCTTCCAATCCATCTCCTCCATCGGGGCCCCAGGCTGGATGGGGGGCCCGTAGCATCAAACTCCGGAATTGGCTGTAGGGCCGCTTGCGCTCTGGCTTGGGCCATGGCCAGGGGTGGTGGTTGGATCGGAGGGGGGGGCGGCACCCACCGGTTGTGCAGGCAGTCCAGACGTCGTCGGGCGTGGGGTTTTCTGCTGGAACAGGTCTGTTAGATCTTCATCCAGCGAATCCTCCGAAGCCGTGGCAGTCGCACCCTCCAGGGCACCAGGATCACTCCTAGGCGCAAGCGCACAGGCACCCTTGTTCCAATTCCGAGGGCCGCAACTTGCACCACTCCCCACACTGCCACCACCCACGTGATGATGAAAGGGTTGACGGAGAGTACCTCAAGACGCCTTATGTCCACGTGGGCCGCAGAAGCTGGAGCGTCATCCCCCACGTGATGATGATGAAGGGGTTGAAGAGGTTCCTGACAAGGATCCGTGGATGAGAGTGTCCAAAAATTGAGCTTCAAAAGGAATGGGCTGAGAAGGCCCAGCCACCTCAGTCCATCTTCCAGCTACAACACGACGTCACCGCCTGAAAATTCACCAAAATGACAAAATTCTGGCATGGGCCTGCAGGTTGTACTGCCCGCAGTCAGTTACTCCAAAAATTAGGCTTGGATGGCCTTCCTGCTCCAAACCGGAGCTGTTGGAAGATCCTCCACCTCGTGGGTAAAATGGCCGCCAGCCGCGTGTGGTCCGCGGCCTCGGCGCGATGCGAAACATCCACGGATGCTTCACTTGAAATGAAAAATTATGTCCGGGATCGCGCTCACCGCCGGGCCCGGGCATCCGACACTCGTCGCCACTGTTGGGGGTCTCTGGGTGCCCCCGCTGCGTGCCCGCGAGCCCATGCGCGCACAGACTACACACCAACACGTCTGTACGCTTCGGGCTCCCCGGTCGCTCTGACGCGGCCGGGAACGCCCCGTTTATTTAAGGCGCACGCGGCGACGTGCAACGTCACGCCGCCGCGTGCGTATCCCTTCACGGGGCGGCACCACAGTGAGCATCGCTTGCTCCAGGAACCTTTCGAATGTGCAGGTGCTTGGTATTGTTTATGTCACTGTGCAGCACGGTATGGGGGGCAGTGCTGGCAATTGAAAGGCAAGATGTTTACAATTGGTAGAGGTCGAATATTGTTCGGTGCTTATAACAGTGCAAACGGCGTGCAGTGGCGGGGGGGTTTCTGTTAGTATTCGAACATCATGCTTGGAATAGGGAAGGGTAACGAACTGCGGCTTGGGATTTGTGTGGGCAGAATGCGTGGGTTGTTAAATGGGGAGGTCCTGGGGCTGGTGCGGGCAACAGGCACTGGGCAGGATGACGAATCTAGAAGGGTACCTAGTTACGGTATCACGCTTGGCAAACTCAACTTTTGGATAAGTGTCTACGAGGTCAAGCGCCTTTAGCGGGGTCTACTCGAAGGCTGGCTGACAATATGAAAATACGGTCCCCGGGTCATTGACTTAGAGAGCTGGGAATCGCTTCAATGAAGCCTAGGCATGCATACTGGCCATGCGCGCAGAATAGGGGGCAAAGGGAGAAATGGAATAACTGGCGATTTACAGCAGAGTTGGGGGGAGTGCGAAGAGTCAGATAGCAGACGGGTTTGTTAAACGTGCTTCACATAGCGCTACGATCCCTCAGGCAGCCGAGCTACAAACTGCAGAGTACTGCTACAAAATGAGGACGAAATAGGAAGGGGATTGGTAATGGATGGCATGGTGCAGGACGGTGTGCTCCCGTTACTTGCGGTGGGTTTTGGTGCCATAAGAGGTGGTCAACAGGGTTTGAGGGGTTCTGGGTTGTGAGCCCATTTTGAAACTTGCATTTCAAGCCGACCTCTGGGATGGAGACGCAGTTGTCAGATTTGTGGGCCGGACACTTCACCACTGCACCAGATAACCTGAGGAAAATATCAATCAACTAAAGGTGAAATGTCCCATTTGGGTACTGCAAGTCGTGGGAGTTTCAAAAACATTAGAAGTAAATATCCTCTTGGGTTTTGGGCGGTTGATTTTGGAAGACAATGCCATTCATCCCGTGCAATTGGGTGGTTAGGCAAAGCCAATTTATTCAAATGTGCATATTTCTCTTTGATATGCTAAATTCTGGTGTCGTCTCATCCCATTGGGTCTGTTTATGATTACCCCCCGCTAAGATTTTAGGACTTGACCCTGCCTTTACTTGTCCGATACCCAGAAGGATGGTTGCTGGCAGCCCCAACCCTTAAATCCTCCCCGTCCAGTGCCTTATGCTGGTATTGGCAGTGGCTAAAACGTGGTGCAAGCCCAGGCCCTCCCCCGCCACCCCCATCAGCTTTTCCCCCTATGTATCCACCCTTTGCGACTTTTGTTTTATATAATTCGGCACTATGCATTCTGGCAACTACGGCTAATAGTTTCCTCCCATCGAGCCCCCATGCACCCACCAGCTGCTTCACAAGTACTACAATAATTGTACTGCCACACACCCTGTGTACTTTTCCCGTATTCCATCAAACATTGTGACCAATGTAAACACTGCCGCATCCCCCTCCCTGCCGCACCCCAATACTGGAAAGCACCGTCCATAGATACACATGCACTGTACAATACCTCCTGCGCATAATAATTAAATAAAGAACAGGCGGACATATGCGCACTAAAGCAACCACCACCCACCATATGGACAGGACACAGCGGATTAGGGGTATGGGGTGGTCCATGCCTCGATAAGTGTAGGCAGGAGAGATGGAACACAAAGTATACGCTAAGGAAGTTTCAGCCGCAAAAACAAAACAAAAAAACAAAAAACAAAGAAATAAATAAACAAAAAAAATACAAAATAAAATTTAGTATGTAACACAAAAGTGAAATTGGCCAGGACGAGCATGGTAAAGGCAGGGTGCACAGACCGGATCCCCCTCTCCCTCTTACAGGGGAGGGGTGCTCTGGCGGGCGTGCAGAGGAGGGGCTAAGGGGAGGTACGCTAGGAGGGGCTGATTCTGCGCACAGTGCCGGGGAGGTTTGGAAAGGTATAGAGTGGGTGAAGGTAAGAGCGTACACTGGAGTGGGGGGGGTGGAAGAATGTGTCAGGTTTCCCAGCAAGAACCAAGGATAAGATGTAGGTAACATAGGAAATCAAAGCTGTAGTCAAGAAGCCCTTGCTTAAATAAATAGAAGAGAAACAACCCACATGCCACATTTGAGGGCTTCCAAGGAAGGGAGGGGGGTGCCTAACACAATAGATTACGGTAAATCCTTTTATCTCATAGATCGAGCCAGAGTTGGGTGTGTGTGCCCTCGCCGACCCGACAGTAAGGTCGAACCAACCAGGACTTAGGTCACCAACCGCGCAATTTGCAGGTAATGAGTTTCCCCAGCCCAATTTTGAGGGCTCCCACCCCTTCCTTTTTCCCCCGCTGCAGTCTGTGGTAGGGTGCGCAGGCTGGATCCCCCTCCCAGAGCGAACACATGGGGGATGAATATAGAACTAAGTGTTGGCTTCCCAGCAAAGATTATTAAATAGGTGAAGAGGTTTAAAAATTGGAAGCAGTATGTAAAATGGAGAGCTAAGTGTACGAATTAAATGGAAGAAAAGCTAAGTTTGCTCTGGTTCGAATTTACACCCGGACGATGAGGGCCGGGGACTTGGGGCACACGGGGAGGGAGGAGTAGTGCGGGAAACTTATGGAATAATGGAAAATGGAAAGGTTAAAAATAATTAAATACATAAATGAAATACTTAAAGAATAAATCAATAAAAAAAATAAAAAAATAAAAAATAATAATTTATAATACATTAATGAAGTTACGCCATTGCTTACAAGCAAGGCCCCTCCTGGAAGCGATCACAATGGCGTAGAGAGACTCGACACGCACCCCCCCTTTCGAAGGGGAGGCCCTCCTGAAAAGGAACCGCACGGTCAAGGGACGACCTTTTTCCGACACGCCGCTGTAGGGACAGTTTGCCCTCCTGCAAGTGAGTACGAATCAGCGGAGCGGCAACCTGCAAGGAACGCCGTCATGCATTGTTGACGGCCAGTGACGGCGATCCCTAACACGAATCATCATGCCACCGGTGGAGTCCGCAGGGCCAGCGTGTCTGCGCGAATGGAATGAATGAGGGTTGATGAACAGGGTTGGGAGTATAGCAGGATGTTCATGCAGCACAAGGCGACCAGGTGCCTGAGGGGGAACCCACTGCCGCCGGTTGCCCGCAGTGAGTCGTGGCGGAGGCACTGGTCGCAGTGATGGGTTTCGGACAGACAAGCCCAGCGGATGTTACATGGTGCTCCGGTTAGAAAGTACTGGCGGATAACAAAAGGGGAACTGCACAGCCATACATTTATTATGAACGGCGCCCAGGAGTATTAGACTCAGGGGAGGCCCTTGTTAAAGGGGAGGGTTAGGGGGCTTGGAAGACCTTCCAACTCCAAAAGTGGATGGGGGAAATGGGAAGTGCAACGTTGGAAACAAGAAATTGGAGCGCAACAATGAAGTCAGCAAGGGGGGGGGGGGCGGAATGAAAGATTGCACAGCTAAAGGGGCTCTGGCAAGTAGGTTGGAAACTGGGGGGGGAGGGGGTTCATGTGGGATTAGGGGTTGGTGAGGGGGGTGGTAAGAGAAGTGGGGCATTTGCAATTGTCAGCTCTAGGAGAGTTGAAGAAACACTTGGGAGGGGGGTTCCCTGGAATGCAGTGGGTAGGGGCCAAGAGGAGCAGGGGGGATAGTTGGGGAGGACCTCACTTGAGCGCAAGACAGGGGAAGATGATGGGGATATTAAAGCTGTTGGGCTGCTCGGGGTGAAGGGAGCTCTGGTGGGGGCTCTTGAGGACAGGAGGGTGCGAAGGAGAGGGAGGGGCCGGAAGGGATGGGGCAACTCTCGGTGGAATGGGGGGGGTGATCCCCGTCATGACGGGCTACGGGGAAGGTCTTTTGGGGGAGAGAAATAATTTGGCTAGGAATAGAGAGCCTACAAGGGAAAAGGGGACGAGGGAATCCAGCGATAAAGGGAAACAAGGGGGGAAAAAGGAGACCTAATCGCATCCTTAAATAAAGGAGCCCAAAGCGGGCAATGGAGAATGAAACGAAATTAAGACATGAAAAGAAAATTGCACTTAAATAGAGATGGGGAAATAAAATGAAAAGAAAAATTGCAAAAGAAAGAAATGGCCAAAGGGTAGAGAGGGACTGTTAGGGAGGGACGGGGCGCCTGCGACGGGTCCCCCAGGGACCCGAAGGGGTGGGGGGGAGGGGACAAGTTGCATTGCTCTCAACACAGAATCCTGAGTATAAAAACAGAACACCTGTAAGCTAACTCCTGACTTTATGTATGTAATAAAGTTTGCTGTGGCAATTTTTCTCCCACTCAGAAAACTGGTCTTGCCTCTCATTGGGGCGGCTGTGGTGGGGGGGTTGGGCTCCAAGGGCGGAGGGTGGCGGTTAATGAAGGGGGGCAAACATTGGGGTGAGTGTGTGAGCAGCGTATGGAGTCGTGTCCCCACCGAGGGTGTCGGCGCTGCAGAGACTCCCAGAGCAGAGGGCATTAATGTGAAGGATTGAAGGGAAGCACGACCTGGGAATAAAGGCTGGTAGGGAAATAAACATTTATTTGGCTGAGGTTACGCAGATGAGGCAATAGCGTGATAATTGAACTTTGGTTTTCAAACTCCATTGTCTTCTATGGAATCTTCCAGCATATTTAGTATCTCCAGCTGATATAAGGCATATTAGCCCGGCGGGGTGGAGAGGCATCAGCCCTGAAGACTCCCTACCTGGTTACAGGCATTGAACCGGGACAATAAATGCAATAGAAGGGCGGATGAGCCTACAAGCTCCTGACTGCGCACTGGGTGTCATGGTATATTCATACCTTCTGTGATGCGACATACCCGTGTACGTAAAGAAGGACAGCACCCCTGCAATACTGCTACAAATATACCCAGCGACAGAGGTCGCACATCAAGACACAGTGTGGTCACCCAGGACGAACGGCAAGAACATTATAGAACACAGGCCAACAGCACAAGTATCATCAATCAAGGGAGGAGAGAAGCGCAGGAATGGTGACAGTGTCCCATCGCCACATGCGCATTTGGGGGGTAGTCATAGATGGTACATTGCCATACCGATTGCCTGGATGCACCGCTAGACTTAACCAGGACACACAAAAGGAATTGAAGGGGCCCCCTTGGACACAGAGGCCACGTGACATACATCTGGAAAAACAGTATGAGATTAATACACAACTCCTTGACCAGACAGACTGATGGTGGGCTAGCGCCATGTATAGACCGGCTGTGCAGCCGCAATCACGGCAAAAAACATCAATTTCAAGCATGAGCCAGGGACCACTTGAGGCACTGGCAGAGTGGTATCTGGGAAGGAAATAACATACAATTGGTGACACTAAAAACATACTATCCGACAAGGTGTGACAACAGGAACCCTCACCCACACAGTGCATTCACATTGACTAGTGGGAGATATTTCATTACCCCCAGCTCACTGTGGAAGACCATTTCATCCGAGACGACCTTGGCAAGATGATGAAAGGCGCAGGAGGGACGAAGAAGGGCACAATGGATTCTTTTACCAACAAACAGGCGCTAGTGGCAGTTACTCAATCACATCCTACTACTGATGCACCCACGGCATCGGCAGACAGAGCCAGAAAATACCACCTGTTGACAACAGTACAGGCTAGGTTTCTGTCAAACATCAAACTAGACGATATAAAGCCTGATTCATGGAACATTTTCCTATGGGATCGCACCATTATAAAACACTTCCATGAATCAGGCCCATAGTCGTGACAATGGGATCACTGTCGAAGTTGGAGAAGGAAAGCGGCCGGTTAAACGAGGCTGAAGCTAGAATCAGTGTGACGGAGGAAAAAGTGGACCAACACGACCAGATATAACAAATTTGAAGACGGAATTGGCCAAGATAAAAGGCAAATGCAATGATTTGGAATTGTGGTGCAGACGAAACATGCGTATTGTTGGGATTGCAGAATCGGCCTGCAAAGTCCAGATGATAACATTTGTGGAGTCACTCCTCAGATCCCTGTTCACCACTGCCACATTCTCCGAACACTTTTTAGTCAAGCGGACGCATCGTACCCTGGCCCCAATGTCCCTAGACCTGGAACCCCCCCCCCCTTGTACTATTATTGCTAAACGTTTGACCTACAGGGACAGAGACCTTGTCCTGAAGCTTTCATGGGAACAAGGAACATTGAGGTTCGAGGCAAGCAATATACACATCTATCCAGAGTTCGCAGTAGGGGTACAGGCCCAGAGAAGAACATACAACCCGGTGAAAAGACAACTGAGAATAAGGCGGATTCCATACGCCTTAAAGGCATGGTCTAGTAAAATTTGTTATTGTCCCTACGGGTCGGCCATGTTTTTTTAAGCCTAAGTGGCTCGATTTTAGAAAACTTTCCTATGGACCTTACCCGAGTTTTCGTCCATTAAACGCACGTGAAAACAAGCACCAGGGAGCCGCCATTTTCTGATAATCCTATCTTTTCCCCGATCGCCCTGGCTGACCTGCTTTTGCGGCACTAAATCAATTCCCCCGCCCCTGAGCCTGACATTATCAAAACATTAATATTCCCCGCCTCTCCCCGTGACTTTACTGTGCTGCGTAGGCAAACGCGCCCCAGTCGTCTTCTGCGCGATTCCACACAGAACCCGGAAACCAACACAGACCATCTCACAACACAGCGTGCCACAATTCGGAATATGAAACTGTACTTTAAAATGAAACAGCAACACGGTACATTTGGTAAAGTACATTTGACATTAAATGTTTAGAGAATATTCAGCAATTGCCATATGAACTCCGGAAGCCATTTATTTTCTTTTATCTGTATCCGCAATAACTGTTCCGTTTCATCTTGAGTCACGCGCTGTTCCTTTATGGTACACAGGGTGTTCATTTTCTTAAAAAGAAACACTTTGGAAGCACGGTGAACCGCAAGGCTGTTCCATCAACTAGGCACTAGTCCAGCCTAAAGGTTGATATGTTGCTTCTAGCCACTAGTACAGCGAAAGGGCATGTGGGCCCTTGGCGATTGTCCCATAATATGGTGATCGTGCTCCAGTTGTTGACAAGAAGCTGCAGGTGTCTGCTGAAGAATCCATCCGCCGGTGTCTCAAACAGATGGCAGTGGCAGAAAGGGATCAAATACCTGTTATGAAAACAAAAAAATTATAATTAGTCTCGCTAGCCGAACTTCATTAATATTACTCATTTTATTTATTACGGCCGATCAGAAACTATTTGCTTGCAAGGATAGTTCAATGGAGTATGTTCGTCTCTAAAATCAATGCGAAAAGTAACAAGATAAATCGAGGCCAACACACAATGATAAACGACAGTCTACATGCATGAGGAATGATATGATATATGATATGGCATTTGTAACGCGCTTATACTCAAGTGTTTCTAGGCGTGACGAGGCAGGTGGGGAACAAGAGCAGACAGACAACAATCCTACTAGGCCAGGTGTCTTTCTGATCGCGCATGGGGAAGGGCTGTACATGGTTAGTTGAATACAAATTAAATAATAGGGCCAGCTGGTGGCAAGTGCAAGGTAAATGCCGGGAGAAGGGGCTAAAGGATACAGAAACAGTCCCGTAGTGCAGGTAGGCAGTGCAGGGAAAAGTGGCTGGGCCAAGGACCGAGATCGCTGAGACCAGTGGACCTGCATGCCCATGTGCCCACTACGAACAGTTTTACTTGCTTTTCCTAGCTCTTCATTCATTCATTTATTCATGCATCCATTCATTAAATCTTCATTCCGGTATAAAAGCGTGTAAAGATTTACTTACATTATATTTGAAATTTCCATTATGTCTCTTCGTAATGCAGTCTGTAAAACGGACCGTGCTCTTGACAATGATTTTTCGTATACTGACCTAAAACTGAAACTCGGTCTAGTTTCTGAATTTTCTGCCTTATCGTCTCTTACGTTATTGCGCACTCCCTTCAAATGTAGTTCTTTCGGCATGGTCCCTGTCTCAAGGTCAAAAAACAATAGACCCTTATACTTCCAGTGCGACTTGTGGGCCTCATCTGGGCGCTGTCCTTCGCATTCTTTATTTGCAACATCACGTAGTATAGGCATCTGTGAGAACTTGAAGTTTAGAATCCGTCTATGTAGTGCGCCTCAATGTGCAAATGTGAACTGGCTTCTCTCCCAAATGCCACGGCCCGCTTGGCTGGCGCGTTCTAAGTGCCCCAATTTTGTCCCCGTTGTCTGCGAGCTTTGCAGCCCAAATTGAGACATTTAATTTTTGGCGGAAGGTCAGGGAAAGTATAAAGTACCACAGGAGTTGAGTTAAAAGTGAGATTTATTGTTTGTTTGTTTTATTATTTGCACTACGCAAGCCTCCCCTCCGTTAACAGTGTGCAGCATTTACATTTACATGAGATGAGACATGAGAAAAATATATACATACACATATGTGAGGTGAATAGAGAGAATTCAAAGATGACACCCAGCTTGTTCGTTACCCATGATGGTGAAAGTAGGGGTTAGGTTTACAGGTACACTGTACAATAACATTTACAAAAAGACAATTGTATTGCAATTATTTAAACCGGGATTTGTACTTCACAATCAGCTGTGCTTCGGGTGGGCATGGCACAGTCGCAATGTTCGGTGGCAGTGGATCACTGCTCTGCACAGAAACGTCCAAAATTCCATATCTGTGCTTCTCTAACACAGCAACAATAAGGCCTTTCACAAAGTCGAACTGCATTTCATGATAGACTGGTTTGATCACCCATTGATTACTTCGTTTTGAAAACACCTTAGTGTAGCGAGGCATCCTTACTTTACCCCTAGTCCTAGATTGTTCACGTCCGACATTGCTGTTATGGGCAAAGACCGCTAGTAGAGTGCGATGTTTCATGCCCCGAAAGCTAAAATGAAAGCGCTTTGGCCTGTACTTTAGGCACATATTGTGGAACACCTCCAAATCTCCTGTGTGACAGAATTCTGTCAGTCCTCGCAAATCTCTTGATAGAGTTTTGTCAAAAACAATCTTCTCAATGGCTTTGTGCGTCGGTGAAGATGGAATCAACCACTTCTTCCGTGCCTCCTCTGGGGACAAAGGGCCATGTTCACATTGGTGGAAATGTTCATTTGCTGTCCAGCAGTGAACGTTGGTACAGTGGTGCATCAGTGACCGCCATTTTTCAAGTAGTATTTCCACTGACCCCTCACGAGTTTTTGAGCTCCACCAAAGATGGTTGGTGATAGAATGTGACCACTGCAAAATACTTTCAAAACCTTTTTTTTTTCCCTGCAGCCGAGATTTTCTTATTGATTGATTTAGCAAGATGCCATACGTCAAATTGATGTTTAATATGTGGGAATTGCTCTCTCATTGTCTTGGCAATTGAAACGTGTCTATCCGTGGCTATGAGGTCAATGTGCATTCCCCTCGATTGTAGATATTCCACTGATTTTATAAAACCTAGTTTCTTCATGGCCACTGAGGATGTACATTGTGTTACCTGCACGACCACCGAACTCACAATTTTCTTACTATCCATGTCCTGAAAGTGGTAGGTGCAGTACTTGGCAGAAAATCCAGGGCTGTCGCACTGTCCATCGCCGGCTAGCCTGAATCGTTTGCCTTCGAATGTACTTGCTAGAGACAATTGTTCAATTTTCCAAGCATCACTAATGGCCGGAAACAGATAATCACGTTGGTATATGTAGTACAGCGCTTTAGAAATGAAATGGAGTCCCACAAACTGAAAGAAAGCCTCTAACTTTCTAAAACTGGAGCCACTAAAAAGTGATGCAGCTGCACACAGTAGATTGCCTGCTGGCAGTTTCCCCAGCATCGGTTGTGCAGACCATGAGAACCTATGATTTAATCTACAGGCGGCATTTATTTTGACGTTGTTGCCTTTTATTTGACGAGTCACATTAATCAATGGCTTCCCAAATACTTCCCCTCTAATGGAATGCACACATTTCAGCATACTTATAATTTCCATCAAACAACTGTCGAATACAATTGTAACGCTCACCTGAATCCCTCGGAGGCGCTGGTCTGGGCTGGGGGTTCTCGGAGTCTTCTAGGATCACGCGCAGGCCTCGAATGCCACCCTGGAAAGGCCCTTTCCTCACTGAGATCTTGATGTGAAGGGTGAGGTGTCTGCAATTATGAGAGCAAGGGGTTAATATGGATATATAAGCCTGACTGGGCAAGCTGCCTCCCCTTCCTGGTACTCCCCAAGTAGTTCGTAGGCTAATGTGCTCACCTTATGTAGGTGAAAGCGGAGCTCTCCATCTTGCGTCTGTGCAGGGGCGCCGAAGCCAGTTACTTCACTGGTTAATTGTCCAGCCTCTTGGTTGCAGAGGATGAAGATTTGGTGCTAGGCCATTGTTAGCAGCATGAACGGCGGTTGCTTGAATATGGAGGTCCGGAGAGCGATGGAATGGCGAAGGTATTGCAGGCAAGTAAGTAGAAAATGTCAATTCGAAGTTAAAAGCACTTCTTAATGTCTCTTTTCCTTTTTCAGGTCGCAGAAGCAGCTGGGTAGAAAAATGGATGTCGGGGAATGCGCCGAGGAGTGAGAAAGATGAGAGCTGCCCAAAACACGTGCGTATAGATGGAGTTTTGTATTTCTTAACGATGTCCTTTTGTTTTGCAGATGCGAGTAGCAGCGTCGGCGGAGGCGAGAAGAATGCAGCGCCGGTAAGGAAAGTTTCACGGAGGTTTACTAACCAATGTCTTTGCTTCCACAGGCTGCCGGAAAATGGAAAGCTGCAGCCCGTGGCTTGAGATGCACCGATGGACTGGGTAAGTGCTGCGCTGGTTTTTATCTCGTGCTAACCTGGTGTTCTTTTTCCCTTTTCAGATGCTGCTGAAGACGAAGATGGTATTTCAGAAGGTAAGATTGCGGATTTCTCTTCCCCAGATGCAGAAGTTGAAGATTCTCTGGAGCTGACACGGTGAGCGTCCTGCTGCTATTGCAGAATAACGCGAAGCAAGTTGCTCTGATCGGGCGTGGTTTAAATAGCTTACTGGAGTGCTTAGGTGTCTCCTTCCACAGCAGCCTCGCCCAGGTAAGAAGTCCCAGCTTCCAGAATAGTTCCAGTATCCAGTCCCAGGGAGTGGTGCTGGCCACACCCAGAAGGTAAAGTAGTTCCAGCCATGGATGGATGAGGATTTCATCCTGCAGGTGAGTGAGCAGCATGGTCTGCAGCAGGTAGGTCCACCCAAGCACCATTCCTTACATCATGAGCCCGGCACGTCCTGTGCCGGGACTGGGTCCCCTTATGAGCCTGGCGCCACTGGCGCCAGGACAAGGTCCATAAGGCCCCTATGGGAGCCGATGGGTGCCTGGAAATGAAGTTGTGACCCAGCTTCCGAGGCAGTTGGGCTAAACCTGACTCCTTGGAGGCTGCGGTCATGACAACAATGTATTTGTTCTCTTTCATTAGACTGTCATCCTGCGTCAACGTTGTTTCGGCCTTTGACGTTGTGGAGATTTCAACACATTGGAAAGTAATAACGGTGATATCAAGTTCTGATGCATCTATGGATGCTGCGGCTGGTTCATTCTCTGTCATTTCAACATCTATTAATTCAACATTGATGGGAGAACACAACAATGTCGACAGGTTTTTTGGTGGCAGATTTTTGGTGGGTGTAGATTGTGTAAATTGATCTGCAACCACTTCAGAGCTATCTTCAATACATTCAATAACATCTTTTTGTGGTGGTGCGGTCGCACTGTAGCTATGGTCCAATGCAACTTTGCTGTAGTCTCCAAACACAGTTAATTCATGTTCTGGCCATTGGACATGAGCATCTAGAGCCTGAACACGCCTCGCCTCAATTAATAGTTCCTCCATAGTGTACACGGTCTGGCAAGCCACATCTCTCATTCGCTTCACTGTCTGTGTGTATAGTTCTGACACCCACGGGTAACTGGAGGAGAGATTGGAAAAGGGATGTTCAGTTTAAACACAAGATGGAGTGTAGTAGAATTGACTGGAAAAATACATAAAATAGTCCCCAGCACAAACATTTTTTTAAAGTTATGAACGGTTTGTAACTAACCTTTTTTTGTTTTTTTTTTCTTTGCAACTTTGACTCGACCTTCAACATCTGCACGCTGTAGCTCCGATTCGTTTCCGCATGTCCTCCCTTCCTCTTGTGCTGCAACGACTATATTTTCTGTATCCGCATAGACAGCACGGAATGAGGCTCCATCGTCTCCCTGGAACATAGTACTTTGATTACTATGTATCAAAATATTGTTAGCATAAAACACACGTGAGGACGAACACACAGGTACATCTCAATAGCCAAACACGATTTAAACATTGTGTGCAACAATCAAACGGCAAGTATTCGACCAGTGATGATCTATTTCGATGGAACTGTCAGTATCCATACCTCTGGCTCTGCATGGACTGCCATGAATAGTTGTATTGGAGAGGAGGCATCCGCATCTCCCTGAAACACAGTACCTGCATTAGTATGCTTTTCAATATTGGAAACATAACACACACTTGGGGTTGACGGCACAGGTACATATAAAGAGATAACCGCAAATGATGCATTGTCCAAAAGAATCAAGAAAAATCTAAATATGATCACATTTCATCGACTTTTCAACGATTCCTTTACATCTGCATCATCTAAATGAGATGTTGTGATTGTGGTGGAAGCTTCGTCGTCTCCCTGAAACACAGCACTTGCATTAATAGGGAAGAAAGTATAGCAAATGGAATCATGTTATATGATCACGCATGATGGAGCTGTCATTATCCATACCTCGTGCTGCTGAAGAATATCTATGGATGTTGCAAATGTAGTGCGCACTTCCGAAAGCTGTTGCGCCGATTCGTATACTTGAATGTCAGGCTCTGCATCAAGTGCAGCGGTTGACGCTCCATCAACTGCCTGAAACATAGTACTTGCCTTAGTGAGGATTACAATTGTGAAAACATAACACACATGGGGTCGACAGAACAGGTACATATCAACGGCTAACCACGAATGAAACATTGTGTAGAACAATTAAACGACAAGAACTCCAGCTCTGATGATGTCGCTCGATGGAGCTGTCAGTATCCATACCTCCTGCTGTTGAACATCTAGAAATGTTGTAGATGTGGCGGACGCTTCAGCATCTCCCTGAAAGACAGTACTTGCATTAGTATGGATAACACTAATTCGAACTGAAAACAAACACCAGTGGACGATAACTAAGGTGTATATCAATTGGAAAGCAGTAACCAAACATTCGGTAAAGTAATTAAACGATAGAATAAAACTATTACTTGACATGCATAAAACAAGTATGTAGCGGATTAGCCTAGTAAGATTACCTGATACGCGCTAGAAGTGGTTGATAACTGCGACCACGTCAAGAATGTAGAATGTTCTTGCTTCAGATTGAAGGGATAGTCAAGAAGTTGTAAAGGTCAATTAATGATTGATAATGAAATGCCAATATTAAAAATAGCCATGTAAGCCGACAGAATACTTGAAAAATGCTCAATACAGCACAGTTCTCTGTCCCCATATATATATATACATTGCGTTTGTGGGTTATGAAATCGAAAAAGAATATATTGATAAATGTCATTATTCAAAAAACTATACACTCATATCAATATCGAAATTATTACAAGGGATAGAACACCTACAATATCAATTAATCCATTCAGCTACCTACACACTACCGCAGGGCCTAAAGCTAAATCCGGACACTTGACTCACCGGTGGCAGAATGTGGACGAATAGAGTGGGAATAGCGTTTTCGCGCAATTTCCGTGTCATTCTCCGTTTATTCTTCTTTGTTACCCAAGAAGTTGTGTACTTGTCCAAGGAAAAGTGCCGGCTGCAGATGCGGTATCGATCACCCCTCTTGTCCTGTAAAACTTGTTGGACTCTACTTTCCAGCTCATCCAGTGGATATCCGCAATGTCTGACCCATTCTCTTATTCGATCAACAGTTTTCGGGAATACATGCATTGTAGTTCCTTCAGATATCGCATGGGTCTTCGAAGGGCAACCGCTAATCGAACAGGCAGGCATTGTTGATAAATCTGAAAAGTAAATATCGACATTATTATACAATCTTCAAGAATAAAGATTTGATACAAAAGTAAATGAATCATACAATGATCAATGCAAGGTTTGTTTTGGTCGCAGGAACTATACCAGTTCATTATGTGCGGCTTAGTATTTGCATAAGTTGCAGAAATGTATAATTGATGTGACTGAAATCTGAACATGTGACTCGTCCCTTGGATGTTCTGTCTTGCATGAGAAGGAAACATGCTTACATTATAGACTGGACCCCCGAAGGATGCAATTCAATGACAATAGACAAAGATGAAAATAAATAGATCTATTGATAGCATAGCAATGGAAATTCAAGTCAATAGCAATGAGACCAATGAACATAGCACTATTGGGTACTCTACTCGCAAATAGATAGAAATTTAAAAATCTGCGAAATATGACCAGGATACATGGCCTTACCTTGACCAACAAACAGTTGGATTCAGCAAGCAGAGCAGTATGTTGCGGGAGAATAGGTAGATGGCCACAGGTAGCGCACTGATGGGTATGCTCGAAGCGGTCACAGAAGTTCACGGATAGCACGACGGCGAGTAGATTAGCATAGATCTCAGTGGTTCCCAGGTAGCACGTTCAGGAGCTGACTTGCAAAGCACAAAGATGTTCTCATGAGACATAGCGAGTGGTTTTTCAAGTATTAGAAACTGGGGTGTGTTTGTGAATGAATGACGTATGTATGTTGTGGTATTAGGGGGGGCGGCCTGCTTCAAGGGGAGGCCTGGCTGGAGACACAGGGTCTGAGGAGGCCATGTGACCGATGGCCCCTTGGCGTGGGACACCTTTTGAAGTGTACATGTAGTTTGGCACCTTGGCCTTTCGCGCCCCTGACAGCCCCCCATGCCAGCGCGCATCCACAGGCGCGAACCGCCTTTGATACAGGGGGGTGGGATGGATGGCCCTGGGGCGTGCAGATAAGGCACAGGAAGACTGCTGAATGGAGAGACACTTATGTGGATTGCAGGGGGGCAGCCTGCCGCAGGGGAGGCCTGGCTGGAGACACAGGGTCTGAGGAGGCCATGTGACCGATGGCCCCTTGGCGTGGGACACCTTTTGAAGTGCACATGTAGTTTGGCACCTTGGCCTTTCGCCAGCGCTCATCCACTGGCGCGAACCGCCTTTATATCAATATACAGTATATCGTATATCGACTATATATCAATGATAGTATATCGTTGCTTATCAATAACAAATGCCACATACCGGAGATTCTTGTGAGCACAGAACCACACTTCAACCGGTGTATTCTAGTGGTCAAGACCCTAAGGCCTGTATAATCCAATGGTAATTGTTAGTATAGATATATGTGTGACTTTTATAGAGACATAACCTACTGAAAGACTTTGAACAAGTGTTATTTAGTGCATGCATTATCGAGAATATGTTATGTTAGCTTAGATAGATAATGACCACCCTGCTTCACAGCAACCAGACCTTCATCCATTCGGAGCACAGATGTCTGACGTCCATCCTTGAATGGAGACACACTTGATTCATTTAAAAAATCGAGACAACCGTTGTTAAAATATATGTGGTGTTTTATTTTGTATCTTATTTTCATGACACAAAAATACAAGACTTTAAAGATTATACAGGTCAGGTTGCAGCACAGCGAGAGAAAATCCCCTGTACTGACCGCTGTCACTCGGGAACGTTTCTCTAATGGCACGAACGGTACAGGCGGGTATCACTCTTCGAACGTGGTGTCCAAGCCTCCCGTGAAGCCACCATGTAAAGGAACGATAGGCCACCAGCCTGTACCACCTGTGAAAAGGAATGAAACAAACTGTTTTTAAATGACCAAGATAAGTTTAATAAACGTTTGTTGTCAATGACAATTCTTGTAACTAATGGCATTTTACTCGGACAAATGCTATCTAGACAATGCACACTATTGAACGACTTACATGCGTTACAATGATATGTAGATGTAATTCTGGATATAGTAGAAGAACATGAAATAGGAGTGGCATGACAAGCAGAGTATACTTACTCGTTACTCGGATTACGAGGACGAACAGTTGCTCGAAGTTCGTGCATAAGCACCATCATTATTCTCAACACGGCCTGTGTGAGGCAGGCTGCCCTGAAGTCTGGCAGCTCGGTGATGCATTGCGGTCATGGCTCGCCTTCCGAAATGTAGGCCAGGCATCCCAAGTTTTCTCGGCAGCAGCAGTTCTCGTCCTCGGATGGCATTAGCTCGCACCGATTGCATGTGCACCAGGTAGAGACGCCGTCCATTCAACTAGGCCCAGGCTCTTCATCTGTTGATTTGTCCTGCCAACTGTCGTCCGAATCCCCATCGTTTTCGCGTGCTTCCCTTTCCAGTAGTTCCTCCTCGGTATACTCGGGCTCGTACATGTAGGGCATTATTGTAGCCATTGTGTGTTAAACAAACTAAAATAATTTATAGCGGTGGTACTGGTATCTCTTCACACGGGCTACAAGCAGCGAAGGTAGCTGACCAGAGCACTGAAACGAGTCACAGAATACTCAAAGTAACACAGATAGAGGAATGGAATCGAAAATCTGCTGCTTTGTGTTGTGAAACGGTCTGTTTATACTTATTGAGGAGAGAGGCGTCCTGCCATTTCCATGGCGACACGTCATTAGCTGAAGCGCAGCAAATGTTGACACGAGACGTGCTTTGGCGTTGGGAAATGGGCGGTACGAGTCTGCTGATGACAGGCTCAGGGGCGGGGGAATTGATTTAGTGCCGCAAAAGCAGGTCAGCCAGGGCGATCGGGGAAAAGATAGGATTATCAGAAAATGGCGGCTCCCTGGTGCTTGTTTTCGCATGCTTTTAATGGACGAAAACTCGGGTAAGGTCCATAGGAAAGTTTTCTAAAATCGAGCCACATAGGCTTAAAAAAACATGGCCGACCCGTAGGGGCAATAGAAAATTTTACTAGACCATGCCTTTAATATTTCCAGAAAAACTTTGGATTCAGTATGGGGCAGGGTGCACTTTTTCGAAAACCCTCAAGAAGCCATGCATTATGTTGAGGCCTCCATCCCTATCCCACCACAAGCCTGGGATGCGGACCAGAACCACAACCCGAGACCAGACAACGACAGAGAAGAACCCAGAGAGTGAAACACAGACTTTAATGTATCCCCAACACTCTGGTTTGTAATAATGAGAGTCGGACAGGCACAAGTAAGCTGATAATGTAACGTGGGTGGTAGCGCACAGTTGGCGGTCTAAGCCAGGGAAGCCGCTGCTGACACGCCCCAGGAAAGTTCCATGTGCTATTATGGGGTACATCATCTAGTTGGGGCAGATGGTGAGGGTGGGGGTGGCGGTGTAGGGGGGTACGTACAAGACAAAGTTCAAGTTGGTGATGGGACTCTGGAAGAGTTTATGTTTGAGTTCCACAAGGTACTGTGTGATTTACCACTACGTTGAGCCGGACGATGAAGGGTGGGAGAGGGAAGGAGATGGTGTAAGGTATGTGAAGATAGGCCACCAAGATGGAAATGCTACATGGTGCGATACAGTAGAGTTGGCATGGGTGGGAATTATGTGTAAGGGGATGGGAAGGTTGGAGATGTTAAAAGTTGAAAATGTGATGCTAATTTTGGAAAGCAATCATATGGATGTCAGGTACAAGCTTAGAGCTTACTCTTTTGAGAAATGGCAGGCAGGTGCAACGACTAATGGAAACATGGTAAGAGGCATGCAAATCAAATTACTGACCTGGAATGTGTGTGGGCTCAAGAATCCCGTTGAGGTGAGGAGGATTGATTCATATCTGGCACGACATGGCCCCAATAAACTGATGTTACAAGAGACACACGCTGTGGGCAGGGTGAATGAAAGCTTTGCACGGAATTGGGGCCCATTGAGGTATTACATGGAATACTCACTGCAAGCAGAGGGTGTGCTCACTCTTTTACATCACTTGTTGGGATTTCGAGTTTCAAAAAGTTGTGTGGACCCCCAGGGTCATTGTGCAATAGCGGATCAAACCAGGGTTATTGGGGGAGGGGATTTTAGCACAATCCTTGACACAGATTTCAATAGATGGTCAGGTTCTTCATGCACTCCCACCAAAGCTGCTCAGACACTACATCAATTACTATACCTCCCTCTCATAGCTATTTGGCGTGTACTTCATCCACAGAGTAAAGAATTTACATATTCTTCCTCTGTCCATGAGTCAGAGTCCCGCATAGATATTTGGTTAATGACCTCGTTGGCTGCCATGGTCTAGGAATGTTCTTCCACGTACCCTGTGCGATCACTCTCCAGTTTTCCTGAGTCTCGAGGTCACGGACTACCCAGTACAAACTCAACGCTGGAGAATGCACGGCTCCTTTCTTAAGGATGCCAGTGTGGCCGACACCCTGCATGTTGAAATCACTGAAATTTTCAGCACCAATGAAGGCTCCGTCTACACACATTTGATAATACCGGAGACATTCAAGGTCTGAGTGACAGGCATTATTATGGCTAAAACCTCACAGACACTCAAGAGTATTTGTTGGGAGTTGGGCCATGCCGAGGACCAGCTCAAAGAACTGGAAGAAGAATATAACAGATCACATGAGGTGGGGGTCCTGGTTCAGGTACATGAGCTACTGGGAGAGTTTCACAAACTGGCAGACAGGGAGGTTCTACACATGTCCCTCCACACTGAAGCGAGAAAGTATGGCGTGTTGACAAGCGAAAAGGATATGAACTAAACATTTTCCAGTTTCTACACCGGTCTATATTCTAATGATGATGCGGTCACAGAGCAAATTATTTCTCGATACCTGGCAACTATAGAATTACCGACATTGTCGCATGAGAGGACCCTTGCCCTGGAACAACCCATAACGCTTGATGAAATTAAGGGCGCTAAAAACTCACTAGCTTCGGGGAAGTTACCGGGGTCTGACGGACTAGCGATAGAACTGCATAAGGAGTTCCAGCAGGAACTAGCTCCGAGACTACTGAAGGTATGGGAGGTGGTGTTGGGAAAAGGGGCACTCCCAAGTTCTAGGCGAGAGGCCATTATCACAGTGCTGCTTAAGCCGCACAGACCTCCCCTGGATGTGGCATCCTATAGACCATTGTCCTTAATTAATACGGACGCCAAGTTTTTGCAAAAATCCTAGCTATAAGACTACTCCCGGTCATGCCCCAACTGGTGCATCCGGACCAATCGGGCTTCATACCTACAAGATCCACGGCTTTCAATTTACGTTGGTTGGTCTGTGCGAGGGCGCAGGTGAATCCCCAGGCGAGAGCGGTTATGGCGGCATTAGATGCCGAAAAGGCTTTTGATTCTGTTTTGTGGCGCTATTAGTTTTCTGTGTTACGCCGTTTTGGGGTTGGCCCATTTCTCAGAAGCTGTATCCGACTGTAGTACACTGATCCGGGGGCAAGGGTGTTAACTAATCAAACATTGTCAACGCCATTCTCCCTTGGCAGAGGCACCAGGCAGGGCTGCACTTTGTCTCTGTTACTATTCGCTTTAACCATTGAACCAATGGCAGCACTGGTCAGAAAGATACATGTATGCAGGGGGGTTAGAATACATGGTCCACCTCAGATAATTTCCCTTTACGCGAATGACACTATGTAAGAGACCCTGAACACAACCTTGCCCCAATAATGAAAGATATTTATTAATTCTCATGATATTCTGGATACAGACTAAACAACTCCAAGTCAGAATTTTTTCCCCTTACACCGGCCACAGTTCCGTCCCTGGACTCTGGGGCCATCAAATGGTCACAATTACACTTCAGGTACCTGGGAATCATGGTATCGGGTAACCGACAATCGCTGTACACAGACAATTATGAACCTTACTTACAACAATTGTCTACCAAACTGCTAGTGCGGGCTAAGCTACAGATATCGTTATATGGGCGTGTAGCCCTATTGAAGATGGTGGTTCTCCCGAAATTATATTTCTCTGGTAATGTTCCTGCATAGCCGGGATGAGCATTTTTCTCTAAATTGAAGTCATTAGCCTCTACGTTTGTTTGGGGAAATGGGGTGGCGAGAGTTAGTTGGCATAAACTGTCGGAAATGTACGAATATGGGGGCTTAGCAGCACCAGATTTCGAACTATATTATTTAACATCACAGGCTCAATTTGCTGGACACTGGTACACGACCAAGGATACAGCTGTACATATAACTTTGGAGAGATATGGGGCCTGGGCTAGAATTTTCAAGAAGATTGGGGTAGACATTCTCCATAATTGGGATTTTCCGCTATGGAATTATCCGGCCATTTCTCCCACATTTGACAGGATGCTAAAGAGAACCTGAGATCCATCAGGACGGATGAACATAGGCAACATAAACCCCGATGGACGGTTTGTATCCCACAACAAATGTGTTAACACGCTAGAGGGAGTGGGGGGAGGTGGAGGGCAGTTGAAAATACTTCAATACCACCGGATGCTGACCGCTTTCCATAAAAGATGGCCATCATTCCCAGTAGAACGGGAGACACATAGCTGCATCAATGTCATGGTGTCAGTAGGTGATATGCGATGTGGAGTATCTAGACTATACAAACTGATACAATCACATCTCCCTACTCAGAATACTATCAAAGAAACTTGTGAAAAAAACATGGGACTTACAATAGGGGATGAGAAATTGAGCAAATGCTGTCAACTGACTAAGTCGGAATCATTAAATGCCGGACTACGCCTGATCCAGTTTAAGGAGTTTAACTCAATCAGTTACACTATATTCTGGCCAAAATGGCTACATTTACAGCTGACCACACAGGAGAATGTATGAAATGTAGAGATCGACACGTAGACGCCTTTCACATACACTGGTCGTGCCTCTCGATAATGACATTTTGGGGCAAGGTAGTCAAGGCTCTAGATAACATGCTGAATATCCCGCCTTTCCTCACTCCAATAAAATACTTGTTTGGGGATATTGGAAAAATTTCAGAGACCACAAGAAGATGCTTTAATGTATCATGTGCAGTTGCGAAAAAGTGTATTCTAAAATATTGGAAGTCTAAAAATGCACCTAGTTTTGAGGACTGGCTATGTGAATTTACTTATGTCAACGAATGTAAAGAGGTGTTCTATCAATATACTCAGTATGCCACCTAAAGATATCTGGGCCCCATTTAGATTGTACTTGATTGAGAATGACTCCGAAACTGACAGTTCTGGGCATCCTGATATTGCTCATTTCTAGAATCTAATTCTAATGTTTAACATAAATATGCTTTGTACCAAGAATATGTTTTTGTATTTGTCTGTGCTTGACATATGACCATTGAATAAATGCAAGTTTAAAAAAAAAAAGAAAAGGAGGACCTGTTTACCTTATTAAAAAGTCGACGGGCTGACTAACTTAATGCTCAAAAAAGAGATAAACACTTGGTCCAAATTCCTGACAGCATTGTTCGAAGTAATCTCACAAGAATAAACTGGGTCCTATGATTCAGATCATTGCCTGTATAAGGTACAGAATGTACCTCAACACTGTTTACTGATCTATATCTCTGCACCATTCACTGTTTATTGATCTGTGACTATTGTATTTTTGATCTAATCTTTGCATCTCACACCGCTACGGCATGTTGCCCAGCAAATGACGATACTACCGCAACCGGCCACCTCCTTTCTCTGTTTGCACTTTGCATAGTACCACCAAATTGTATAGGTAAATATGTACTATGCGATTTCTTCGTGTATGCAACTGCTAACTTAAACTGTGAAATGATGTACCTGCCAAACTGTATTTGTAAATATCTATACTTTAACTGTAACATGTAAACTTGCGCTGAGATACCTTTAGGTGAGGAGCGCTATATAAATAAAACAATCAATCATCAGACAGAGGAATATACCACCCTCATGGAAAACATCTATCATAGTGTCAATATTCAAGAAAAGGGTATGGGCAGAATGCAAGAACTATCTTCCTATCGCCCTTCTCGATGTTGTTGCCAAATTATTTGCTTCACTGTTGCGGACAAAGTTATCTGACTGGGTAATGGCAACAGGTAGATTTGACTACTACCAATCAGGTTTCATGAAAGAAATGGGCACAAGTATGAATGTCTTCTGGTAAACAATTTGAAGATGCATAGTTTAAGTGAGAGGGGGAGAATATACTTAGGCTTTGTTGACTTAGAACAGGCATACGACAGAGAACGTTTGTGGTCCAAGCTAGCTTCTTGGGGGATGTCCAGTCAGAATAAAGGTTGCAATTAAGGCCCGGTATTCTGGAACCTCGTTAAAAGTTAGATTAGACAATGCAGGTAGTTTATCTAGATCAATTCCAACAAGCAGCAGTTTAAAACAAGGCTGCCCCTTGGTGCCAGCTCTTTAACTTGATTGTAGCAGATTTGGTGGACAATCTGGAGAACTCTAGATCATTCCCTCCACGCTTTTTTGGGCGATTGATAGGTCATCTATTGTATGTTGATGACCTGGTCCTTCTAGACCAGAGACCAATTGGTCTTCAGTGACAATATACAGATAAAAAAAAAACTGAGGATAAATGTGCCAAAAACTAAAATATTTATCCTTGAATCAGCACAGGACAGGAAAGGTGGCTTGAGAAAGAGGTTCCTAAATAATGAACAGGTTGCCAACGTGAAATCATTTATGTACCTGGGGATGTTGGTAAATATTAATGTAAATGACAGCCCAAGGATAGCTGAATTTAGAATACAAACTAAACATCTAACTATCCTGCTTAAAAGGCTTAAGTGTTTCTCTTTGATACCGACGTTAACGTTTTATACAATGATGGTGGTGGCCATACTCACTTACGGGGCAGAAGTATGTTTTGCGACTGCACATTCAATGTGGGTTACAGTGGAGGGCTTATTTTGGAAGAATGTACTGTGCCTTCCTAGTACGACCCCTATGCCGGTGATACGGTATGAACTGGGACTTACATCTCTATATGCAATAGTGGTATGGAAGTCTCTTGCTCTATACCGAAAATGCATAAACCAATTGCCAGTAAGAGGTTTTTCATTGTTGAAGGATATTTTAAAAAACCAAACCAATTCTAGAGGTGGGGAGATTGGCATGCTCTGCTATTCCATTTGCCCTAAACACGTAAGTAGGGCACTAATCTCCAACCCAGAATGAGCAAAAATGTAACTGTGGAGAAAGGTTTGGTTGGATACAATTGATCAAAAGTCCCAGTACAGGATGTATAAAGATTTTAATGTGGAAAGTCTGGCTTATAACACCTTGTCAAGATACTTAAGACTGTTCCCAAGTAGTTTCTACAGGTCGAGATTCCTAAGATTTCGAATGAACTTGTACGCAGCCAAGGAGATCTTGATTGTGAGGAAACAATGGAAGGGAAAAAATCTTAATTTCAGGTTTTGGCATACAAAGAGAGGTGTGGAAACATCATATCATTTAATATTATTTTTTCCTGGGTTGTCAGAAAAACAGACCCTATGTCTGATAAAGACTTTTTAAAGATCCAACACCTCAACTGCACAGCATTGGTGGACAATGATAGTCTGTGGTGAAAATGTGACGACAATAGCACTGATCAATTATTCAGAGAACTTTTTTGTGGACAATAAAAATGTGTTTTATTGAGGATGAATTTTTGAATGTTAAATGTGGATTTTGATATTTGTTTTAAATGGTTTTATGAATTGTAATACTGTTTTAAGTGATACTCCGTATCAGGTTTATAATTAAACCAAACACCTTCATAATAATACAAATAAAAAAACTGTGCTGCTGTTTGAATGCTTGTCACTGTCTGGGTAGGAAAATCCATGCCTGCATCTGAATCTAGAAATGTCTATCCACTAGAGGCTCCTTGATGAATTCAAGAATGCCTTCGCTAGATTCCGAGAAACGCTTAAGGGAATGGGAAAAGGAACTCCCCATTCTGAGTTCAACTGCTCAGTCTTCCAATTTTTCTCTGCAATTATGCCCAATCTTCACTTTCATTACCTTTGTGATTAGTTTGGTGACTGCAAACTGGCAGTGAGTGCTTCCCATGACAAATGGAAGGTATGCCCTATAACGTCAAGTATATTTGGATGTGAAAATATCCCTCAGGCAGAAGCCAGCCAATCTTGCAGTTTCATCGCCTGGAGGATCTGGGCCAGTGAGACAATTGTGAATTAGTCCTTCTAACAACGCTTGTTGACAGGTATAAGGACCAGTGTGGGCCTGCACTGGCCAGTCTTTTTAAGGGATGAGGAAGTAATGGGAAAATGGGAATACCACATTTCCCAACTGCCAAAGAAGAAAAACCCCAGCCAGCAGAAACTGAGCAATATCCTCTCAGAGGAGCCGTTCTGGAGTTGGCAAGGGAAATGGGTACGCTTGAGGGGCACCATGTGGCGTGATGGGAGACAGCAGCCCTGGAAGATAATTTTGAGAACTCAGTGGTCCAATAGCATCTGCCCCCAAGATTTGTCTAGCCTTCTCCTGAAAAGAGAAGAGCGTGGTATAATGGGCAATTTACATGGGGTTTTAAGTACTCAAAGGCACTGGGGTGGGAGGGGGAGAGAAAGTGCATGATTATCTCCTCTACTCTTGGAGAGGCACAAAATAACTTCTGTTTTATCATCTGCTGAACTGCTCTTCTGAGGAAAGGGATAAGGCTGAAATGGACCTGCCATATAGCACACACAAAATGGCCCAACCCAATGGCAGGTTAAAATGGGTTTAATTTAACAGAAAAATGGTCCCCTTCTTGTTCAAACACAAACAATTTGTCAGGGCAATAGCTTTAAAACAGCTGCTACAGTTTGATGGATGTTAAAATATGCGTCTCTACACAGATGTAGGATTAAAGGTATATTTATTAATTAACAAGGAGAACCCCACAAAGCAGGCTGTTACGCATCTACCTTCCTTCAATTTCTCTCCTGTGTCGTTCTTGAATCCTCGTGAGGAGCTCCCGGGAGACCAAACCATAACATCACCCTTCCATAGCAATGAAACAATATGAAAACAGGAAAATTATGATGAGAAGGAAAAACAAGATGGGATGAAGAGGGAGAGAAGAAGGTAGCAGTAATTTAATTGGTAATCTGCAAGGAACAAGGTAAAATCTATCAATAGTAAATAAAGTCACTCTTGGAAGTGGGAATGATCCTTCTACGCTTCAAAGGCATTGTTCTGGTTGGAGTGTTGCTATACATCAGATGTGGATCTACTTCCTCCGTTCACAGTCCAGGTTTGGGAACCAGTCACGCACTCCAGAGGAACGCACCACATCATCAAAAGACCATCTTCCCCCATCGTCCAACGTAACACACTTCCCTCCTACCTTTTGAACGACCTGTGCATCTCTGAATTTGGAAGGGCCCTTAAGGACTTTCTTGGGTTCTTTCACACATACCCAATCTACTTTCTCAAACTTGGGATCACATGTACCCTTGGTACGATCATAATACTCATTATACTTCATATGTCTTTCTCCCTCCTCCATATCAATTCTCTTGAGATTATTCAAAGATAACCATGACGGACTACCCCTAAATATGACAAACAGCTCCACGTTGTTAGTGGAATGAGGAGTCATCCTATAGGCATTGAGAGCTCCCTTGAGGGTGTCTTTCCATGGCAAAGAATTTGCAAATGCCAACTGAATTATGCGCTTCACAAACCCATTAATGTGCTCCACTAGTCCATTCATCATAGGATGGTACAGCAAAGTATACTGTCTTTCAAAAAGGGCTGCATCTCTTCAGAAATAAACTGAACTCCATTATCGGTGACCATCTCTTGTGGATACCCTTCTCTGTTGAAACCTTCTAAAAATATCCCAATTTTGCTTGACGCCACAGCCCTCTCCATTGCACCACATTTAACCCACTTGTAAGTATTGTCCATTTGCACAACTATGTACATTTTATGAGCTTCAAAAGTCTCACACAGCCCAGTAATGTCCATGGCCAGTTATTTCCAAACTGAGTCTGGAATCTCCGCCAATTGCAATAGTGCAGTATGACCTTTCTTGCTTTTATCACTAGGAGCACATGCTTGGCAGTTTTTCACTAGCTCTTCAGTGTAATTTAGCATCTCAGGCCACCAGTATGTATCTCTAAGCCTTTTTCTGGTGAGATTTCTTCCTAAATTACTTTCATGCGCAAGATTTAAAATCTCCACCCTTAGGCAGGTTAGTGGAATGATGCATTCCCCTCTAAATATACACAATGCATTCTCTGCAATTTCATCTCATATCTGAGAATACCGGTTGAGACCGTTTGCTACTATTTCCCACCGTCGATGGATGGCATGTAGTAAGAGCTTCTGTTCTGAATCATCTGTGGATGCTCTGGTCCATTCCTCTTCTGAAATTCCTGGTTCAATGTGGGCAATAATGCATTCTCCACCAGTTTCTGTATACCATCCTTGTTCCTCTCTTTCCCATGGCAACCTAGAGAAACAGCCTGCAATTATGTTCCCACTGCCTGGTGTGTAGACAACTCATATTGTATTGCATTATGTCTAGAATCCATCTGCGTATCCTTGGAGAAGCTAAATGTGGGTCCTTAGAATTCATAATGTGGATTAAGAGTGTGTGATGAGTTTTGACAGCCCGTAGTAAACCCCACTGGTAAACCCCAGATTAAAGTTCTGAAATGTTCCAAAATCCACTTTACCCCCTAGTGCTTCCTTTTCTATTGTCGAATAATTACATTCTGCAGATTTTAAAGCACAAGAAGCAAATGTAATAGGTACTATTCATTTTTTTCGTGTATTTGCTCAAGCACCCCACTCAATCCTACGTTGCTGGCATCAACTGTAATGATATTCAAGGCAGTCATGCTGAACATCTTGAGAGTTGCAGCCTCATTTATAACTCGTTTAATGTTCTCTAGTTCCATTTGACATTCAGCTGACCATAGACATTTTGTTGACTTCTTCATCAGTCCACTCATGTGCTGTGTTCGGTCAGTGAAGTACGGCACACATTTAGAATAGTACTGTGTAATGCCCAGGAAACTCTGCAACTGATCCCTATTAGTAGGGACCGGCATATTGGATATTGTCTCTACTAAATTCTTTTTTGGTTTGATCCCTTCTGAATTAATGTGTCCTAGATATATCACCTCCTTCACTTTGGTTTTGCATTTATCAATCCTTACTGTGGGTCTTTTCTCTTGTATCACTTGTAGGACACCCAATAGTTTCCCATCATGTTCATCTTCCATTAAAGTCACTATAAGGATATTGTCCTGAGAGTAATGGACTTCCTCTAGGCCCCCAAACAGTCTTTGCGTCAGTCATTGGAAGACGGCCGCTGCCGATGCTAGGCCAAACGGCATATGCCTGTATCTGAGTGCAACGCGGGGTGTGACAAACAAGGTTAAATGCTTTGACTCTTCATCCAACACCACCTGGTGATATGCGGACGATAGGTCCAACGTAGTAACATTTTGGTCTGGTTTCATAGTGACCACAACAAGACATTTATGTTTGGCAGGGGATAGCTATCTATCCAAATGTTAGCGTTAAAGTACCTGAAATCCACTCACATTATTATCGAATTGTCAGGCTTGCGTACCATCACTTAGGGGGATAGCCATTCTGATGATTCAATGGGTTAGATGATGTTCTGTTCAAATAGTTTTGTCAATTTATTTTGTAAAGATTCCTTCTTGCCAATGGGAATGCTTCTTACTTAATGTGTAACTGGTTTGGTATCGCTCTTCAGTACAATTCTATGCTTGAATTATTTGAGCATTCCTATTCTTTCATTTAACACTAGAAATGATTTGGCCAAACGCACACACACATTTTTATTTTTTATTTTTATAGCCCTGGAACAAAGGCCCGTAAGCATGGGAGCGCCAAGACTAACGTACAACACAAAACATAAAAATCAATAAATCAGGGAGAACCAGTGGGAGGTAAGGCAAGAAAGGGGTAATTTTTCTTTCAAAAAGGAAGGTTTTCAGTTTACGTTTGAAACTGGACAGACTAGGGCATAACCTCAGGTTGAGTGGAAGGGTATTCCATGGGTGTGGGGTTGAACATTTATTTTACTGTGTCAGTTTTGCCTTGGGTATATGGAGTAAACCAGTGTTGTTGGATCTAAGGCCGCATCTATCCGGTAGCCATTTAAGCTGAGCTGCCAGGTGGGACGGACTCTTGCCATACAGGCACGAGTGTGAAATGCAAAGCGTGCAAAACATTACTCTTTGCTATAGGATTGGAGTAATCCTACCTAGATGTATTTTGATCCGAAGAGCTCCTTGCTCCCTCCCATCCCAAGACGATTCATTTTCATCTACGTATAGTTTGCAGTACGTTTCACTGCCTTTAAATTTGAGGTGGACCAACTTGTATCCAAGGAAGTTAATGGGACTCATGCCATATCCAGTGGCTTTAACATTAGTAATTCTCAGATTGCCTAGCTGTACCTTTAATTCCTTTTTGTAAGTGAGGACATTCACCATCGTGTATGGTGAGATGCTGTATCCACCATTATATTGAGCAGAATACTATCAACTTCCTTGCATTCCCATGGTCCATTCTTTTTAAAGGAGCACAGGATTTGAACAGAATCCTCCTCATTATAGTTTGATATATTCAGTAGAGTGCTGGGCCCATCTAATTTTTCTAAGGCTCTGATGTTGGAGCTAGCTCCCACCCTCCCTTTGTTGCTCCTGCATACTCTTCCATAATGTCCTATATTACCACATTTTAAACATTCTGTGGTCATCGCTGGACATTCCTTTCCCCCATTAAAGTGCCAGCTGCACCCACATTTATAGCATCTACATTGCGCACGAGTATTCTGGGCAGTGTTATCAGATTTCTCTTTCTTCACCTTATCTGGTACACTGGATTTGATGTTTGATACTGCAGTTGACATCTTGATTAGGGATATAGTGGCATCATCACTTTCTCAGTCATCTTCCACTTGGATCTTCTTAACTTCTAGTGTATCGGATTTGTGTTAAACAGCTTTCATGCATCTGTCTCCCAACTCCATTGCCCTTGCAATTTCAAGCTTGGACCAATGTTGGATCCTTGGCCTGCACAGCTTTGGTTGGATGTGGGGATCTGCGGTGTGCAAAATCAACTGGTCTCTCAAATATTCATCGGCCACCCCTGTGAACTTGTACATAGCCAGAAGTCCCCTTAAAGCTGCAATATAAGTGCCCACTGTCTCTCCTTCGATCTGCTTTCTAGTAAAGTAGTAATACCTTTCAAGAACAATATTGGTTTTATACCCAAAATACTAGTTTTGCAAAAGAGGCTTAATTTCGCCTGTTCATACTTCAACTGCCAGAATCACCTGCGCCATCAGAGGGGAGTACATCAGGGAGGGTGCGAAAAAGCCTTAATGCTTCTGCTCCAATACAGTTCAGTAGGGTAGCCTCCTTAAGGTCATCATTGAACTTAGCACCCCTAATGGCCCTTAAATAAACCTGGAACAAGTATATCAATTGTTCCCATGGTGTAGAAGGGTTGCTTGGATTAGCAAGGAAAGGGCATGGAGCGCGTACATTCTGAATTGTAAGGCAACATTGGGAGGATGAGGTTCCGAATGTGAAATGGATGCTCTTTCCTTCTTTATATTTGTTTTCCCTTTGTTCCTTCTTTCTTCCTTTTGATCAGTCTTTCTTTTGTTTTAAAAAAGTGTGTCCCTTATTAAATGATGCATGGTGCAGCGTTGTTTTCTTTCATTTATGAGGCCACATATCAGTTTCAAGCCCAAGAGATAAGACGTAATGAGATGAAGAAGTTCTGTGTGCAACCGGCTTGTAGCCACTACATGTTGCCAGGGTGACCAAAAGGCATCTAAGATAGTGGCTGCATGTTCCGCGATGCTGCAAGGTTCTTTCTTCATACCCCAGTCTCTCCTTTATCGCACGTTGCTTTCCCCAACCGCCTTGCCTCCTCTCCCCCACTTCAGGTCCAGCCCGCACTTGCCTGGTGATGTGTCGGCACCTCTATCCAATCGCCCGTCCAGCTGGAGCGTTCCTGGCTGTTCATGGGTCACAGTGGCCATTCCGTCAGATGGATCAGCTGACACATACTCCTTGGTGGCACCTGGGGGTTTTCCACGCCGCTCATCGCCAAAATGTTAAGATTGGCGGCTCAACACGGATGTGGTATTAAAGGTAAGTTTATACATTGACAAGGAGAACCCCCACAACGCAGACTGTCCCACATCTACCTTCCTTCAACTGCTCCCCTGTGTCATTCTCGAATCCTTGAGAGAAGCTCCAGAACGACACGGGAGACCAAACCATAACAATGGTTTCCTTATGAAGTTCACAAGGGTTTGGGGTTCCCTGCATAACTCATGGTCTCTAAGTCACTGTGTAAGGATCTCCTTTGGTTTCTTGCTGATGACAGTATACTGCCATCTCTAGCCCTCCTTAATGACCTGCAGGTACAACTGGAGCTTCTCAGTGTTAAGACAGGGCCCACTGGACTTGCCATCCCCAGTTTTCAAATGCAAACTTAAGGCGTTATCTCCCACTCTTAGGGTCCTTCAGTTTTCATCAAGGAACGGAACAAGTGGGCACCACTGGATATTAATCCTTAGTATAAGTATCAAGGTAGAAAAAGAAAAATGAAGATTCTCAAAAAAACTTCAAGGGAGCAGGCTGTGAAGAGTCTGGAGACACCACGACTCAAAAAATAACAGTGAAGAAGAAGACTAAGTATGGCCAACTTAGTCACACAGCCGCTCTACGTTGTACCCAAAAATGGGTTATGGGATTAGTTAAATTTTCTTCAAAATTGTTCCTGTATACAAAATAACTATTTATATCCAATTTCAAAATGGTAGTCAGAAAAAAGTCCCAAGTTATAGATGAATTTGAAAATGGTTTCTCAAAACAATATTGATGAGAGCAAAACACTAATATAATCTTAGTGAGGATGCAGCTACACAACACATAAAATCGACTTAATGTGCCAATGCATTTCGGAGTATACAGACTCCTTTTTCAGGGCAAGTCTTGATTGTAACAATGTGGACACAACGAAAATATACATGTGTGAGTCAATAAAAGAAAAGTAGTTGCAACACATACCAGAATGCAGAATGTTCAGATTGGCGTCGAAATGAGAGTTAGGGGATAAACAACAAAAAACTACAATGAGTGATAAAAGTAAATGTTAAATCATTGTGGAACTATATATATGATGTTACAAACGGTACCTCTATTGTAGTGTGTAGCCAGTGTAGCTTTTAAGATGTCAGGCGTGTTGATGAAAGTAACTCACGCAGTCCAATGAAGGACAGTAGTCAGCAACGGCTTTCTAAAAGCACACAAGTTACAATAATCAGAGGCTGAATGGATTGAGGTAAGGCAAGTAGCCTACAGTAATCTACATATAATGTTGAAGTACCCGAGTGTGCAGCGCGGCCGTGAAGTAAGCCGTACTATCGCTGCAAAGCATCGTCGTGTTGTAGTGTTGCTTAGAAAAAGGTAATTTAAATAACCACGTGACCGCATCGCATCTGGAAGGCGCTACGCGGGTGTATGACAAATGGCTCTGCATATGTGATTTGTGGGCCCTTAAGAGGCAAACCAAGAAAATGTGTGATATAATGGGGTTAAAAAAGACATAATAGAGTGTATAATATCAAAAAAAATAAAAAATCAAATAAGCATAGAACTAAAAGAAATACTACGAGAAAAATGCTAGGACAATGTAAAATAGCAAGCATGGAGAAAATAATTAAACATTCCAATTATATAACCTAATAAGGATAAATCAGGAATTCTAGAGTGCATGGTATTAGTTAATGAAAATATCGAATAAGCATGGAAATAGAAAAAATATTACGAGAAACATGTTAAATAAATGCGAAATAGCAAACATTGAGAAATCAATAGAAGTCGCTGAGGGTGACATTGAAGCAATGCCACCTTGGGTCCCAGACCAGTCGTCCAGGGAGTGCAACAGCAAAGTTAACATAAATATGTGTATTTGTAACCCAATGTGAAAAGGTAGAAGGCCAAATAACAGTCAGCATGCGAGTTAGATGTCTCATAGGGACACAGACAACAGTTACAGAAAAAAACAACTTGTAAAGCAACTGGAGTGACAAAAGGCAGTGAAATATTGTCATACTTAAAATGTGGAATCCATGTACATGAGGTCTCAAGATCAAGGTAGAGCTAAATTATAAGTGCTTACTGTAACAATGTCAATATACTATAAGCAGATATAGAAATGATGATAAAACAGCTTGTAAAGCAACTGGAGTGACAAAAGACAGTGGAATGTAGTCATACGAAAAGTATGATGTCAATGTGTATAAGGTCTCTAGTTCCAACTACAGCCACAGTAAAAGTGCTTGTTGCAACAATGTCAATACATCATCATCAAATATAACAATGATAATGAATCACTTCGTTGAACCCGTGAGGAGATAAACTCCCAAGTTTGTCTATCCAAAAGGTTTCTCTCCTATTGAGTCTCAGTGCAACATCCTCATGTGGATGGACCTTGTTCAATACCTCAAGGATCAGGAACTTGATTTGAGTTAAATTGTGTTTATTTTCAATCCAGTGGCGAGCCACCGCAAAATTAGATTGGGATTCCGTATTCTCGCTGCTCTTGTGGACTGGCCTACATAGTAGGGACACTCAATGCCATATATAATGTTGGTACTGTCACAAGTTCCAAATGTTCTTAATAGAATTTTTTGGCCTGTGCGAGGATGGTGTTTAATATTTCCCTTGAGTATCAGGTTACAATTGGCACAGTGAAGGCACGGATATGTCCCAGTTCTTTGGTTGACAGGTTCTCTCAAACTGGGTCGTGTGTGAACCAGTTCGTCTCTCAGATTTCTACTTCTCTGGTACGCGAAAACTAAGTTGGTGGAACAAATTCTGTACTCTTATGACGTTTTTGAAGATGTTCCAGTGTTTAATGGAATTTTTAATTTTGTTACTCTGTACAGAAAATTTCGAAACATATACTGGTGATTTCAGTTCTCTTGGGGATTTGACAGTGTTGGATAACAAGGTACTGCGGTCACATGTACTCACTCTCTGTAATGCTGAATCCAATTCAGAAATTTTGTAACCACGAGCCAGAAATGTTTCTTTCATTATCAATTGTTGGGCTAGACAATCTTCGGGATCGCTCACAATTCTTTTTACACGGAAAAATTGACTGTATGCCAAGTTTCTCAGAAGACTGGGTTGGTGGAAACTCAATCTGTGCAATAAATTATTGCGATCGGTGGGTTTTCGGAAAAGTGTAGTATTGTAACCAGTAAAACTCTTGGTTATTTGTACATCCAGAAATGTGATCTTGTCTTTGGATATTTCCCTGGTAAACTGTATACGATGGTCAATGCTATTCAAGTAATTGAAAAAAGTATCAAAAGAAGCTTCTGTATCTGTCCAAATTACAAAAATATCATCTATGTAACGTGCCCACAGATGTATATGTCTGCTCCAATTTGGCTTTTGAAGTACGTTGTCCATTTCAAATTTGTGCATAAAGCAATTCGCATAGGATGGTGCCATGGTGGCACCCATAGATGTTCCAGAGACCTGTAGAAAAAAATTGTGAAATTGTAAATATGAATTTTCTGCTACAAATTGGAGCAGAACCATTATGAATTCTTTCTGTGCACGGATCTCAGGTGTTTCCAACAAAAGCCATTTTACTGATTCCATGCCCAAATCATGGGGTATCGATGTATATAGACTTTTGACATCAATCGTAAATAACAAGTGTTCTGGTTGAAAAGTGGCAGTATTCAGCTTCTGTAAAAAAGTGAGTAGTATCTTTGATATAAGTAGAGGTTTTTTGAATTAAAGGTTGGAGAAAAAAGTCAATATACACACCTAGCGGTTGATTTATACTGTCCATGCCTGCAACAATAGGTCTTCCCGGTGGTTTGGTTGCATCTTTGTGAATCTTAGGGAGTGTGTAAAAGTTAGGGATTCTCGGATGGTTATTGTACAAAAATTTGCGAGTGTGTTCATTTATCCATTCTAGTTCCATGGCTTTGTCGAGTAAACTTTCAAGATTTTGTTTAATGGATACTGTAGGATCATGATCCAGAGGTGCATAGATGGTGCGATCTTGTAGTCGTCTATTACATTCAGTATTATAATCAATGGTGTTCATGATCACCAACGCACCCCCTTTGTCTGCTGGTCGTACCGTGATGTTTTTGTCACAGTAAAGATTCCTGATGATTTTAATTTCATGGGGTTTAAGATTCTTATGTGGTGGGGTCTTGTAACTTATCTGCTCTAGGTCCCTGGTCACTAGTTTTTGAAAGATGTCAATAGATGGTACAGAAATGGAAGGTATGAAACCGTTCTTTGCTCTGAATTCTTGAAAATCAGGGGCATTGGATGTATTCTCATGCATTTCTAATTCTTCAAAGAAGACTAAGTTTCAGTTTCCTCACGAATTTATACAATTCGATGTTGGCGTCAAACAATGTGGTACTGTACGTGGGTACAAAGCTTAAACCCTTCTGTAATATGTCTTCTTCCATTTTATTAAGAATTCTATGGGATATATTGATTACTAGGTTTTCTTGAGTTGTAGGCGTGTCTGTGGCTTGTTTCTTGAGTTTCCTCCTCCCCCTGCGGGTTCTTTTGGTTGTGCGCCTAAAAAGACTGAAGTTGTGGGTGTTTGTGTTGACGGAGTCGTCGTGCGACTAGGATTACTGCCCTGTGCCTGCTCTTCTTGGGTATCAGGGTCCCTTTGTGCTTCTGAGTCTGAGCTAGATGTATTGTCAGAGGGATATTTGTATAGTTTCTTGGGAATTGTTGGTCCGTATTTCTCCATCCAAGTATATACCTCTTTGTTGATGTAATCATAAGTATCTCTTCTGAACTTTTTCACTTTCTTCTGTTCAAAACATTCACAGTTGCATGCCGCTTCCCTTATCCCCTTACAGCGAAAGCTGCTAACTACTGCTGAAACCATGCCATGTACCTTGCATATTTTGTACGATTCTCTTTTGCAGCACACCGGTCCATTTCAGTTTCGGACACACATTTTGTTACTGTGCACATGCGCCACATACCTGCACCAAGAGACCGGAACGATTCATCATGCCTCGAAATGCTTCAGAGCACCACAGAATGCTTTGCGTGGGTCAAAACGGACTATGGTGCACAAAACATACCTTTGTACCAGAGGTAAGGTTTGAGCATGCAAGTTCAAGCAATGGCGTGCAAGACTCACAAGAACTCACGCGCAACTTTGACAGAAGAAATATTCCACTTGGCGTGACAAATTCTGGTGGTGGCGGAACCGTAATGGTGATTTTTGCCAACATGCAGAAGCAGAAACCAGTGCGAAACCCGACGGTTTCGCTTTGTAGGCAGAATTTTTGCCTAGCACTAACAGGCAACCACCAGAAGAGGCAAAAGGAAATAAAGGACTGACAATCTAACACCTTTAATGTGTCACCTTGCTATTCTTGGGAGCGGTAGTTCACACAAGAAACAGTATTTAAACCTAAAGAGAAATCCAAAGGACTTCTCAGTGATACCGCACGAAAGGTGCTGTGTATCACTATACAAAAAGCAGATGCCTATGGAGTTTGTCAGACTCCAAAAACAGTGAAAACACAAAATCCAAATCAGGGAAAACACATGAGAGAGAGTGCTAATAAGTCCCCACTCAATAAGGAGTTACAATTAAAAAGTCCTAAGTCCGGCAAAAGAGTTGGGGGTCTCTAAGGTTGAAGGGAATTAGGACAGAAGAACAAGTTACTTACCCATGATAACGTTCTTTGGACTGGATGTTTCTCTCACGTAATCCTCATCTTATGATATTTCCATATCCAGCTTCAGCTGCTTTTGAAAAATTTACCAGCAGAGGGAGCTGCACGTCGATGTCGGTCGTCTCGATGTCAACGTCATCGATGGTATAAAGCGCACTCAGCGAGTGTTGGCTTCAGTTCCGTTTTTAAAGCATGTATAGGATAACCTACACCCGACAGTTACTTCTCCTGAAAAGCGAAGACTGCAATCACATGGAAAACTCTACTGCAGGGAGGTTGGGAGGCGCGATGAGGAATACGTGGGAGGAACATCCAGTCGAAAGAACGTTACCATGGGTAAGTAACTTGTTTTTCAAATGGGTTATGTCCTCCCACTTAATCCCCATTTTATGATAAGCTCCCAAAGCAGTGCAAGTATTTCTGGAGGAGGGAGTCAGAATTTTCAGACTCCTAGTCATTTAGGAGTTCCTTCATAGGTCTGTGCGCACAGAATGTAGCACTGCCTTTCCAAATAAACCTTCTCAGCTTGAGGAAGAGTCCAGATTATAGTGTTTAGTAAAGGTGTGTACGGATGACCACGTGACTGCCATGCAAATATCCCTAATTGGGACAACCCTCTGCAATGCAGCGGAGGTAGCCATGCCCCTGGTTGAATGAGCTCGAAGACACTCCGGGGGATTCTTTCCTGCTAATCTGTAGCATTCAGTTATTCCCAAAATAATCCATTTTGGCAGGGGTTGTTTCGGAATTGCCATGCCCAACTTGTGGCCTGTGTAACCTACAAAAAGTTGATCATTGTGTCTTATCTTAAACATCCTGGAGACGTAAAATGTCAGTGCACGCCTAGGATCAAGCCTGTGTAATCTCTCCTCTTCCTTTCCAGGATGAGGCAGAGGATAAAAAGAAGGTAGAATTATTTTCTGAGTTAAATGGAACTCAGACACCATCTTAGGCAATGCGGTTGGTTTCACCTTAAGGACCTTAGAATATTGTATAAGGAGGCTTGCAGGACAAGGCCTGAAGTTCACTCATTCTTCAGACTGATGTAATGGCCACTAAAAGGATGGTCTTTAAGGTTAAGTTTAATAACCTTAAAGGACAGGTATAGATAGGCTCAAAAGGCGAACACATTAGAAATCTCAATACTAGGTTGAGGTCCCAAGTTGGGACTTGAAATGGGACTGGGAGAAAGAATTGTATCACAAGGAGAAGCTCGAGGAAATATACCTCTTCAGAGGAGCGCTTAAAAACAGAGCGCTGCAAGATACCCCTTGATTGTACCAACCTAGAGCCCCAAGTTGGCCAGGTGTAATAAGAATGATAACACCATAGGTGTATTGCATGAAAACTGGTCCACATTCTTATCCCTGCACCAGCTGCAGAATATGTTCCAACTGCAGAGGTACAAGGACTTAGTTGCCGGCCGTCTGTCCGAAAGCAAAATCTCCATTACGTCTTCCAGGAGGTCCCAGTCCTTGTATCTCAACCTCTCAGAAACCATGCGCGAAGTTTGAGAGTCAGGACCCCTGGATGGAGATCCTGACCCTCATCTCTCTCTCGTGAGAGAAGGTACTCCCTTTGTGGAAGACGTATTGGAGGGCAGATGGACATGTCCAGAAGGTCCAGGTACAATGTCCTCCTGGCCCAATCGAAGCAATTAGGATCATGGATTTCCTGAACCTCCTCAACCTTCTGATGACTTGAGGAATGACAGGGAATTGAAGGAAATGCATACAGGAGTGGAAACTCCCAGTCCACTACTAACGTGTCTCCTAGACCACCTTTTAGTAGAAATTCCCTTGAGAAGTACCGTTCGCACTTCCGGTTAACATTGGTGGCGAACAGATCCACTTGAGGGGTTCCCCAAAGGGTGAAGATCTCTTGAAGGACTTCCTGAGCTAGATCCCACTTGTGGGAGACTGTGGCCTGCTCAGAGCGTCCACCGCCATATTCTTCACTCCAGCTAGATGAATTGCTGATAGGGAGATTCCTTCTTGAATTGCCCAGAACCAGAGCTGCATTGCCTCTCTGCAGTGGTACTGACCCTACACCTCTTCTCTTGTTGAGGTAATACAGGGCCACTGTGTTGTCCGTCATCATCAGGATGTTGTTTCCCCGTACAGAGGGCAGAAAGGCCTTAAGCACATGTCTGATTGCCCACAGCCCCAACAGGTTGATATGTAGTTTGGACTCCAATGGAGACCAACGACCACTGATGGTCAGGTTGTTGGTATGTGCACCCCACACTGAGTGAGGTGTCCATTACTACCTTATCTCCATCCATAGTTGCCAAAATGGTTCTCCCTTCAAAACATTGTCCTTGCAGGCCGACCACAGGAGATCCTGAGTAACTCTGTTGGGGACCTGAAGGAGACCCGACATCCTGCCTGAGAATTGAGACCATTGAGTCCTGAGAGCCCAGTGGAGAGATATTAAGATGCCATGAGGCCGAGCAACCTCAAAGTCGAAGGCCAGGAGACACTGGCCACTCTGGAATTTGGTGACCATCTGCAGAATGTATTGAGCCCTCACATCTTGTGGCAAGGCTTTTCGCATGGCTGCATCTAGGACTGCTAGAATGAATAGGAGCTTTTGAGATGTATCACGTGAGACTTCTTGAAGTTGAGGGGGAAACCCAGTTTATGAAGTGAGTGACAGGTGGAGCTGAGATGTTCCAGGGCCTGTTCAGGGCACGTTCCCTGATCAGCCAATCATCCAAGTTGGGGTAGACGTGAATTCCCCTTCTCCCGAGACTCGCTGCCACCACCGCCATTAACTTGGTGAAAACACTCGGGCGGAGATCAGCCCAAATGGCAGAACTTGAAACTAATAATGAGAACCACCAACAGCGAACCCCAGGTACCTGCTGTGATTGTGATGGATTGACACATGAAAGTAGTAAGTATCCTGAAGGTCCAATGATACCATCCAGTCCTGAAGCAGGAGGGCCTGAAGGATCTGAGCAAGGGTAACCATCTTGAACTTGTCCTTCCTGAGGAACTTGTTCAAGTCTTTTAAGTCCAAGATGGGTCTCGATCTGTTGTTTTTAGGAAATAGAAAGTACCGGGAGAACCAACCCTTGTTCCTCTCCGCTACAGGTACTGGTTCTATAGCACCTCTTTCTAGCAGGGTTAATATTTCCTGCATAAGGAGCGGATCCAGAACTTTGAAAGAGATGTTCCCCGGTGGATGACTCAGGCTTTTTTTTTTTAGAAAGGGAAGGAAGTTACCCTGGGCAATGCCTCGCCATTCCTTCAGATGCACTGAGAGTCTGCCTCCCAATAGGGTCTTGTGAACGAAGACCTCAGAGAGGTATTGAGGTGGCTGCAGCAGTGGCTGATAGTAAATCAGCCTCTACCTGGGCGATCCTAGTACCTCTTCCCCGTCCACCAGAGGGAAATCTTTTCTGACTCTTTGTCAGGTCCCTGGGTACAGGAGGCTTAGTACAGCTATTTTAAGTTGCGTTTGGGTTGTGTTCACAATGTTTCTTTGACCATCATGTTAGCCAGTTGCCATTCTCCCAGTCCAAGATGGTGGACTTCCTGCTTTGCAATGACTGGCATAAGTCTATTGTGATGCAGTTTGGACCTCTGGAGAGGTTCTAAACTGCCTTTCATTCAAGATCTCTTAAGAAATTGTCACAGCTCTTAAGAGCTCCAGCGGAAACAGTGAAACCAGAGAGAAGAAACTACACAGCAAACATAAATTCATCTTAGAGTGCCAGGAATTCATTCAGATAAGTGACTGATGTGAAAAGGTGTATTTAAAAGTTATTTCTCAAATTAAAGCTGCATGTTGGTGTCTTATATTGTAAATAATTGCTGAAGAAAAGTCTTAAGGATAACTCTGCTCAGCTTTTCAATTGTCAAGTCAAGTTAAAGTTAAAAAACGTTTTTTGAAAGATTCTGGTACAAATCCGGAGGTTACAATGCGTGTGCCGACGTTGAAAAAGAATCAGTAATTGTTTTCAGGCTTGCGCGCAAGTGAAATAAAGCTTGTTTAGATACAGTTTCAAGTGCGGTGAGGAACGAGCAGCATATGAGGGAAGTACCCGTCGGCATGCATCAACGTGACAGAGAAAATAAGGAAGTTGTGCAGAGCGTTTCATTTCTTCAGCAAAGCTGCGCAGTGAAAACTCGATCAGCTGAGGAGCCCGCCGGCAACCGGGTGCGTGGTTATTCAGCGTTGTGTGAGGAGTGAGGATATCTACAGACTGATACTGCAGCGTGTAAAGTGTAAGTGAAAAGTGCGCGAACATCAAAGTCTGTCAGAAGCTTTTCGGGCACGGCATGCAGCAGCAGATCTCCAAGCACGCTTTCAACGCCCAAAGACTACTGAGTAGCAAATGCTGTAGTGCTGTCACACGTTATAAGGGTAAACTGAAGTCACTTACAGTGAGCCAAAAGAATGTGCAATTATCATTAAGACATTAGTAGTTTCAATCCCTGAACAAGGAGAGGTTTTGGTGCACAGAGTGTACTGTCAGAGAAAGGTTTTAAAAGAAGTAAAAGGAATTTAATGAGCACAAGTCTTCTGAAAGAACTCTATTTAGTGGTGCAAGAGTGAAGGCTTGTACTTAAACAGAACCAGAGACACGTTTTAAAACATAATACCATTTACCATAGAGTAACCAGCAAAAGTCAAGGTTTACTTCAGCCTAAGATTACTGAGTAAAGTTCAACAGGAATTTGTTCAATTGTTTCAGTTGCTTCTTGGAAAAAAGCAGAGGCATTCAGGTAAAGAGTGGTTGTTTTCTGGAAAGAACAATCAATTGCAGATTTAAATGTGTAATTAGAAGTTTAATCAGAGATATATAATTTACAGGTTTCCAGAGTTCTTAGACGTCCTGAAGTCAGAGGGAACCAGAGAAATCCTGACTGTTTATTATTTTCTCCACTTCTCCTTTTCCCCCGGTTTGGTCAATCCAGCAGTTGTTGAATTAGCTGCTGGGTGAACCACTTTGGGATATCTGTGGGCTATTCGACTGCTTCTGCAAGATTTCAGCACTGGGACCTGATACTCTTTGATTGGACAGTCCTCTCCCATTCCAACTAAGGAGTAAAAGCGAAAGGACCTACCCCTCCAAGGTGTGCTGGTAGGGTGGTTTTGTGCCTGTCCAACAGCAGCAACAAGGGACTTTGCTGCTGCTTTAGAGGTCTGCAATTTCTCCAGGCTCTCGTGAGCCTTACTACCAAATGTGCGCCATAAAAGGGCATTTCAGGCAATCTGGATTGAACATCTAGAGCAACACCAGACTTTTTTTTTTAACCAGGCAAATCTGTGCATAACTGTACTAGCCGCCATGGACCTGCTGATGCGGTCAGCAGTGTCGAGACCTGTATGGAGGGATTTGACCATTGCATCTTTCCCATCATTGACTAGATGTAAAAATCCATCCCTTTCCTCCGCTTCGGGAATATGATCAGCCACCATTGCTACACATTCCCAAATAGTGTGAGTGAATTTGGCCAACGTGCACGTAGCATTTGCTGACTTTAGGGCCATACTTCCCAAAGAGAAAACGTTCCTGGCCCAAGCATTGTAACGCTTGTCACCTGTCTGGAGGGGATAGTTGGATATGCCTTCTGTTTAGAGGTTGATGTGGCAGCTTGCACTACTAAATTTTCAGGAGTGGGATACTTTGCCGAGTAACTGGGGTCACGAGTGGACGCCTGGTATTTTGATGTTCATTTTTTTTATTCATTGCCAGAATCAATTCTGGCGTCTCCCAATGTGTACTCTCTCTCCTTTGCAATGCCACATGGAAAGAAAGAATTGGATCCTCCTGGGGTCCCTTATCTACGATGTCAGTCAGATCATCATGTTTGTATATTGGTGTTGGTCTTTTCCACCCGGTATACTCTACCACCCTGGACATTAACTGTCTATAAGACCCTTCAGCATGGTCAGTAGGGTCTGGTCTCCCAAACTCTAATTCTGGGGACGTATCTAGTCCACTTGCATTTTGCATGGACGCCTGTACGTTTTTTAGCCTTGATTCCTCTGAGATCAAAGGCCCAGGGACACCAGGTGTTTCATATTGAACCAAATGTTTGTGAATCATCCAAAGAATGTTCTGCTTCCTCATAAATCAAAGAAATTGACTCAAAGAAGTCCTCTCTTTGTAATGGTGTATACACCTTTTCTGCAATCCTCGATATTGGCACCGAAATCTTCGACCCAGTCGACGTTGAGAGCTTCCACGCGTTCGGCGTTGAGGACTTGTCTGACGCTTTCGGCATCAGAGTTATCTAATGCTTTTGGCATTGAGGACCTGTCATGGTCTGATGAGGAGTCTTTCAGCACTGATGGCGTCGATGACTTCTTCCTCGAAGATTTGTCTCAACTCAGGGGATCCTTCCACCGCTCTCGAGGAGATTTTGCCTTCCGGGCCCGAGGGTGCACAGTTTTTACCTTTATCCTTTTTCTTGTTGAGTTTTTCGACCAGGGCATGGCGTTCATGAGTTTGAGGGGGTCAAAGCCTCATTCGCAAAAATGTGCATAATTTTTATTCTGAACTTCTCCCACTCAGTTGGAGAGGCTGATTTCATCAGGCATTTAACACGTTCTGTGGAGGAACTTGGTGACGAAGACTGTAGCCTATGGTGCCTTTTCCTCGACCATCTTGAAGATGACGAGTGGTGAGAACCACTGTGTGATCTCGATCTGTCTTTTTAGGGTGACGAGAAATATTTCTCAACCCATCTGAAGACACTTTTTTTGATGGGGTCGTCGAAGGGGATTTTGACCTACCTGCTGCTAATTTTCCTCTTTGCTCTTTCAGGGCTTTTGCCGTCATCGATAGGTAGGCCTTACAGTCAAAGGTAGCGTGAGTGGTATTGAGGCACCACATACTCGCCCGGTGGGGGTTCGTAAGGGACATCTTTGCCCCACAATCCTAGCACTTCTTAAACCCAGATCTCGATGTAGAAGACGCTGACGACGATACCATTTTCAATAATATACTCAAAGAATCTCGAAAGGGAACGAAGCGTACCGTGTCCGAAGCGATAACTTTCGTGGAAAAAACAGAACTGAAGCCAACGGTCGCTGTGCGTGCTTTATACCATCGATGACATTGAGACGGAGGCCTCCAAGGGACAATGAGTCGACCGACGCACAGCGCCCTCAGCTGGAAATAAGTTGCGAAGCAGCTGGAAATGGAAATATCATAAGATGAGGAATACGTGGGAGGAAACAATCCATTCGAAATCAAAATTCTCCCTAAAACTCGTCCCCCAGACTAAGGGACAGGAGGATTTAATACACTCCTGGATGAATCTCTTATTCTAGTTGGTTATACTTTCTGGAGAGACTAACAGCATTTTGGTGATTACACCCTGACCTATGTTCTATAGTGAATTCAAACCCCTGGAGGCTGATTGACCATCTCAACAATTTAGGATTTTCTCCCTTCATTTGCATTAACCATCTCAAGGGTTGGTAGCCAGTCTGAATTATGAAAGTAGAACCATACAAGTATGGCCTAAACTTCTTCAGTGACCACACAATGGCAAAACATTCACGTTCTATAGTTGCCCACCTTGTCTCTGAGTCCATCAGCTTTCTGCTTGCTGATGAAGCAAACAGGGTGTTCCCTGCTTTTCTCATCCAGTTGACTCAAGACTGCACCTATCCCTGTATTGGAAGCATCTGTCTGTACAATGAAGGATTGATTATAATCAAGGGCTTTCAAATCTGGAGCATTACAAAGGGCTTCTTTCAGTCCTTCAAAGGCCTTATTGCACTCATTCAACCTGATCTTCCTGGGGAATTTGGGTGAGGAGATAACATTTAAGGGAGAAACTATGGTCCCATAGTTCTCTAGGAAATTCCTGTAGTTTGAGTAGTAGGGGTGGCCCAGTCTTGTACAGCTTGTACTTTTCTAGACGATTACCTAATTGCACCTCCTCCTACCTCATGCCCAAGGTAGACCACTTTACTCTGACCGATTTGACAATTACTAGCCTTAGTGGTCAGATGGGCCTGTTCCAGAGCCTTCAAAACCTATCTGTAACGCTCACCTGGTATCCACGGGGACGTCACTCAGCCTGTTCTGACCTCTTGCGACCTCGAACCCTTCCCTGGAGGCTATTCGACTGGAGACTGGGCCTGAAACACAGGATTGGTAGAGTTTAACTCCGTATTGTCTCTGTGTGCTTGAACCCCTTCTTGCCCGGGGTCCACCCTTCCCTTTGATCGACAGCTCACCTTGTTTTCTTGGATAGTGTGCTCTACGTCCTGCTTTCAGCGCAGGGGCACGTTGATTGATGCAGGTTCCTTGCTGCCTAGTTACTTCACTGGCAAGAGTCCGACAGGTAAGTATAATGAGTCTTTTGAACATTTCTCTAACTTCGTTCCTTTCCTTCCTTAGATGATGGCCGGCGTCCAGGGATGGTCGGCGTGCTGCTGAGATGAGTAGCGCTGAAGGCGAGTGAGAGCGCAATGCGCGATGCACCCCTTTTGTATTTGTGTTGAACTGAGTTCTTTTTCTGTGTCTTTTAGGTGCCGCGACGTTTTGAGCGTGGATGCCAGTTATGAAGAAGAAATGCGATGAGTAAGCGCGGTATGTGGTGCCTCTAGATGTTTCCACACTAACCTGGAGTGTCTTTTTCCTCTTGCAGATGGATGAGAAGTTCTGGAGACAGAGTTCCCCCAGAGCGGCTGGGATTCAGGTAAGCGTTTGAAGCTCATACATTATTTAAAAATAAGCAAAGATTTGCAGAAGAAAGATGCAGGCCTATTGGAGACTGATCCGAACACGGTGAGTGTCACGCTGCAGGTGCAGAAAACACAAAGCATGTTTCTCAGCCTGGGCGTGGCTTAAATAGTCTCTGGGTATCCCAGGTGTCTCTGGGCTGAACCACACCCAAAAGACTAGACTGCACATGCAGTTCTGTGAACCGAAATATGTGGGGGCATCCATCTTGTCCCCATCAACACACTACAAGTCCCATCCCCAATGTTACCCTATGGGAGTGAGTGAGTATGGTGCCACAAGCGCCAACTCTGACTCCAAGTGGGTCTTTGGAGGGATGGAGAGGCCCTTGAGGGCCATGTAGGTGAACGTGGCCTGGCTCCAGCCTGACATCTTGGAGGGCTGGGGACATGAGGGGCAGGAATCATGACACTATCCTAGGTGTTGAATGTGCTCTTCCCAAGTGAGGCTGAACACTGCAATGTCATCCAAGTACGCCATGCAGAAGTCCTCTAACCCATTCAGAACTTGATTCACCATCCTTTGGAATGTAGCAGGTGCATTCTTGAGTCCAAAAGGCATAACCTTATACTGGTATAAGCCTCCTGGGGTGGAGAATGCTGTTTTCTCCTTGGCATGGTCAGTCAGTGCTATTTGCCAAAAGAATGAGGTAGAGTCAAATGTGCTGAGGAACTTGGCTGAACCAAGATTGTCCACCAGATCATCTGTGCTTGGTAAAGGACGGGCCTCCATTGTGGTGACTGCATTCAGAGCCCTATAGTCCAAGGAGAATCTCAACTCTTTGGTTCCTGCCTTTGGCACTAGTACAACTGGCCTAGCCCATGGACTGGTAGATGGCTTAATAACCCTGAGGTCAAGCATCTTCTAGACCACATCCTTTGGTCTAGAAGATGCTCAGGTGATCTGACATGATCCGACATCCTGTAGCCCCTGCTTTTGACAGGGAGACTCATCAGTGAGAATATCATACGGGCCCCAACGGGTCAAGCCTGGTGTCAGAGAAAACAGGGAGGCAAACTGATTTAACAGAGCCTTGCACTCCTCCTGTTGCTGCAGAGTCAAATCTGAAGAGAGTTGTACTCCTTCAATTGTCTCATCTGAAGGTTGGCCCATGAGGGGATCAGGGAGAGGTTCAGTCTCCTCCTACACTTGATCAGAGGCTAAAATCAAAGCTCCTAGTTCTCGTCTGGAAACATAAGCCTTCAGACAGTTAGTGATAGAACCTAGGGGCTTCCTTGGGGTTACCCAAGTCCACTAAATAAATGACCTCTCCAAGCTTGCCTACAACCTTGATGGGTCCAATCCATTTGTCATGTAAGGCCCTCTGCCTTGTAGGAACCATAACCAATCCTAACAGGTCTTGAGTAAACTCCACCATGTTGGCCTTCTGGTCATGCCAATGCTTGAGCAGAGCCTGGCTAACTTTCAGGTTTTCTGAAGCATCTGTCATCATTACCATCCTCCTCCTGAGGCCTAGCACATAATCAGTGACTCTCACTGGCTGTATAGAAGGAGACCTCTCCAACTAATGCTTAATAAGGGCCAGAGGGCCTCTGATTGGATGACCATCAAGAGGTTCAAAGGGGCTAAAATGAACCCCAGCTTGAGGGACTTCTCTATAAGCAAAGAGAAGGCAAGCCACAAGGCTAACGGGCACAAACGCTCCCTCATCCACACCTTAAACTAGCATTCACTCATCTTTCCATCATCACACCCTCCCCCCGAGCCTACCTGGACCCCAGCCACACGATACCAAGCAGACCAGCACCAGTTTTCTCATCCCCCTTCTCCAAGAGCACGCCACCTCACCAAGTCCGCCACCGCCAAGGCACAGCAATCATTACCTTCTGCCATTTGATTTCCCCATCAATTCATGTAATCACTTTCATGACTACCAGGAGCCAGGGTTCAAAAACCGCCGCTCACCACCAAACAATCCAAGATTCACTGGGCCTTTGAGATATTTATCTACAATCAAAACCCAAATAAGATATTAAGGCCACACACCCACAATTGAACTCCTTCCAAATCTATAACCAACTCGACTCCACAGTGACAATCCACCAATTCAAGGACTACTACTAATACTTTTTCATCAACTCCCCTCTCCTTATGTTTCCTACTTTCTATTTAATTACTTTGTAATATCCTATGCAACCGTTTCTATGTTTGCCTATGATTGAATTATGCAATACCTATGAATCTGACAAAATGATATATATATCTAAAATCTGACACCATGTCACTTTACTTAATATGGTCTAAAAACACCTCACTCCACTCAACATTCACCTTCCACTACGCACTCCTCTAAATGTGATATGTCTGAAATAACGGACCCTTTTAAACTGGGTAGCATTGCAAAAGACCTGAATGGCCGAAACACGTGTTGGCACCACCTGCTTTTACAAACAAATATTTCAAATAAAACCAAGAAGAAACAATTAATTCTGTGGACCCTTCCCATCTACTCACCTGAGTAATATCCTATGTATATGAAATAAAGTTTCCATGGCAGTAGAAGGTCCCACTTTCTTCTAAGGGGTTCCTCTAAAACACCCATCATGCTCTTCATTGTGCGATTAAATCTCTCCACCAACTCACTGGTTTGGGAATGGTAGGCAGTTGATAACTTGTAAGTCACTACACAGTTCTTCCACATCACTTGCATGTAGCAGGACATAATGTTTGATCCCCTGTCAGAGATGACTTACTTAGGAAACCCCACCCTGGTACAAATACCAAGGAGGGCCTTAGCCACTGCCTGAGCAGTAACAGTTCTCCTAGGTAGTGCCCCAGGTTACCTGGTAGCATGGTCTACCACAACCAATATAAATTTTTTGCCTAAAGAAGTTGGGGGGTCTAGGGGACCAACAATGTCAATCCCCACACTCTCAAAAGGGCTCCCAGCACAGGGAGGAGCACTAAAAGTACCACATTCTTGGACCCACTCTTACCAGAATTCTGGCAAGTGCGGCAGCTCCTACAGAACTTATCTACATCTGTCCCCATCTTGGACCAGTAGAAGTACAGACACAGCCTATCTTTGGTCCTCTTGAAACTCAAGTGGCCAGCCAGAGGGATCTCATGTACCAACTGTAGGGCCTTATGTCTCACTCTCTGGGGCACTACCAGTCTCCTGTAGTCCCTTGGGACGACTCAGTAGGTTCACTGTAGAGGAGGCCATCCTCCTAGTAAAGCCTATGTTTCCCTTGCTCTTGCCCTTCCAGCTGGGAAGCAGTCTGCTGAAGCAGACCTTCTAGAGAGGGACAGTCTTTGTAGTCTGCTGAAGTCTGCCCTAGAGGGTCCACCTTCTGCAAGTAAAGTCTGCAGCTCAGGATGGTCTCTACGATCCAGATCTCCAAAGCAGGGAATGTTTCCTTCCAGCTCAGTGTCACCAGTAGCTGCTTCCTCTGAAGTAGGTTGGTTCTCCCACATCAGCTGGGGAAAGGGTCACGGGTGTGACCTGGGACAGTCCTCTCTGGGATGTCCAGGTTTTGTGAACAGGTTTTGGCTTCAGACCCTTCTTTTTACCAGAGACCCTGGATGTCCCCTCAATCTCTCTTTTCTTAGAAATTGAAGGGTAGCCTTCCTGTGGACTGGAGGTATTGGATTTCTCCTTAACCTCAAACTGAGAGTCTCTTAAGGTTGCCTCTCTGGCCAATCTGGTTTGCTCCTGCTTCTTTTTGCTAGGAGGCTTGGGGTACTGGACACCACCCCAAGAGTCTTCAAGTTATTCCACAACAGGACTCTCCGTGGCACTTTATTCTGTACACCAACAGGGATCCTAACAGTCATGTTATTGCACTGGATGAGAGTTGGCAGAATACGAACCATTTGGATAGGGCCTCCAGCAAGTTTAGTGGGACTTTTGGGTGCCTTAGTTACATCCTCAGATTTGAAGAAGCTTTCATCAACCACTGATATGCTTGCTCCAGTGTCTCTTATGGGAGGAGTCTCCTGGCCATCGACAAGAACACTGTCCTGATAATACTCTTTGGTGTTATCTGGAATGGTGTTCTAAAACATCCACATTCTGTTTTTCCCACAGACCGAGGGACACTAAAGATACACTGGCTTGAACTCCAATGAGGTCTTCAGGCAGTAGGTGAAAGTGTGCACTAGCCATTTCTGCTTCTCCCTCAGGGGTGAAGGATAAGGTGGCAGTGTGGACCCCTCAAGGTTTACTCTAACATCTGGGATCCCCTTTCACATGGTCTACAGACCAACATACAAAACAATCACCAAATGTTCCGGAGAATGGGGGGGGGTGGTTCTGCTGACCTCCCTCTGGTTTGGCACAAGAGGGTTCACTAGACCTACCATGTTTCCGATGGGATCTACACTTATTTTGTTTGTGGCCCCTCTTTGGATGGGCAGAAGTAGAATGTTCTTTACCCTGTTTCTTGTGCTGCTTCTCTTCCTTCTTGTGAGTAGCCCCAGAATCCTTATGAGTGGCCCTGTTGGCTACCCATAAGTCAGCAGCTTGTGCTAGTTTCTTAGGATCAATTTTTCAAACATTTACAGCAAAACAAGGTTTCTCATTCCTTCAAAGGGGAGTTCACTCTGTAACCCTTAACCCAACCATCTAAGTTCGTCAAACATTCACATACCCATGTAGCCCCAGGGGTACCATCAGTCTTATTGAGAGTCCTAAACCTCTTAAGATACTGGAAAGGAGTCTTCCCAAATCTGGCTATTAATGCCAGCTTAACTAACTCATAGTCTTTCTGTCACTGGCACTCAACTCCATAACAGCATAACAACCATTCTGGGGGAGCCTAGACATGAGCCATGCAATCAAATCATTCCCTGTTATTTCTTGTAGAGTATAGGTGTATTCAAGCGTACTCAGCCAATCCAACGCATCAAGTTTGGGATCATATAATACTTACAGCTTCTTTAGGCAGGTGAGGCCTCTTGGGACTAGTAGACCGTGAAAGGGAAGCAGAATCAAGGGACATCTTTTTCATTTCCTTTTCATGCTGCATTTCCTCGTTTGTTTCATCTCCTGGTGTTTGCTTTCAGAATGTACTTCAAGTTTTTTTTTAATTCCAGCTCTAATCTTAGTTTTTCAAGTGCAAGATATTCTGTGGTTAGATTTAGACCTTGCAGGGTCAGGATAGAAAGTGGTTGAGGCACAGGGGCAGGTTGTGGAAGAGGACGATCTACAGTCAGGTTAGTAAGGGCTGACTCATAGTTATCCACACTAGACATGTGTTACACGTTTCTTATCTTTTTGGTGGAGCTTAGCCTTCTGGCTGGTTTAGTTGGGCACAAGTACAACAAACAGTCACTGTAAACCACTCTACGCCAATCCCACCACCTGCCACCAGTATTGGGTAATAATTGGTGCAGTCACACTGTGTGAGACTGCACAAGACTTATCCACTTGGTATTAGGTAACCCACCTTTTGGTATAGGTCTGTACTACACAAGTTGGTAGTGTGACTGAGCAGCCAGGCTTATCTCAAGAGGGGTAAATGTGAGCTGTAGACCTGTACAAATTAGATCCATCAATACAATTAACACTTCGATTTAAGGTTTCAGTTATAGTTATTTATTTACTTACTTAGCATCCGTTTTAGTAAAGCATTCTTTAAAAAAGCAATTGTTTGTAAAAGTCAAGCAAACTTTGGAATTACTTTTCAAAATCAATAAAGCTGGTGAATACTCTTTGGAGATGCTAATACTTTTCTCCTACACCCAGAAGTGACTTCAATAACAAGGATAGTATTGCATTAATATAAAACACCAGTATATTCTTCAGACTCCGAGTTTCAGAAAGGAAGAGCTAAGGAAAAATAGAAAGGTTAGAACACTTACTTATAATGTGAGGACAATGGGAATCCTCCAACGAAGTCTAGGTAAGCCTCTCACAGCAGAAAACGTGTTCAACAAAAGTCAATTTATGAGGGACAAGCAATGCCAAAATCAATGGATTCAGAGAGGTGCCTTTTGGGAGCGAGGACACCCATGGTCATTCGGACAAAGTCAGTAGTTCTGAGCAACTTCTTGCATAAAAGTCTTTCACAAAAGTCAGATAGTTCAGAAAATCACTGTAGGTACACAAGCTGTTAAGCCTGGGCAAAAGGGAGATGTAATCAACATGTCAGCATGATTTACTGCATGGCGTGTGCCTTCTTAGCTGTTTTCATGCACTCTAACATGCTGGGGCTGTTGTAATCAGGCCCTCCAAGCTGGCTGTCCCTTTCTTTGTTGGTTGAGCTGGCCTCTGTACACCAGGCCTGCCTGCCTGCCTGCCCTGATTGGTTGTCGCCTTCAACATTTAAGCCAATCGGGCAAGCCGGCAGGCAAATGCCAGCCCGCCTCCAACACCCGATAATAAGGCATCAGTTTGTTTCCTGTTTGTTGACAGTATGTGCTGTGAGAACCCCCTCTGCAGCCCCCCTCTGATGTCCCACCGTGTTTTATGAAGCCCCCCACCCCCTCCGATGCCCCACGTTGCTCTGATGTGTCCCCCTCCCCCTCCTTTGCCCTGTGCTCTCATGCATGTCCCTGTCTCTGATGTCCTGTTTGTTTTGTAATCCGCCCACCCCCTCCTTTGCCCCGTGTGCTTTTGTGTAGTGCCCCCACTCCCTCCTTTGCCCCGTGTTTTGCTCTATGTCCCCCCCACCCCCTCTGTTGCAACGTGTTGTTTCTTGCTGCCCTTCCTCCGATGCCCCATGTTCTTGATGTCCCCCCACCTTTGCCCTGTGTGTTTTGTGTAGCCCCCCCACCGCCCCAGTTGCCACGTGTTTCTTGCTGCCCCCCTCTGATGCCCCGTGTTCTTGATGTCCCCCACCCCCACCTTTGCCCTGTGTGTTTTTGTGTAGTCCCCCCACACCCTCTGATGCCCCGTGTTCTTTCTGATGCCCGTGCTGTGCTGTTATGTCCCCCCCAATCCACCTTACGCCCCTGTGTTTCTCTCTTCAGCATTCATGTGCGTCTTACCCACCTTCGGCTTGTCTCCTTCTTCCAACCTGCTGCAGATGCCTGGATTTTGTCTCAAATCACTTGAATTTTGGTGTCACACCCTTCTCAATCCATATTCCTGCACCGCTGGGTTTGCTGCCCTGGTTGTCCCTGACTCATATGATGCCTACTGCCATTGTCCCTCCCGTACTAAACCCCCGGGATACTGTCCCTATCACCCTTCCTCTGTGTTCCCCACACTTAGCACTTACGTCTTTCAAATATGTCACCTGACCTGTTTGCTAGCCGCTTGTCTGTTTCCCCCCACCTTTTCTTCCCACCTTCCCTTTCCCACTCCAGTACTATCTGAATTGCCATCTGAATTGTTGTCAGACCTAGTAAAATAGTTGCTTGTTCTGTTAATCTCCTCTCCTCTCCTTTCCTTTCCTTTCCAATCCCCCCTCCCCAACCCACCTTTTGTTATATTCCGGTACTACCTCAATTGCCATCTGGCATAGTAATGTAGCTGCTCGTCTGTCTCTCTCTCTTGCCCACCCCTCGTCCCCTCACTTCCATTTGTTCAAAGGCTCTTACTTCTTTCATTTATGTCCTCCAGACTTATCTGATAGCAGCTTGTTTGTCTCCCTCCCTCTCCCCTTTGTCCCCCCTTTTTCCTCCCCCTCCAACACTATCTAAATTGTCGTCAGATCTAGTAAAATAGTCGCTTGTTCTGTTCTTCTCCGTCTCCCTCACTCCAATCCACCCCCGAGACCCCCACTCCTCTCGTTATTCTTCCGGCACTACCTCAATTGCCCGCCTCATCATTGTCTTAACACTTGCACTATCTGAAATGTCGCCAGGCTGATTATGAAAGTTGATTTTAGTTTTTCGCATTCTGAATGTATCAAGGACTTTAAGAATGTTCACTGTATAATTTTCTCATGTTCCCTCCCCTCCTTGAAGCACTTTGAAACACATTGTGTGTAGGCGCTATACAAATAAACAATCAACATAGAAAGTTAATCAAGTGCAAATCTCAAGTGAGACAGCACGACTTAAGGCAAGAAGGTAAGCACCCCCAAGCCCAAACAGTACCTCTGGTGAGAAGAAAAGTGGTACAGCTGGATTCCGTCTTGCTACAGCCAAGCAGACCCTGGTTCCCGAACCTCAGTCGTGGGGACAAGAGGGAGAACATCAGGAGGGCTCCTGCGGCAGTACTCGGGAAGGTATTCAGCAGCTATGGGCTCTCTTCGATTCAGCAGCACTTCGCGGTTTCAGCGCTTCGCAAACGGCATTGATGCAGAACAAATCTCTAGTTGGACTTTCCTTGCTCCCTCGGTCCTGGACTCTGATGAGGGGACTTTGGTGAGGGATTTCCTGCTTCTGGAGTGTCCTTAGAAGGCTTGCACAGCTTTTGTCCAGACTCGTTCTGCGGCAAACGTTGCACTTGGATATGGACACTCGGCCCCTGGCATTGGGCTTCTGCAGCAACAGAGAGGAACAGAAAGTCGGGGATTGCGCCAAAGTGGAGTTCGTCTTAAGGTTAGTTGGTCCCCCTAACCCAAGGGAAGAAGCCGTCCCTTCCGGAGCTTCTCTGTCGATTCTAAAAAGGAAGTCAGAACAGCAGCAGGGCTTCACCAGTACTTTGAGATCCAGGAAGTTGCAGCAGACTTCTCTTCACAATTTCTGCTTCAGATGTTTCTTCCAGTGGTAGACTCTGTCTCTAGTGCCAAAACCCCAGCCTTTTAAGCAAGTTTTTCATGCATGCCCAGCCTAGGCTGTCAATCACTCTGCAGGGTGGCTGTCCTTTCAGGACCCTCCCTCTCATCCCATCCTTCCAGACACACTGGAGCCAGGGCCGGGCTTCAGGGGTGAAGCCCGCCAAAGGCAAAACAAACAAAGGGCTCAAATCTTTTTCAGCGCACAGAGTGAAAGCCAAGAAAGACCACAAACAGAAAATGGCTAAAAAAGAAGACAGGGAGCATTTTGACCAAATGGACACCCGTGGGTGCTGTACTGCAGCTGAGGGTTCATTCAGCCTGTGGTAGAAAAGCACAATTAGTAAATATTAAACCACTGACACTAGCCATTTAAAGTATTGAGGGTAACAAAAAAATGTTGCATGAGAAAGTAGGATAAGGGGCTACTGGGTAACCCCCCAGCACTCCACATAAGATGGTGTGGGCGGGACCTACAAAAGAGAAAAAAGTAAGTAAGATCAATTTCACCTTACTTTTCTAACGGTAGTTCACCCAAGAAAAGGTATTTAAACCTTAAGAGAAATTCAAAGGACTTTTCAGTGACACTGCACTGAAGGTTCTGTGTTTTCCTATACAAAAAGCAGATGCCTATGGAGTTTGTCAGTCTCCAAAAACAGTGAAATGAAAACTCTCCCTAACTATGCTTGCACCCCAACTTTCTTTTTTTAAAAACCTTTATTCAGCTTGATACAGAATACTACAGGCGGTTGCCCAACTGGGGCAATCATTGACAATTGCGGTACATACAATTAGGTCACGACATTGTACTTAGCTTTACAGTTCTAGACGTAAGGGGTACAACAAAAACAGTGAAGGAGTGGGTAACACAATGTTCAAGCCGTGGTGGAGTTGGGAGAAGAGGAGGCAGGGGATGCAGCGTCAGAGTCTGTAGCTGTGGATGCCATATATGAGCGGAACTTCAGCCAAATGTTTCTGTGTCTAGAGTGCGTTGGTTGTTGATTGGACAGGACTCTTCCTTGTCCGATGCCCAGGTTACTGCCCTAAGCCATTGTGTGTGTGAGGGTGGAGTGGGGCAGGGCCAGCACTGTAAGATGCAGCGGACAGCAAGTCGCATGCAGAGGCCAACTAGTTTTTTGGAATCGCGACCCAGTTCAGGGAAGTCATGGAAAAGACATGATAATGGGGATGGGGCAAATGTACAGTCCAGAATAGCAGCAATGGTAGCACATACCTCCTCAGTCCAGAAAAACTAAGCACCCCTTGAGGGTCTGGAAATGAATGATAATTGGTTGGCCCAAGACCAACCGCCTCATTTACAGTGTAAGAATATATATTCATTAGTCATTAGTTATTACGTAACTATTAGTTTAACTAGAGTGAAGCCATTTTAAGATGACCAGAATCGCCATTTTGTTTTCTCTCTGCTCTCTCTAACGTTGCCCCTTTGCCTCATGTAAAACTGCTCTGTTGTAGATATTATTTCGCTTCAAAGGTCCAAGGCTAAGAAACATGTTGAAACATTACACTGGAGAGCCAGACAGGAATGCCCGATTCCCTCCCTCACGTATCCTTGAAGACAGGGAGCAAGGCATTCAATCAGTATACGAATGCCAGCGAGTCTCCTGAAAGAATAGCAATGTACGAAACTAGCATTTAAAGAGTTGAATTATGATCTTTACGGCCCCCCTTTCTGAGCCCAGTGAGGTCCCGGAGAGCGGGCTGACTTCTAGAGCGAGAATCGAAACTTGGAGATAGTGAGGCCTGGTATGTGCCAGTCTCCTACGCGCAGCTTGCCCATGAAAAACAAACGCTGTGTTCTCGCAAACAAAGAATGGTGTCTGTAAAATTGGAGATTGCAAACTGTTACTAAATATGGTGGTCTAAGGTGTCATATTTGTCACGATGGTCAATTATCGCCTCTAATTTAAAGGGAAATGAATTGGGGGCGGCATCAAATGTGTCATTACTGATTGTAAGATGCTCCGTTCGTATATATGTAACTGATGTACGTTTCACGCTCTCTTGCATCCCCCGAGGTCGGTTAGACACACGTCGCGGGGCGTGGGACCACTTAGCCAACTGGGACTATTTTGTATTGCAATAAACCCTAGATTTTGGGAACAGAACCTTGTGTCTGGTGTGTCTATTTGTGTGTAGTGCCTGTGCCTTGTTTCCACATCCGAGGGTCCCTCAGGGGCCCCTTCAAGATGGTGCCCGAATAGGGACCCTCCCCCACTTGTTCCATCGTGTACGTTGCAAAATAAGGAAGGCGGTAAGAACGGCGAGGATGGGAGCAATCGAGCCGGGATGAAGGGGTGTTTGGGGCGCCCTGCGTAAGTGATGAGATTCCTTGCTGCAGATCTGCACACAGCTGATCCCTGATCGACGTCCCTGGCCAGTGAACAAGGAGGCGAGGGTCCCGAAACGAGGCAGAGCCGAGAAACGCAGACACGTCGTCATTGGTTGCGTCAGTATACGGACGGTTTGTGTCTTGAAAAGACAAATTGACTAATCAGGTGAGTTGTGCCCCGATTCGTAAGTGATCCTGATATTGGTTGAGAGTTGATTTTGCAAAATCAAACACCCAGAGTAAGTTTGATTAGCCAAGAGGAAGGTTAAAACATGCCTGGGGTATTGTCCACCTTAGCGGGATTTTTCTGCTGCGGTGAACAATCTTTTGAAACTGGCCAGGAAGCACCTGCGGGAGGAACACCGGCTTATGAAAGTATGGTATGGGAGCGATAATGTTTTGTGAAACTTGGCATAAGCAAACCAGAAAACAGGAAACAGGAAAATCTTCAGTGGCCGAGGGATGGGAGTTTTGAGATGGAACGTATAGATAACCTGGAAAAGGTTTTGATAAGTAAAAGAGCACGCCCTGGAGCACTTGATATCCTTAGGGACTGGAGGAGGGAAGCAATGCTCCCATTTAGAAGTAGAGAGAAACATGCGCACAGGCATAAGTCAAAGACGGAGAAAGCTGAGGAGAAGGAGGAGGAGGAGGAGGAGGAGTGGAGTAATAGCTTGAGAAAGGCGAGACGGCGCGATGAATTAAACATAGAAAAAATATATCCACAAAGAGAGCTACACTCATCAGACGAATTAATAAACAGAATCTTAACTGACACAAAACAGGGCCCGAGGAGTGAAACAAAAAAGATTATGACAGTAGTCACCGCTCAACCCCCTCCCGTTGCTCAGCCCCTCCCAACACCAGCACAGCCACAGGTTACATCAGACACTGCACTGCCCACTATTCAGCCAGCCTTGAGTGTTTCGCAATTACCATGGCCCCAGCAGACGGATCCCACTCTCATTGCCCCCTCTGCACCTCCTGATCAAGAGGGTGCCACTGTCCCGACTGCCCCTCCCATGAGTGGAATTGAGCAGAATGAATGTACGAGAGTAACTCGCAGCATGATCAGTAAGGAGATAAAGCGTGAACTGCAAGAACAGGCGGAAATGTATATAGACGATAATGATGAGGTATCCACGCTAGCGTCCCTATACGACCTCAGAAGAAACCACGAAAGACAGGTATTGTTGGAATGCATGGGGGAATATTTGTCAGGACAATGGAAAAAGTTAATTGGGAAGTTACCACCGCAACGATTTCTGGATTTAAATGCATTAGCCCGTTGTAGAGGGAGAGATGAAGAAATAGAAGAGCATGTGAAGCGACTGTTTGAAATAAAGAATGAATTGGATGAAGAGTATTTTGAAGTACTCGCCACACCGGGGAATAAGAGAAAGAATATTGAGAGGGGTAGAAAGCAACGATTTGCGTCACCAGCAGCGCAAATTGGTGCGGAGCTAAAAGTATGTATACGGGAGACACAAAAATGGATTTCAGATCCCAGTATTCCCACAATGGAAATAAATGGAATATTTGATGAATACACTTTAGCAATGAAAAGGAGAGTGTTACAAACAATGGTTGAATATTTGAAAAAGAAAGATAAGCGAGGAGAAGGTGAGCCCTCCTGAATTGTTGGCGGTATATAAGAGAGCGATGAAACGGGGAACAGGAGAGACAGCCTTATCCCTCGACTTGGGAATATTGTTGAATATGAGAAAGGGTGGAGGAATAGTGAGTGTGGCTTTCCCCATGAGAGTAGTGCCCCCTACCTTTGTACCGAAGGTAGAGACTCCCGGGGCAGGAAATGCGCGCGCCACCTGTGATAATCCCAGCACATTACACAGCCCAATATGTGCACGTTCCCTTCTCTAGACAGGAAGTTAATAATATAAAACAGACAATCCCTGATATACGGAAAAATCCATCTGGTTTTTATAAAGAAGGAGTCTTTATTGCAATCTTCAGTGTTCATGATGGGTAATATAGAACTAATATTCCCCGTAATTTTGCCAGCGGACCTATGGAAACGAATAAGAAAGGTAGATAATGAGACGGCCTATGGCGCCACGTGGGCAAATTTAATACTGGAAGATAAAAATAAAGCCGTGGGTGCACAGCCAGGGGCGAATATTTAAGCATTACCAGCACGAATAGTACAGAAGTTAAAAGAATTGGTCCCAGAGAAAAGAATTCAATGGGACAAGATGACGGCATGTGTTCAAGGTAAAGACGAGTTGTCCACAGATTATTTCAACAGTTTCGAAGAGCTATTTACAGATTTCAGTGGACAGGATGTGAGTACGGAAGCAGGGAAAAGGTTATTTGTGGATGAATATGTGAGGGGATTAATACTTCCGATTCAAAATTTGATAATGACTTCGAGAAGGAAAGAGAAGCAAAGGATAGAACGAACCTGAAAACACGGGTGTTACTCCAGCAGATAGCAGGACACCACAGGGGAAGGGGAAATGCACAGAGTAGGGGAAATTCGAATATGCATGGAGGGCCTCTGGGATTAAATCAATGTGCATACTGCAGAGAGGAAGGACACTGGCAGGCACAATGTCCGCATTTGGAAAATAGAGGCGGATATAGTCCGAGAAGGCCTCACAGAGGGCACATGGGAACAAATGGTCACAACAGAAATCAGATGCAGCAGCATCAGAATGATCAAGGTAATGGTGCACAGAATAAAGGCCAGGCTCCGAATCAAACTATTCATAGTCAAAATCAGCAAGGTGCACAAATGGGAAATAGAGGGTGAGGGGGGAACATTTTTGATAACCAGACAGGTGCATACTAAAATAACAGTGGTGACTACACATCGGATGACGTGTTGTTACCCCAATAGGACAGACCAGGACAGGGGTCGGAACCAGTGTCAATTCCCATCAACCAGAAAGGACCCTATGTAGAGATGAAAATCGGGAATGAAGAGCATAGATTCCTCGTAGATACGGCGGCACAAAAGTGCTTGATAGATCACCACTTGGTTCCAGACATACCTCTGTCAGGGCGACAAAATAGATCAGTAGGGTTTGCAGGTACCCCAGTAATAAGCCAAGAGTCCAAATCAGTGGCAGTGACAATAGGGCCTTTTACTGAACATTGTCAATTTCTTTTAACAGAGCATTGTGGGGAGAATCTTTTAGGATTGAATCTATTGAAAAAACTAAGCACAGTTATCCATTGTACACCAGATGGGGTATTTTTGACTATTTTTCCCCAGACTATGCCGACTTCTGAATTTATGGCGGAACCCTTAACAGGGGAATTGAGTACAGTGCCAACTTGCATTTGGGCCATGAATGATAATGATGTGGGATGTTTGAAAATAGAGCCAGTAAAAATTACATTGAAAGAAGGAATAACGCTACCGTGTATTCCGCAGTATAAAATTTCAGCAGAAGGAGAAAAAGGATTGAAAAGTATTGTTTCTGATTTGGTGAAATTGGGAGTGATTGAAGAGATTACAGGTAGTGTATGTAACAGCCCCATTCTTCCTGTGTACAAGAAAGGGGGTAACGAGGTACCGTACCGTTTCATATTTGATCTCTGTGCACTGAACAAAGTGGTAGATCCCCAATTCCCGTTAGTGCCAGACGTCACTACGATCTTGACAATGATCCCTGCTTCGGCAGAATACTTTAGTGTTATTGATTTGAAAAACGCTTTCTTCAGCATTCCAGTACACAAAGAAAGCAGGTATTTATTTGCCTTCACTTTAGGAGGACGATCATTCACATTCACATGCATTCCACAAGGCTATACTGAAAGTCCGAGCATATACAGTAGAGCGTTGAAAGAGCAGTTTGACATGTTAGAATTACCAGCAGACTGTGTATTGTTACAATACATTGACGATTTACTAATCGCTGCTGACACGGAGGATATATGTAAAGAAGGTACTGTTCTATTATTATTATTGACTCATCTAGCCATGCATGGCCATAAAGCAAGCCTAAAGAAATTCCAGTACTGTCAGAATGAAGTAGCTTATTTGGGTTACCTACTCTCAAAGGAAGGGAGAAGATTAATACCAGAGAGAATAAAGAGTATTTCTGGTATGCCTATTCCAACAACACAAAGGTGTGAGAGCGATAATAGGGATGGCTTCTTATTGTCGTCAATGGGTTATGAACTTCGCTTTAATTGTGAAACCAATGGTGGTGCCTTTGCAGTGGAATGAAGAATGTCCAAAAGCATTTGATTCGCTAAAAACCATTTTGAGTTCTGCTCCAGTTTTGGGCACACCGAATTATGAAAAGGTTTTTAGGCTATTTGTGCTTGAGAACGAAGGATGCGCGTTGTCTGTCGTAACACAGGAACAAGGTGGAAGAAATAGGACGTGCAGCTATTTTTCTTCTGCGCTGAATCATGTATGGCGCGCACTACCACGATGTTTGCGAGCTGTTGCAGCGGCTGCTGCGTTAGTGAAACAAACAGAAGGGATGGTTTAGGGGCACACTTTAATTTTGATGGTGCCACATCCCATAGATGTTCTACTCAATAGAACACAGACGCAACACCTCACCTCTGCTAGATTGACTAGATATGAAATTGTATTGTTCGCGCCCAACATCCAAATTATGAGGTGTAGCGCTTTGAATCCAGCAGAATTAATGCCAATGCCCGGGGAAAATAGTGGTGGAACTGAATTGCCTCCCCATGATTGCCTAATGGTTACTGAGGAAGAAAAAAAAGGGAGAATTGATTTGAGTGACACACCACTAAAAGAACCAGATGGGGAACTGTTTTGTGATGGCTCCTGTTTTAAACTACCTGACGGCACATCAACTGCCGCATATGCTGTTACGACATTAAAAAGTGTTGTGGAGAGTAAAAAAAATCCTTATAACTCTGCCCAAGCAGCAGAGATAATTGCTTTAACAAGAGCTTGTGAAATCTCAGAGAACTTGAGCGTAAATATCTATACTGATAGCCAGTACGCCTTTGGCGTAGTTCATAATTTTGGCCGATTATGGGCCAAGAGAGGTTTCTTGACATCCCATGGGGCTAGAATTCAACATGGCCCTCTGATTGTGCGATTACTGTCTGCACTTACGTGTCCAAAGCACCTGGCAATAGTGAATTGCGAGGCGCATAAAAAAGTTACATGCAAAGTGGGAGAAGGAAACGCATTTGCAGACAAGATTGCGAAACAGACTGCTGCTGATTTGAGTACAGAAATGTTGACAGTACAATCCGAGGAAGTGCCCTGCATGATAGAAAATGGAATTGTGATTGTTAAAGAAATGCAGGCGGAAGCTACCGCCGACGAAATACAGGGATGGGCCAAGGGCTCTGCAGAACTGGATTTGGAGGGTTGCTGGGTGGACAAAAAAAATGGAAATTGGATGTTGCCAAATGCGTATGTAAACGCAATGGTTACAATGGCTCATAGCCCCACACACATCTGTGCAAAGAAAATAGTCCAACATTTAGCCAGTCTGGGAAAATCCACGCATAAAAAAGAATGCCGAGGGGCTGGTGCAAAACTGCATCACGTGCCTTGAGCATAATGTGGGGAAAGGAACAGTGACTCCAACAGGAAGTTTTGGACCTCCCTCTATGCCATTCGAAGTGATTCACTTTGACTTCATAGAGATGGAAAGATGCCAAAATCTGAAATGCGTTCTAGTGATCATATGTGCATTCAGCAAATGGGTAGAAGCATATCTCTTGAAAGACTGCACAGCCATGAGCACGGCAAAGGTAATGCTAAAAGAGTATTTCTCTCGCTTTGGTCTGCCCCGCGTCATATGGTCGGACAATGGTCCGCACTTTGTAGGTGCAGTGATAATGCAGATTTGTGCAGGATTGCAGATCGATAAGCGATTCCATTGTTCGAGACATCCGAGTTCGGCCGGTTTTATAGGACGCCATAATGGAATTTTGAAATCCAAAATCGGTAAGATCTGTGCAGGTAGCAAATTAAGCTGGGTAGATGCATTACCAATAGCGTTACTGTGCATGCGAACGTCAGTGCAGGCCAGAACTGGGCTCTCCCCCTATGAGATTATAATGGGGCAGCGAATGTGTGGTGTGCACCTCAGCCTAAGAAAATGTGCGAGGTAGAATATCCTGTACTCAGCATTTATTGTAATTTGTTAGTAAAAAAACTGTTTGATTCATCAGCAGGTGCAGGAGGCATTACCGGGGCGGTATACTGGCCCAGGACATGCATTGGAGCCAGGAACCTGGGTGCTCATCAGAAACTATGAGCGGAAAACATCGCTGGAACCCAGGTGGCGTGGGCCATACCAAGTACTTTTAACCACGCAGACAGCATTACCCGTGGATGGACGCAAGGCGTGGATTCATGCCACGCACGCCAAGAAAGTCCCATCGCCATTCGACACCTCAACTGATCGGGACAAAGATCAGAAAGAGATAGCAGCGGTTCCAGAAACGAAAAATGCCATTGCCAGTCCCTTGCCACAGAAACTGCCTGATCCTGAAACAAAGCCTGATGAGATTGCCATAAAAACGGAAGAGCAAAGAGTGCCTCAACGTTGTCCAGAAGATTCTGCATCTCTGCTGGCCGACATCAAGCACATACCTCTGTGGCGCCCACCATCTTCTGTTGCGCCACAGCCTGCATTGTCGCCTGGGCACCCATCATCTGCCATTGTGCCCCAGGCTGACTCCAAGCTCGAGACCGGAAGTGCACCCGCACTATTTGTTCATCACACAGTACCAGGAGCAAATCGGTACAACCTGCGGAGCAGAAAGAAGGAGTGATCACATTTTTCAACTCTTGGTGAATTTCTTGCCTCCGTTTCCTATTTTCGGATGAAGTGGGAACCGGAGGCCTAGAGGAGGGTGGCGTAAGAGTTGTGCAAATTAGACAGCTCACGAAACGCAACTCCTCAGTGCTAAATCCATGTGTCAGGAACCCGAGTGAACAAGCGGGGCGCACGTGGTACAAAGGAAGCTGCTCTGAAATTGTAGAGCGATGTGCAAAATACATGGAGGCCTTGCCAGATGAATAGGCAATCCAGGCAGACAGAAAACTGGCATAAAAAGATTGTAGACATTGATTGAACTATTTCAACATCTGGAGAAGCACAAGAGCAAACAATATTCATGACGAGCACAGCGGCAGAATGGCGGAACCAGCAAATGCCTCCTCTTGCACCAATGCTGATAGCGAGTTAAACGTAGTACATAATAAGGTGAAAAAAGGACATGGTAAAAAGAATTGTATGCTGGTCTAACCATAGTAATGTGCATAATGAGTATATTAGCCCCACTGTTGACCATAACAGTGTTATGGTACCTAGAGGAAATGCACCCTCTTGAAGTACTTTTGCCCATGATGAACATTTCCACAACGGAAAGCCCAATCCATGTGATTTCCTATACCTTGTCCCCAATGGAAGAGAAACAGTGTTAGGCAGAAACCTGTGCAGTTCCCTTAGGGACCACTGCAAAAGATTTAGGACTACAAGTGGTTGGCAGTAAATCCAATTGGTAGCAGTCTGTACCACCCAGATTTACCTGGTAGCTGTGGCTGAGCAGTCAGACTTCTCTCAAGATGAGTTAGGCAGTGTATAGAGTATACACAATAGGTACAGAGATACAGTAGCACAAGCAAACACTGACCAGAGCTTTGGTGAAAAAGTAAGACACTTGTAAATTACACTAGCACAAAAAGAGGTAAGCAAATTCAGCACACAATCACTATTATATATATATATATATATATATATATATATATACACAAAACCCTGATTACTTAGTAGACAAGTCTTAGTGAGAAACATCACTTATTTTCAGACAGAGGTGAGCGCTTAACCTAAGATGGCACTCTAATAAGTTATAAAAAAAAACAGGGAGGGAAAAGGCAGAGTTATGAAAGCACACAATTTCAATACTTTTAAAAGAAGCACAGTGAGGCAGGTTAGGCAAAGTCTACTGGGGAGCAAGGAAGTTCAAATGCCAGGCCCACTCTTAGAGAGAACAAGCGAAATGTGTCCAGGATCACACAGTGGGGTTATGCCCAAAGAGTCTTTGTAGATAGTTCACAAAAGATTGAGATTAAGTCAGGAAAAGTTAGTTAACAGGCCCCAGGCTATCCCAGGTTAGAAAGTCGAGGATTTACTGTCACCCCGAACGATCTGTCGCAAGGGAAGCCAGGCGGGACACAGTACCTGAAATAGGAAGAACGCTCCAGCGGGGGCAGTTGTTCCTGGCAGCGGGTGCAAGTTGGTGTTTCGTCCAGAGGAAGAGGTGGTCTCGACGTGGAGGAAAGATGAAGGTCGTTGCACTGCCGGGGAAGAAACCAGCCACAGAGTTTTCTGGTTACAAGGTACTACCCTTTTCTTTGCGGTAGTGGTAAACCGTGGTATTCCGGTTGCCGGGGTGCTTGGCACAGGCAAGGTGGCCACGAGATGGTACAGGAAGGCGAAAAGAGGGGCAAACTGGTTATCCCCACCAGTCAAAGGAAGAAGACTCTCCGGACTGGAGATCTTCTCCGTCATCGGGAAAAGTGGTGAGACGGTCCAGCAGGGCTCCACCGGTGGTGTCATCGTTGCAGGTCGGCTGGGCTTCTCCCTCCTCAGATTCTTTAGGTCCTGTGGCGACTTCTGAAGTTCCAGTCCCCAAAGCCCTGCTTTTATGCAGAAAACCCCCATTCATCAGTCCTAGCTGTCACTCAAACATGCTAAGTGGTGAGCCGGGCAGCTCACCACTGGGCCAATCACACCAGAGTGGACTTGAGATGCCAAGGCAACTCAGTCCAGGGTGCCTAAACCCCCCTCCCATTCCCCCTGCGGTACCCAGACAGAGTGGCACCACTTTTGGAGGCTTCTGTGGAGAAGCCTGCCAAAAAGTGGAACAAAGAGCTCGACTTGGGTTGGAGTCACAGAAGCGAACACAAATGCCATTTTGGAACAGAGTTTCGGCAAAAAATACCAACCGGTGAATTTATATTAATTTATTAAACTGGCGGTATGTTCAAGGCTATATTAAAAAGTGGTAGCCTCGAACAATGGGAAAATCCCATAGGAATATATTCGCGGTCGAATATAAACAGTAGTATCCACTGCCACCAGCCAAAACTCGGTCGGGGGGACCTGGACAGTGCCCCCTCTAACAACAGACCCCGGAGAAATCGAATTGCCCCGACCAGTACGTCCACAATATGATGGTTTGTACTGGTTCTGTTCACAATTTAAGACTAGTAAAGCCAATGGTGACTTTACATGGCCTGGGTGATAGTCAGTCCCAGGGTATGGAGTCTATGTTTGGGGGTCACGGAGGGTGCTGTGTAACCCACATACCAAACCACACATGAAGCCCTATGAGGTAAAGGATCCCATAGCCCATGAAACACATACAAAGACAAAGGAACACCTTAAATCATGTCTAAGAGTGGGAGAAAAAGAGTCTCATTCTTAGCAGGAGAAAAAAAAAAATAAACCCCAAAAATCCAGCAAAGCTGCTGGGGGACTCACTAGGTTTGGGAAATTAGCTTTTACAGAGAATTCTCCCTAACACATAGGGAAGGATATGGGAACAACACATTGCTGTTAATAATGAATATGACACACTCAATCCTAAGAAAAAATAATTGTTGGGTTTGTGCCCACCTGCCGCAGCATGGTGGTCAGGGAACAGGATGGTATGTACAGCCCCTGCCCTTAACTTCTGCATGTTATGCTTCTCCGAGTGCCCTATATTATGGGAAATGGAACGAAAGTGAAACTGGTCAACTAGATAAAACGAATATGAAAGAATTTGAGGAAGTGATTATGAAACCGGTGGGTTGCTCCGTGTTCCAAAAAAGACGATTAATTACACCAGCAATAATGCCACAGGATCGATTGTCTGTACCTTATAAAACTTCTGTGATCACGTTCCACATGGGAATAAGGATGCAGAACCCCCTTCATATACAGTGAATTATAACCCTCATTCTGTCCCATTCGGTCTAAAGAAAAAGGGTTCTTTCCAGGTAGGAACATTTACCAGATGCAGGAATATAGCATTCCTTGATAAAGAAGTGGAACCAATATATGTGGGAGATCCTGTGTATTTCATATGTGGAGAAAAAGCATATCCTTGGTTACCTAGGAACTGGGGAGGTACGTGTTATTTGGGATTTTTGTTCCCTGGGGTGTTTCTTTTAAAAACATCAGACATAACCAAATTGACTAGGTCACGATCTCGCCGTAATATTGAAGACGGGTTGATTGTAGAGGACATAACAAAATCATTCATACCATTTTGGGGCCAGGCGATAAACTTTTATAACATAACTCTCTACAATATTAGAAAAAACCATAAATGGAACCACTGATATATAATATGACTCTTGAAGAAAAAGGAATTAGATTAATGTCACTACAAAATAGAATGGCCCTTGATATAATCTTAGTTGATCGCAACAGTGTTTGCAAAATCGTGGGATCAGCGTGCTGCGTATTTGTAAGTGACTCCTCCCCCACGATTTTTGAGGCGATAAGAAAATTGCATGTGTTAAGTTCCGATCTTCATCCCCCTAAAGGCGGTTGGCAATTGAACATAAGCTCCTGGTTCTGGGAAGTGTTGCGATCCTGGGGTTGGAAACTATTTGCAATCCTAGTAGAAATCCTAGGAATATTCATGACATGTTGTTGTTGCATACATTGTCTCCCCATAATATGTACTGAAATCAGCGAAGAGTGTGTACAAATGATGAAACAAAAGAACATTACTAAATCAAGTACTCACCATAGTAATGAGTCTGAAACCATTAAAGAATTCATAGCAATTGATATTAATAATAATAATGAGGAGACAACAAGTGTACATGAATCCAAATCAGATTCCGAATCTAATCCAAATACTTGGTCGGAGGAGGATGCAATGTATGGATGAGACATTTGGCTTACGGCCAAGAGGACGGTTTGTCAGTCCAGAAAAACTAAGCACCACTTGAGGGTCCGGAAATGAATGATAATTGGTTGGCCGAAGACCAACCGCCTCATTTACAGTGTAAGAATATATATTCATTAGTCATTAGTTATTACGTAGCTATTAGTTTAACTAGAGTGAAGCCATTTTAAGATGACCAGAATCCCATTTTGTTTTCTCTCCCTGCTCTCTCTAACGTTGCCACTTTGCCTCATGTAAAACTGCTTTGCTGTAGATATTATTTCGCTTCAATGGTCCAAGGCTAAGAAACATGTTGAAACATTACACTGAAGAGCCAGACAGGAATGCCCGATTTCCTCCCTCACGTATCCTTGAAGACAGGGAGCAAGGCATTTAATCAGTATACGAATGCCAGCGAGTCTCCTGAAAGAATAGCAATGTACGAAACTAGCATTTAAAGAGTTGATTTATGATGATCTTTACGGCCCCCCTTTCTGAGCACAGTGAGGCCCCGGAGAGCGGGCTGACTTCTAGAGCGAGAATCGAAACCTAGAGAGATAGTGAGGCTTGGTATGTGCCAGTCTCCTACGCGCAGCTTGCCCATGAAAAACAGAACCGCTGTCTTCTCGCGAAAAAAGAATGGTGTCTGTAAAATTGGAGATTGCAAACTGTTAGTAAATATGGTGGTCTAAGGTGTCATATTTGTCACGATGGTCAATCATCGCCTCTAACTCAAAGGGAAATGAATTGGGGGCGGCATCAAATGTGTCATTACTGATTGTAAGATGCTCCGTTCGTATATATGTAACTGTTGTACGTTTCACACTCTCTTGCGTCCCCAGAGGTCGGTTAGACACGTCACGGGGCGTGGGACCACTTGGCCAACTGGGACTATTTTGTATTGCAATAAACCCTAGATTTTGGGAACAGAACCTCGTGTCAGGCGTATCTATTCGTGTGTGGTGACTGTGCCTTGTTTCCACATCCGAGGGTCCCGCAGAGGCCCCTTCATGTATGTGGCGCTGTCAGTTCCACACCTTGGGCATCTGGTGGAGTGGTCCTTTGACATGAGGTGCAGCCGAATGGGTGAGAGATGGTACCTATGAAGGACTCTGAACTGGATCAATTTGAATCAGGAGTTAAAGGACACCTTATAGGTGCGTGCACACATGCGTTTCCAACGTTCGTCGGTCATCTCAACCTCTAGGTCCTCTGCCCATTTGTGTTTCAATATATCGAAATGGGGGGTAATTCTGGTTTGCAGTAAGGCGTATAGTCTGGATACCTTTCCCCTAAAGGAATAGAAGTTACATAACTCTGCTACAATTGGGTCACCAGGAGGTATCGTGGGGAAATCAGGGTATCTGGTTTTAAGAATTCTCCAAAGAGATGAGTGTTGGAGCCATGCGGATGGTTTCTGTCTGAGGGCGGGTGGAAGATCTGGCCACTCAATGAAATTACCGTTCTCGAAGGCGTCTCGGATTGTTACATAGCCTGTCCCGACCCACCTGCATATGATGGATGGTGGTAAGTGTGGGACCCCTGGGAGGAAGTTCCATAGTGGTAAATCACAGTGGAATGGATTGGGCATGTCTGATAATTTCTTGATTTTGGAAAGGGCAATAGATGTACTAACGACAGGGTCCGACTAATCTAACATGATCAGCAGAGCAAAGAGAATCAAGGAGCGGATATCTCGGTCGCTGACTGCCATTTTCAAGCTTGTCATGCGGGGGAGGGCCCTGTGTGTTGGACCAGTGCAAGGCAAACTGAGCCTGTGCTACCAACCAGTATTTGAGAAAATCTGGGGCGCTGAATCTGCCCCCCTCCATGGGGGTGGTCAATGTCACAAGTTTTAGTCGAACTGCCCCAGAATACCACAGAAAGGATCTAACAGTACGGGTTAATGCTTGAAAGAAGCTGTCTCCTGGCCATATGGGTAGTTTAATAAACTTATATAATAGTTGGGGGAGTACGACCATCTTTAGTATCCCAATCCTGCCCGCCAAGGAAATTGGAAGGAGGCTTTTCAGTAAGTTTCGCAAGGTACCTCTGAAAGTTCTCTTCCAACAATATCTCTGGACGGGGAGCCACCACTATACTGAGGTAAGTAAAGTTCGACTGGGACCAAGTGAACCCCATGAGATCGGGAGGGGGGAAGCGTGCATTCAGTGAGTGGAAATAGGGTAGATATGCAACAGTTCACCCTGAGCCCGTAGATGCGCCCAAAGTGAATAACATCTTTGAGTATCGGAGCGAGGTTACCAGAGGGGGAGTAGATATAAAGCAGAGCATCATCGGCATATAGAGATGATATCCGCTTGGCCTGATGTTCGGAGCCCTCTGCGTGCGTGGCATTGATGCATCCTATCTGCAAACGGCTCCATGGCTATAGCAAAGATTAAGGGGGAAAATGAGCATCCATGCCTCGTGCCTCTGAAGAGGGACGAGCATCTATCCTCGGTGCAGACTCTGGCCACCGGGTTGGAATAAAGTAGCCAAATCCAAGAACGGACCTGGGTCTAAATTTACATTTTTCGAGTATATGCCAGAGGTACTTCCATGATACAGAGTCGAAAGCTTTTTGCATGTCCAGTGTAGCAGCCACCGCTTGCACGTTCGGGCTAATCCTACTGCTAATATTAAATAGCCGCCTCAAGTTCAGTGAGGTGAAGGGTCCTGGGATGAATCCGGCTTTGTCGGGATGAATGATGTGTGGCATGAAGGGGGCTGGGGTGAAGCTAACAGTTTGGCGAAGATTTTAACGTTGCAATTGATTAGCGAAAGAGGACGGTATGAGCTGCACTGGGTACGGGGCTTGCCAGGTTTAAGAAGGACTGTTATGATAGCTTCCCGAACCCACTTCGCAAGCTTCGTCCCACAGAGCAATCAGGTGAGGAATTAGGAGTGGTTTAAAGCGTTTGTAGAACTCTACCGGGAGGCCGTCAGAGCTCGGGGACTTGCCAGATGACAACGAATCAATATCCTCCGAGTTCATCAGGAGTGAATGGTCTCTCGAGAGAACTGTTAGTCTCATAGGAGAGGACCGAAAGGGGAAGAACGTGAAGGTAGGCGTCGATCTCGGCTGTAGGGGTACTTTCGCCTTCTGAATAAAGGCCTTCCGCAGTAGCAGTACTACCTTCTTTGTATTTGCTTCATAGAAGGCCAAGAACTTGGTGTTACTATCCTGTGGGAGTGTAGCTAGGGTGCCATCAGCTCTCTCAATGGCAGGGATATTGGGGGCTCCAAACTCTCGGCTGATGAGTCTTGCAAGGATTCGGCCTGGCCGCCTGCCCTCTCCATATTTTCTCGCAAGCAGGGGATTGTCGAGAAATTTCACATCGCGTTCCGCGTGAGCTCGAAACGTATTTATTTCCGCACCCAAGGATGCTAGAATCTCAGGGGATTGAAGGAGAGCATATTGAGACTCAAAGGTAGCAAGAGCCGACTCGCTTTTCCGGATGTCTCCACGGATCGTTCTCAGAATGCCGTTTTCTTTAGAGATGGCGATACCTCGGATATATACTTTAAATTTCTCCCAAAGGGTGGAAAGTATAGAGACCGAATTAGTGTCGATGTCAAAAAAGTCTTAAATGGCAGTCTCTAGTTCTGACACAAAGGCTAGATCAAGCAAAGAGCGTGGTTTCAGTTTCCAACCCTGATTTCTTTCGTAGTCTGGGCCCCAGCTAAGAGAGATGGTTATAGGGGAAGGGTCAGAGTGTTCTAGGTAGGATCGACTGCTGTGAGATGTTTATCATCAGTATGCCTGATACTAGCCATCTGTCAATTCTAGAGTGCAAGTCATGGACTGAAGACTAGAAGTACGATGTCCGGGATTCAGGGTATAGTAATCTCCATGCGTCCACGACAGCCATGCGGGGAAGGGATGACAGAATGGTATAGATTGCTCTAGAAAGTTGGCGGGGGTCTGGAGCCCAATCTGTCGAGGTCTACACCTAGTATTGTCTTAAAATCACTGCCCCACAGTATCGGCACCATCGGGAAGCTGTCCAAACGAGAGGTTAAGTGGAGGTAGAATTCGGGGTCATCTACGTTTGGACCATAGATGTTTAATAACACCAGCTCATTTTTTGGCGGACACCATGAAGCAGTACGTATCTACCTAATGGGTCTGTCTGTGAGGATTTACAAGTGAATTTGAGGCTCCTATGGCTTAGAGTCGTAACCCCCCTGACTCTGGGTGGAGCAGTTGGTATATCATCTCTGAGGGCCCCACCCTTTGGCAAATTTTTCAGTGTTCAGCACATGCATGCATTTCTTGTAAGAATAGGATTTTCACCCGTGACGCTCAGCGTGTAATTGTAGCTACCGCATCTTTTTATAATTACCCAGCCCCCGCAAATTCCAGGTCATGAGTGTTACATTATCGTTGCCCATTGGAGTAGGAACACTGAATAGCCTTTGGGCTTTGACAGGATAGCAACAAAGGACCTAGAGCCTGGAATAGGTAGACAGGTCCCCACTTAGCACGTGACCAACCTGGAATTGTCTTGCACTCCGCCCTCTTTGTGAACATAAAGCCTTTTTTGATATAACACCCGTCCCAACACACCCCACCCACATCCCTCCCCCAAAGAGAGGGATTATAACACCATAACCAAATATCCAAATCCAAACCAATAGCAGCAATGCCTGGGGGCCTGTGTGCTGGCCTGGCGGCGATGCTCCGGGCTCGGGGCGTTTTAAGGATAGGTAAGATGCATTGGAACCATTAACATGTGGAATACATAGGAGCTTATGGCAGGGAGAAAAAGAACGCTGTAAGGTCAGAGTAAGCTGGAGGCGCAGAACGCGAGGATGGATCTCCTAGGCCTGTGGGTCAGGATATGTCCCTCCCGACCGGTGACTTAACATGTAACAAACGACAAAAGAATGATGGGGACATATGGGGTCAAACAGGGAAATGCTAGTCTATGAATTTGGAGGCTTCTTCTGGGATTGTGAATAAAAATACCTGGTTAGTGTGTTCAATTCAAAGCTTGGCAGGATATAGCATGGAATATTTAACCTGCAGGTCGAGCAGCTTTATCTTAACTGCCAGGAAGG